>NC_138736.1:41542871-41550371 GCF_965113295.1 Leuciscus leuciscus
ATTTTTAGACACAGTTCTTGATTTGATTTTGATTACAATTTAATGAAACAAATAAAACAGAATTTTGAAAAATGAAAACAGGTTTCTGTATAAAATGAAGCGTACAGTAATATTGTACAGAAGGAAGCGGATTTCACCGGCGAGTGTTAAACATGTGGAAGTGTTTCAGATCAGCGAGTTATGAAGTCATTTTCCGCTGGGATGTTCCCTAAGAAGGGAGCTGCCTGTGTAGACAGTGGTGCAGTTCACTGGGGTTCAGAACACATGATGTCAGCGTGTGACGGATGTTCTCCGTGTGTTTTTGCTGCAGACCTCATGTGACGCATGAATATCTGCCAGTGATGTAAGTCTTGATCAGACTCAGCACTTCTGCCATTTTAATAGTTTCTTCAGATAAACATTTATTCAAAAACATTTCTTAGAAGGACATTGTCTGCCGTTTTTGTGCTCTTTTGAAACTTTGATTGATGAGGAATTCTTGTAGAGCCTTACGCCCAGTGTAATATGGGAGATTTTTTATTATAATTTTTTTTATAATTTTCACTATAAAAAAAGTTGAGCTAACTTAAAAACAAACAAGGTAACCTATCACACTCACATTTTTAAGTTAACTCAACTAATTCACTATAATTAAAGTCAACTTAAATATTTTTGATCATCTAATGAGTAACAGGTAATCTCTTGAACTTATCTCGTGATTGGTTGCCTTATTTTTTCAAGTTTTTTGAGTTGCCTTGACAATAATTTTTACTTCCTGTTACTCATTAGATGAACACAAATATTTAAGTTGACTTTACTCGAAGCGAAATAACTTTTTTTACAGTTATTATATTAAATTATGTATTATTTATATATATATATATATATATATATATATATATATATATATATATATATATATATATATATATATATATATCTTTAGGATATTTATTGTTTTATTTATAATCAGTATTTTATTACCAGTATTATTTATTATTTACATATATAATATTTTATACTATATTGTTATTTTATATATTGTCTTTATTATTATATTATTGTTAAAAACATTGTTTATTAATATAATTATATATTATTATGTATTATATTGATATTTGACATATTATCAGTATTATTGTATTATATTATCATTATTATGTATTATTTATTTGTGCACTTTTTAAAGTTTGATGAGGGATTTTTTTAGCCCCAGAGTGAAATATATATATTTTATTAATATGTGTGTGTGTGTTTGGCTCATGAACACCTGTTGTTTGTATCTGAACTCTGCTGTGGTTATGATCAATAACTAACACACACTGATCACATGTGTTCTTCACTGGTCATGTGACGCATTCAGCTCAGTCTTATCTACTAGTTTCATAGATGGTATCAGTATTTATCATGATCAGACTCATTCACGCGTGTAGTGCACCTTGAGCTGCTGTCATAACCAACAGACTAATATGTTTTCATAAAGAAGCGGCCAGTGATGATGATGTCACAGACATGCACAGATGCGTTCGCTGGCTCATCCTTTCTTTCCTTCTGCTGGTGTTCTTCGTGACTCTCTCTTTCTGCCCGGCCGCAGAGAGGAGGATGAGGAGGAGAGTCCCGTCACAGAGTCGGGCTCAGATGATGATGATGATGATGATGATGATGAGGGGGAAATGAACCCTTCTAGTCTCAGTGTCATCAGGTATTTTAGTGCGGAGTCTCTGTACAGTCCTTCACCTCTGACCTGGAGTTAAACACACTCTCTGTGTCTCACACTGATGCTGTCAGAGGAAGTAATGTCCTCCACTGTCCTAAACCACACGCGTCTCATTACAAATCTTATGTTCTCACTTAATATATGCAGTTGTAGTGGTTCATGTCTGGTGTATAACCTCACGTAACCAAGACTACAGCTGGTCAGATTTACTCTCTCTGTCCTTGTGTTTTCAGACTAATGATCCTGCTGGGTTATACTGGATTATATGTGAATATATTAGATCTGTAATTCTGTATTATCAGCATTATTTATTATATTATATTATATTATATTATATTATATTATATTATATTATATTATATTATATTATATAATTTAATATATTATCAGTATTATATATTATTTGCATAAATATATATTATTTTATTATTATCTTATACTATCAGTATTATATTATCTGTAATATGAATAATTTACATACATTTGTTTACACACACATATATAATTAGATATAATATATATATTATGTATTATTTGTATACATATATAATATAATTTTATTTATGAATAATTTACATACTTTTATTTACATATATACCGTATTTTCCGCACTATAAGGCGCACCGGATTATAAGGCGCACCTTCAATAAATGGCCTATTTTAGAACTGTTTTCATATATAGGGCGCACCGGATTATAAGGCGCATAGAATAGAAGATACTGCAGTCAAACGTTTGACTGGGTTTGCGTTATGCAGTGGTCACCAACCTTTTCAAGCCTAAGATCACATCCAAAGTCCAAATGTAAACCAAGATCTACCACTTGCAAAACAATATGAAAAAACAAGTGGCTGAGCTGTAAAACCTTGTTTATACTCGACGCGTCCGCATGAGCGCGAAGGTAATAAAAAACTAATATCCGTCTGCTCGGGCAGATTCGGCTCAAAGTCGTGCATCTTCGGATGTGGAGGCGCGCGCGCGGCAAAATGACGTCATTGTGACAGCGCGCGCGCCTCCGCATCCGAAGATGCACGACTTTGAGCCGAATCTGCCCGAGCAGACGGATATTAGTACATCTCTGGTACATCTCATCACACCGGCACCCAGTTTGCGCGTCTAAATCAGTTGTATGGTCTGGTGTTCAGTCTAAAACAAAACAGTTGCGTCAAGTATAAATGCCTCGTCTGTTTGGGGAGGGGCGCGCGCAGTCAGCGGAGGCTCGCGCTCCGGTGCCAGGCGAAAGTATAAACAAGGTTTAAGTCAGCGGTTGTTTTACAGACATTAATATAAGGCGCCAGATCCATATATAAGGCGCTCCGGATTATAAGGCGCACTGTCGTTTGTTGAAAAAATTAAAGGCTTTTAAGTGCGCCTTATAGTGCGGAAAATACGGTATTATAATTTACTGTATATTATCAGTATTATGTATTATTTACATACATGTGTTTATATATATAAATGATTATATTATTATTTTATATTTGTTATCAGTGTTATTTACCTGACTGACTGACACAGAAGGCTTTTAATCAGTTATTATTAATGAGTTTGTGGGGTTGGATGTCTTTTAACACTGTTTCCCGGAGCCAGTATATAACCGTTATAAAGCACTAGTCACTGTGTTTTACCCATGATGCTCGTGTTCAGCGGCGCCGACAGTAAATCAGAGCACTGTGACAAACACACACCTGAGGAAGAGGAGGAGGAGAGGAAGGCCACGCCCCCTCCTGACTCCGCCCAGCCATCTCTCCTGGCCAATCTGCTCGCGCGCCGCAAGTCCACCGTCAGCGTGCCGCCGTCCAATGAGATCAGCCCTCCGCTGCGAGGCTCCGCCCACCTGCCGTACCTGCCTCACTCACCGTTCTTCCTCTTCTCCTACGATGTGGAGGAGAAACCAGAGGAGAACAGCAGGTAGACGCTTCAGCCACGTGTCCCATGATGCAACAGCCTCTAACCACGCCACCTCCTTCTGCACCTGCGCACGCGTGTCTCTGAACCAATCAGAGCGAGTTCTCACAGATTCACCAAACTCTTCCTCTTCTGCCTGATACTGTCACTTCACTGCAATAAAATGATGTTCTTCCTCAGTGCTTCTGTCTCGTTCTCCAGCATCTAAACATTATGAACTCAAGATACATTTACTGGAGAAGCACAATGACTGAAGAAATGAAGTCTTGTTTTATGAAACGTGAGTTTATGCTTAAAAATACACTTGTTTTCCCTTTGAATTCAGGTTATTTTCCTGACTCCACTGCAGAGATTTGTTCTTGTTTCAAGCACAAACTCTCTTCATTTTGAACAGATTCTCAGTGAACAAGACGTAATATCTTCAGTCGTTCTGCTTCTAATGAAATGCATCTTGATTTCAGAACATTTAGATTTTTGTGCTGGAAAACGATGAAGATACTGAGGAAGAGTGTGATGTTGTTCTGCTTCACTTGTAAATGCATCACATTAGGGCAGTGAAAGGGTTGTGGATGTCGTCCCAGCGCACAGAAACATGTCTGACGGCGTCTCTCTAATGACTTCATCTGTGTGTCTCTCAGGTCATTCTCTGCTGTAAGTCCTCCATCTACACCTGCCAGTGAACGGTGAGTTCACACACACACACACACACACACACACACACACACACACACACACACACACTGAAGCTCAAATGATTGAAATATTCCCTCGGGTCATTTTGACCAGAAACTCATTTTTTAAAATGTTTTGTGGTTGAAGTTTAAAAGAAAGTAAGAGATCCTTCTCTCCCGGGTCAGTTTGAGCCCTCAGGAGTGAGTGGAATGTGAGGAATGCTTCAGAACACACAGAAAAACCTAAACATGCTCAAAATTCAAACTAAAAATGCTAAAACTTTACCAAAAAAATATTTTATAATGTCTACATGTGTATCTGATGCACACTGAAGTGAACTGACTCTAGGACCCAGCGGAACAGCTCATTTGCTCATATAGAGCTATAAGCCCATCTGGGCTGCGTTCCAGTCCAAAGTTGTCATGCCCTTCACTTGCTAACTTCCCTCTGTCTCGTTCACTCGGATGTACGTCATTGCGAGTGCTCACTACTGGCGGAAACTGCAATGGGCTGAATTGGAACATCCTAAGCCCTTGATCACTTGGAATCAGCTGTAGTTGATTTATTATTTACATTTTTTTTCCTTTAAGAATTTGTTTAATGCAGCATCCAAATGTTTATATGTGTGTTTGGGTTGTTTTAAATAAAAAATAAAAAAATATATCATAGAGTTGTCTATTGTGGTGGTGATAAAACGAGATCTGTGGTGACGTCACAATCGTACTGCATTGTGGGACATATAGGTGTCTGAAGTGTACATATGAAGTAGACTCGCTCCCTCGGTCAAAATCGAGGGAACGAGGGTCTGTCCATCTAAACTTCCCTCGTCCACTTCACGAAGTGGAACGCAATTCAAAATGGCGGCAGGGATTCCCCCGAGGGGAAGTGCTTAGGGAAGTTCTCAAGTGCATGTCTAAAAGTGGACTGGAACGCGGCACCAGAGTCATGAAATATCATCTTATATTATTATTATCCACAAGAGGTCGACAAAGACACTCAATGTCAGATATTTACAGCTGAGTTAAAATGGTTATGCATGTAATTGAGTTATTTTAAGAATGTGAGTAATGTGCTTAAATTACCATTTATTTATTATTTAAAGGTACATAACATAAAATAAAAAATAACAAAAAATCTCCCAAAAAATTGCATTAAAAAATAGAAAAGATATTATCAAAATGAAATAAAATAAGCTTTCTGCACACACACAAAAAGTATAATTTTAGGGCTTCGGCCTTCGGGTCATTTTGACCCGCGAGGGAAAGAGGAGGGTTTACATCTCAAGAACGTATTTTAGCTCGAGTAGTAATACTGGATGTGTGTGTGTGTGTGTGTGTGTGTGTGTCTCTCTGTATCTGTGTGTATGTGTGTGTCTCTGTGTGTGTGCGTGTGTGTGTGTGTGTCTCTCTGTATCTGTGTGTATGTGTGTGTCTCTGTGTGTGTGTGTGTGTCTCAGGCCTGCTCTCGGAGGCCTCCTCTCCTCCTCGTACCGGCAGCATCAGGAGTCTCTGGCAGCGGAGAGAGAGAGACGTCGGGTCGAGCGAGAGGAGCGACTGCAGAGGATCGAGAGAGAGGAGCGCAATCGACACAGGTTTAACAACACAACATCTCTCGACTCACTTATACACAACTATACCATACAGATGACTTGTTCTTCACGTGTGTGTGTGTGTGTGTGTGTGTGTGTGTGCACAGTCGGGACTATGTGTCCAACATGGAGGAGGCCCGACACGCTCGAGAGGAGAGGTGAGTTTATTTACCAACTAGCTGAATATTCATATTTAGTCAGCGATAATGAAGACTTGAGTATGTGTGTGTGTGTGTGTGTACCTACTTAAATATATTTTGGGGACAAATTTGTACCCAGAAGTGACCAAAACCTGACAAAATCTCCAGAAACCTCCTTTAGGGACGTCCTCATTTATGAATCTGGTATGAAAATAAAGTAATTAAAGGTTTTTTTTAAATGTAAAAATGCAGAAAGTTTTCTGTGATGGGTAGGTTTAGGAAAGTGTGTGTGTGTGTGTTAGGGTTAGTTTGTGTTTGTTACAGTGTGTGTTAGGGTTAGTGTGTGTGTGTTGTGTATGTGTGTGATTGGTAGGTTTAGGGGTCGGGTTAGTGTTTGTGTGTGTCTGTGTATGTGTGTGTGTGTGTGTGTGTGTGTGTGGTGACTGATGTCACATCTTGAACAGGTTTAGAGTGATTTCCCTCCTCAACCTTTTTTTAACCCACTTTTCCTCAAATCCAAACACCCCTCCTGTGTGACCGAAAACACGCAGCATGAGAATGTTTCCTCTGACGGATGTGTGTGTGTGTGTGTGTGTCAGGTTTAAGACAGCGGAACGACTGGCCACGGAGGAGTTCGAGCGAGAGCGACTGCGTTCGGAACCTCGAGGTCTCAGCCTCACTCTGAGTCCGACTGACACCTGTCAATCATACCGCAGTGCCACGCCCACCTCTGTGACATCACTGGATGAGCAGGACACGCCCATCACATCGTACCCGCCCTCTGAACCAGGTAAATCCACTGACACACACTGATAACGTGAGTGTGTGTGTGTGTGTGTGTGTGCGTGCGTGTGAGTGTGTGTGTGTGTGTGTGTGTGTGTGTGTGTGTGTGTGTGTGTGTGTGTGTGTGTGATAGAGCGAGACGGTTGTTTTCAGGATGTTTTCTGTGTCTCAGCTGCTGATGTGTTTCACAGTGACATGGATTTTGCACATGTTCACCAGTAAACGATTTAAACACGTGTCACGCGTGACGGAGTGAGAAACTGTTACTTTAGAATCATTCTGTGTTGTTTTGAGTTTATATCGCATTTCTATATCAAGTACTGGTGGAAGAAATAACTACATTTTTTGTTATATATTTACTTTATTAACTTTTTAGTGGTGCCAGGCTCATATATATATATATATAGAGTATGCGTATAATTGTTAGGTGAAGTGCAGCAGACACGTGTACTGAGGCGGCAGCTCGTGTCTCGCGGGAGAGAACATGTTTGGAAAAAGCAAAGAGAAATCAACTGTTCTGAAGTCAGTGTGTCTTTGTTCAACTGGTTTAAAAGGACTCAGTCATGAGCGCTGATACTGTAACCTTTCTATCACCTCACACACACACACACACACACACACACACACACACACACACACACACACACACACACACTCATAAACTCACACTCACTCACACACACGCGCACACACACGCACGCATACACACTCTCTC
>NC_138736.1:41555371-41632871 GCF_965113295.1 Leuciscus leuciscus
GATAACTCTCTCTCTCTCTCTCTCTCTCTCTCTCCGGTAAATTCCTCAGGGTTTTATCTGTCCTCTGACGCAGGAGATGTTCTCAGTCTAATTGACGGGAACATCGTGTGCCACAAACAAAACACTCTAATAACGAGAAGCACATTTGTTTTCCCCTCCATCTGAGATCCTGCAGAAACAGAGTCACCTGTGTCTAGATCATAGACCGTATAAAACACTGGGCGTAGTGTGTGTGACGTCACCCGTAGTGTTTCTGAAGTGTTTCTGAAGCCCAAAGTGGGCGGAGCCGGCCGTCGCCATCTTGGCAGCGTCACTCCCGCATAAACGAAAATGTGCAGCGAGGCGGATTAGCTGAGGTGACGTGACGCTAACAGACAGCAGACAAACGCTAGTAGTGACATCAGCGGCAATCCACCTGTCACTCAAGTGGCCACGCCCTTAATTATGCAGAACTTTAAGGCTTAATATAATTTAAACGGATGAGTTTAAAAAAAATATTCACCCCCTCACAGTCGTCATGAAGGGCTAAATCAGCTGTATAGACCAAAACCACTTTTTCAAAACCACTGTGTTTCTCTGCTGTAGAGTTGGGCATTTTAACATGCGGGTCTATGGGACTGACTCTCCTCTGCAGCCGGCCTCTAGTGGCCAGTCCATGAACTGCAGTTTAACTCACTTCAGTGTTGATTCAAGAGAGAGACGGGAAGGTTGCAGCTCGATTTGCCGCTCATCTTGCGTGTGACATCATGCATTTAACAGCTCAGTTAATTAACGATGCAATGTTTCTGCTCTGACAGGAAGTGGCTGAGCCACTACAGGACCTGAAGGAGGGCATGGATCAGCTGGAGAAAAACAAAACGCTGCGGGTTATCCTGTCCACTCTGCTCGCCATCGGGAACTTCCTGAACGGCTCTAACGTGAGGTTTTATCACGACACACATTTAAAGGTGCAGTGTGTACGTTTTAGCGGCACTTGGTGGTGAGGTTACGAATTGCACCCAACAGAAGTTACGGTGGCCGACAGGAAGTGATGTCGTCGTCTGAGACAGCAGAGAGTAGACAGTTAAACAATGAGGTTTCTTTACAAAGATAAATTAAGAAATTATGTTTACTTAATTATTCAGTAAAACGATGTTATTGCGAATATTATTGTCACTTGTTCATCATTGTGTCAGTGTTTTATTCGCTGACTGTAGCTCACTTCTTATCATGAAGAACAACAGTGACGAAACACGTTTGTCCGCTCAGGGCCACCGTAGAAACATGTCGATGTAAGGAGACCCGCGGTGTGTGTAGAGAGAAATGCCTCATTCTAAGCTAATAAACACATGACGGTTCATTATTTAAGGTCTTTATACACCACTGAAAACATAGAAATGTATATGATATTGCATTTCTGTCAACAGATCCTCCTAAATATTACACACTGCACCTTTAAATATTCCATAAATTTGTGTTTAAATTCATTATATTACAAACGTTCCGTTAGCGTCAGTGGAGGAGCGTTTGCTGGTAGCTTTGAGAGCTGTGTTTTGATGTTCAGTCATGATCATGATCATGTGTGCGCAGGCGAAAGGCTTCGATCTGAGTTATCTGGAGAAGGTTCCTGAAGTGAAGGACACGGTGCACAAGCAGTCTCTCCTGCATCACGTCTGCAGTCTCGTGGTGGAGAACTTCCCCGAGAGCACTGACCTGTACTCCGAGATAGGAGCCCTCACACGCTCCGCCAAGGTACGACACCACACACACACACACACACACACACACTATATATATATATATATACTGTATATGCCTAAACGAATCAAACTAAGGGAGAAAACGCACCGGATTCAGAAACAAAAGCTCCAAACGAGTCAAGTGTGAAAACGCCATAAAATGAAAATATTAAAATAAAATGTAATTCAGAATATGTCTAAATGTCATAATCATTTGTTAACAGACAAGTATTCATTACTTCAATGAGCTCATTGTTTCTGCAGTAAATTTTTACATTGTTTAAATTAATACATTTTTAGCTAACTGTGATTTTGCATGTGTACATTTCTGAAATACATAACTTAGTCAGTTTCCTCTGATAACAGATCACTCTAAACTGTAATATGGACTCATGCACTTTCTGTAAAGCTTATTTGAAATGATGTGTGTTGTGAAAAGCGCTATACACATAAATGTGAATTGAATTGAATAGAATATGAGTGAAAGCTGTAGAAGTATCTGGTGTCGTTCTGCAGGTGGATTTCGATCAGCTGCAGGAGAGCCTGACTCAGATGGAGTGGCGCTGCAAAGCATCATGGGATCACCTGAAAGTCATCGCAAAGCACGAGATGAAGCCGGTGCTGAAGCAGAAGATGTCGGACTTCCTGAAGGACTGCGCCGAGAGAATCATCATCCTCAAAATCGTCCACCGCAGAATCATGAACAGGTGAAGCGGAGAAAACACAGTCCAGGTCTAGTGTAATGCTGGTTATACGTTTGTGTCTGAAATATTAAATCTGGGCCATGAAGTAACAGCAGTGGAGAAGCAGCTTGATAATCAAGAGCAGGGTTTGAAACTTTTTCACTACATTTCTAAGTTACCGGCCATTCAGAACTTCTACTAGCCAAAAAAGAGAGAGAAATGAAGCAGATTAAAGTCGGCATGAAACGGAAGTTGAGATTGTCATTTTTTCCTTGTTGTGACGTATATCCGAGTGAAACGGCTTCTGAAATTTGAAAAAAATGTAGGGCGGGGCTTGATTTTGTCCTTCGGGAATTGATTGGATCGTTGGAGGTTGGGCGTTGCAAACAAAATGGAGGCAGATTTGAATGCCAGTTTACATTCAGTTGTGGAGGATTTCTCTCCACCGGACTCCCCACCGTTACCCTCCCATGAAGGATTTTTTATTGAGGAGCCCGGCGACGAGAACGAGGACGAGCAGCTACATTTTCAGGCAGGAATCAGCCCATATTTATATGAGCCTCCTGCGAACCAAGATGAGTCAAGTCAAGTTATCAGTCAAGTTCACCATCGAGAGCATCTCGACGTGTCCGATAAGTAAATAACTGGATTTAGATAAGATAGATAGCCTACCATTCGGACACTTCGAGATGCTCTCGAGGGTGAACTTGACTGATAACTTGACTTGACTCAAAACGAGACAGACACCGATAGCCGCACCCTCATCGGCTCTGGCCGCACCCTTTCGCCATGGCACGTGACCGAAAGAGAAGAGGGGTCGTTTCGAGGGGGGAGGGAAGGGTAATGTATTTGATTAAAGATTATAAGGGTAAATGAATTTTAAAAAAAATAATGAAGTGCACAGATAAATCATTTATAATAAACACTACAATATTACATATAAAAAGAAGATTTGTCAAATTTGATTTCATGCCGACTTTAACATCACAGTTTATATATATATATATATATGTTTATCATGATGAATCACGAGTATTTGCGCTAAATCTGCGCAGATTTGACTTACATGAACTTCCCCAGCAAACTGAGTAAACATAATAAGTAACACTCGTGATTTGACAGCGTTTTTCGCCACAGATGAGTTTTATGTGTTTTTTTGGTTGGCGGGTGTTAGTTTCACACCCTGATCCAGATGATTGTGAATGTGGTGTTTCCACACCAGGTTTCACTCGTTCCTGCTGTTCCTGGGACACCCGGCCTACAGCGTACGGGACATCAGTGTGACGCGCTTCAGTAAGATCATCAGCGAGTTCGCGCTGGAGTATCGGACCACACGCGACCGGGTCCTGCAGCAGAAACAGAAACGGGCCGATCACAGAGAGAGGAACAAGACACGCGGAAAGATGATCACAGACCTCAACACACAGGTGAGCTAACACTGACCTCAACACACAGACCTCAACACACAGACCTCAACACACACAGACCTCAACACACAGGTGAGCTAACACTGACCTCAACACACACAGGCCTCAACACACACAGACCTCAATACACAGACCTCAACACACAGGTGAGCTAACACAGACCTCAACACACAGACCTCAACACACACAGACCTCAACACACAGACCTCAACACACAGGTGAGCTAACACAGACCTCAACACACAGACCTCAACACACACAGACCTCAACACACAGGTGAGCTAACACTGACCTCAACACACACAGGCCTCAACACACACAGACCTCAACACACAGACCTCAACACACACAGACCTCAACACACACAGACCTCAACACACACAGGCCTCAACACACTGACCTCAACACACACAGGCCTCAACACACACAGGCCTCAACACACACAGACCTCAACACACACAGGCCTCAACACACTGACCTCAACACACACAGGCCTCAACACACAGACCTCAACACACAGACCTCAACACACAGACCTCAACACACACAGACCTCAACACACAGGTGAGCTAACACTGACCTCAACACACACAGGCCTCAACACACACAGACCTCAACACACAGACCTCAACACACACAGACCTCAACACACACAGACCTCAACACACACAGGCCTCAACACACTGACCTCAACACACACAGGCCTCAACACACACAGGCCTCAACACACACAGACCTCAACACACACAGGCCTCAACACACTGACCTCAACACACACAGACCTCAACACACAGTCCTCAACACACAGACCTCAACACACAGACCTCAACACACAGGCCTCAACACACAGGCCTCAACACACAGGCCTCAACACACAGACCTCAACACACAGGCCTCAACACACAGGCCTCAACACACAGGCCTCAACACACAGGCCTCAACACACAGACCTCAACACACAGGCCTCAACACACAGGCCTCAACACACAGGCCTCAACACACAGACCTCAACACACAGGCCTCAACACACAGACCTCAACACACAGGCCTCAACACACAGACCTCAACACACAGGCCTCAACACACAGGCCTCAACACACAGACCTCAACACACAGGCCTCAACACACAGGCCTCAACACACAGGCCTCAACACACAGGCCTCAACACACAGACCTCAACACACAGACCTCAACACACAGACCTCAACACACAGACCTCAACACACAGACCTCAACACACAGGCCTCAACACACAGGCCTCAACACACAGACCTCAACACACAGGCCTCAACACACAGACCCCAACACACAGGCCTCAACACACAGGCCTCAACACACAGGCCTCAACACACAGGCCTCAACACACAGGCCTCAACACACACAGGCCTCAACACACAGACCTCAACACACAGGCCTCAACACACAGGCCTCAACACACACAGGCCTCAACACACAGACCTCAACACACAGACCTCAACACACATGCCTCAACACACAGGCCTCAACACACAGACCTCAACACACAGACCTCAACACACAGGCCTTAACACACAGACCTCAACACACAGACCTCAACACACAGGCCTCAACACACAGGCCTCAACACACAGGCCTCAACACACAGGCCTCAACACACAGACCTCAACACACAGGCCTCAACACACAGGCCTCAACACACAGACCTCAACACACAGACCTCAACACACAGGCCTCAACACACAGGCCTCAACACACAGGCCTCAACACACAGGCCTCAACACACAGACCTCAACACACAGACCTAAACACACAGACCTCAACACACAGACCTCAACACACAGACCTCAACACACAGGCCTCAACACACAGGCCTCAACACACAGGCCTCAACACACAGACCTCAACACACACACAGGCCTCAACACACACACAGGCCTCAACACACACACAGGCCTCAACACACACACAGGCCTCAACACACACAGGCCTCAACACATAGGCCTCAACACACAGGCCTCAACACACAGGCCTCAACACACAGGCCTCAACACACAGGCCTCAACACACAGACCTCAACACACACACAGGCCTCAACACACACACAGGCCTCAACACACACACAGGCCTCAACACACAGGCCTCAACACACACAGACCTCAACACACACAGGCCTCAACACATAGGCCTCAACACACAGGCCTCAACACACAGGCCTCAACACACAGGCCTCAACACACAGGCCTCAACACACAGACCTCAACACACAGACCTCAACACACACACAGGCCTCAACACACACACAGGCCTCAACACACACACAGGCCTCAACACACAGGGCTCAACACACAGACCTCAACACACAGACCTCAACACACAGGCCTCAACACACAGGCCTCAACACACAGACCTCAACACACAGACCTCAACACACAGACCTCAACACACAGGCCTCAACACACAGGCCTCAACACACAGGCCTCAACACACAGACCTCAACACACAGACCTCAACACACACACAGGCCTCAACACACACACAGGCCTCAACACACAGGCCTCAACACACACACAGGCCTCAACACACACACAGGCCTCAACACACAGGCCTCAACACACAGACCTCAACACACAGACCTCAACACACAGGCCTCAACACACAGACCTCAACACACAGACCTCAACACACAGGCCTCAACACACAGGCCTCAACACACAGGCCTCAACACACAGGCCTCAACACACAGGCCTCAACACACAGGCCTCAACACACAGACCTCAACACACAGACCTCAACACACAGACCTCAACACACAGGCCTCAACACACAGGCCTCAACACACAGGCCTCAACACACAGGCCTCAACACACAGACCTCAACACACAGACCTCAACACACACACAGGCCTCAACACACACACAGGCCTCAACACACACACAGGCCTCAACACACAGGCCTCAACACACACAGACCTCAACACACACAGGCCTCAACACACAGGTGAGCTTCAGTACAGGCCTCAACACACAGGTGACATTCACTTCATATTTCAATAATTTATTACACTTATTCTGATTTCAATAACACATTCACATGTTCTTGGGTCTGTGATGTTGGTTAATGGTCACATGGCATGCAGGTAAACAAGTAAAATATTACTTTTTTTTAGCATTATGTAGTTTTATTTTGATTTTTAAATTATTCATTTTGATTTTGCATTTTTATGGTATTAAAGTAAGTGTTTTATTTTGATTGTTTTTATTTTAAAATGATTTATATTTTATTAAAATGTTTATGGTTTTAGTTCATTTTAGTAAGTTATTTGGTTTATTAGTTTTATTTTGATCATTTTAATTTTTTAATGTTTTATTTTATGATTTGAATTGATTTTAGTCATTTTTATTTTACTTTTTTATGATTTTAATTATTTTTATTAAGTGTTCTATTATGGTTGTTTTTATTTTTAGTAGATGTTCTATTTTCTTTTTTTATTGTGTAGTTATATTTTTGTATTTTACATTTATGATTTGAATTTATTTTAGTAAATGTTTTATTTTTATATTTTATTTTAAAATAATTTACTTATATATCTATGATTTTAATTAATTTCAGAAATTGTTCTGTTTAGATTTTTTATTTAAAATGATTTATTTTTAATTTACATTCTTATGATTTTACTTAATTTTAGTGTTTCATTTTAAAATGTTTTATTTTTATGATTTTAATTGTTTTTAGTGCACGTTTTATTTCGATTGTTTTTATTTTTAAATAATTTTAAATAAACATTTTTATGAATTTAATTAAGTGTTCAATTATGGTTGTTTTAATTTTTTTAGTAGGTGTTCTATTTTTTTTACTTTTTTATTTAATAATTTATTTTTATTTGACATTTTTATGGTGTGGTGTTTTACTTTGATTGTTTTTATTTTTAAATCATTTTTATTGTAATTTTAGTATAGTATATACATTTTTTTAAATTTGGTGTAGTATAGTAATTTTATCATAATCATTTCATGAGCTCACGGTCCTCTTCCACTCCTCAGAGTATTAGTGTGTTGTGTTCGGTGCGATGGTAAAGAGGAGTGTGATGTGTGTGTGTGACACAGATCCTCACACACTGAGTGCTAATGTTCCCCGCAGGCCTGAAGAAGTCGTGATGATGTGTTTGAGCGTTTACTCTGGCCTCTTCAGATCATCATTCGCTCGCCTCTATTCACACTCTGACGCGTGTGTGTGTGTGTGTGTGTGTTTTAGCTGATGGTCTATCCCGGATGAGATATGGCTCGACTTCACTTGAGTGAGTTTGCAGCTGTTTAAACACGGAGACATCGGGACTGAAGTAACACATGGAGGAGCAGCTTCTGTGTCCTCCATCAGTTTAACTCTTGCGATGCTTCACTGCTACGTCCCTGAAATGCTAATAATTGGGAACAAGTGTTGTATTCTGACGAGAGTCAGATGTGCTCTATAATGAGCTCTGAATCATCTGAGAGCTCACGTACAGGACCTGTTTGAGAGCTGTCAGTGATTTAATTATTCACTGATGAGTCTCGTTATTCTTGTCATTTATATCATGACACTGTTGTGATATTATTCTTGCAACTTTGACAAAAAACAAACTCAACCGGCTAAGAACGTAATTGTGCTCTGAAATCCACTTTAGTTATGAACAAATGAATACCAAACAAAAAGAATAACAATATTATCAGCCAGTTATTGGTCTAAGTAGGTCTCTGCTGATTCGCTGGAGAGACTCAGGGGTGATCCAGAATCACTGTAAGCCGTCTGTTCATTCTTCATTTCTCTGTCTCTCACCACAGACTGATGATGAAGAGGACAGTGAGGTATGAGCGTGTTTGTTCTCCGTCTGCCAGATATTAACCGCTAATGTCTTAATAACTTGATGATTGTTAAAGCTCACAGCATCACTGATTGAGTCTCACTGAATAACCCTGTACAGATTTACTAACCTGGAAATGCTCACGTTGTCTTGATTTGGTCTGGCGTGTGTGTGTGTGTGTGTGTGTGTGTGTTATCTTGAGAGTTTCAGGTAGATTATAGATTGTTAACTGCAGTCGATCTGTGCAAATGATTCCTTACATCAGAAATTCCCAAACTTTTTTTGTCAGCCAAACCCATTTGACCTGAAATATTTTCTCGAAGTTGCAAAAAGATTTTAGGTTTAATATTTATTCATCAACACATTCACATGTTCATGGTTTTCTGATGTCAGTTAATGGTCACATGACATGCAGGTAAACAAATAAACTATGTATGTTTTAGTGTTTTATATTGATTGTTTTTATTTTAAAATGACAAATTTCTTATTTTATCTTTATTTTAATCTTATTTATTGAAAAAATATGATTTCATTAATAAAAAATTTTTATTTTAATATTACATATTTATGATTATATTCATTTTATTTTGATCACTTTTATTTTAAATGTATTTAACAATTTTTTTATGATTTTATTTATTGTATTAAGTGTTTTGTTTTGATTGCTTTTATTTAAAAATTATTATTTTTTAATAACATTTTTATGATTTAATTAATTATGAACTATTTTCGTCATCTCATGAAACCCCAGTTTGGCAAACCCTGTTATATATTACAGACAGAAAGATCAGGCAGCTGTAATCATGTCTAAAGATGTTGTTGTGTAGTCAGTGACGGTGTGTGTGTGTGTGTCCAGGCGGGTCGGGTGTGTGTGAGCAGCAGTGCTCCTCCTGTCGGGCCGCAGACGCAGCCGCAGACGCAGGGTCTGTGTCACGCTGAAGACACCGCCGAACACGAGCAGATGAAGGCGGTGCTGAAGACCAGCGTTCAGAGCAGCGACAGCAGCGACACCACTGTGGTTCCAGCCCTGCGGACACGCACACGCACACGAGCCAGCAGAGGTGAGACACACACACACACACACACACACACGCACGCACACGAGCCAGCAGAGGTGAGACACACACACACACACACACACACACACACACACACGCACGCACGCACACGAGCCAGCAGAGGTGAGACACACACACACACACACACACACACACACACACACACACACGCACGCACACACACACGCACGCACACGAGCCAGCAGAGGTGAGACACACACACACACACACACACACACACACACACACACACACACGCACACACACACACACGCACACAAGCCAGCAGAGGTGAGACACACACACACACACACACACACACGCACGCACACGAGCCAGCAGAGGTGAGACACACACACACACACACACACACACACACACACACACACGCACGCACACGAGCCAGCAGAGGTGAGACACACACACACACACACACACACACACACACACACGCACGCACACGAGCCAGCAGAGGTGAGACACACACACACACACACACACACACACACACACACACACACACACAATCATGTAAGCATTAAAGGGATAGTTCACCCAAAAATGAAAATTAGCCCATGATTTACTCTCCCTCAAGTCATCCTAGATGTATATGACATTCTTCTTTCAGACGAATACAATCAGAGTTATATTACAAAATGTCCTGACTCTTCCAAGATAAAAGTGCATCTATCCATCATTAAAGTGCATCTATCCATCATAAAAGTGCATCTATCCATCATAAAAGTGCATCTGTCCATCATTAAAGTGCATCTGTCCATCATTAAAGTGCATCTGTCCATCATTAAAGTGCATCTGTCCATCATTAAAGTGCATCTGTCCATCATTAAAGTGCATCTGTCCATCATAAAAGTGCATCTATCCATCATAAAAGTGCATCTGTCCATCATTAAAGTGCATCTGTCCATCATTAAAGTGCATCTGTCCATCATTAAAGTGCATCTATCCATCATAAGTGCCTCTATCCATCATAAAAGTGCATCTGTCCATCATTAAAGTGCATCTGTCCATCATTAAAGTGCATCTGTCCATCATTAAAGTGCATCTATCCATCATTAAAGTGCATCTGTCCATCATAAAAGTGCATCTATCCATCATAAAAGTGCATCTATCCATCATAAAAGTGCATCTGTCCATCATAAAGTGCATCTGTCCATCATAAAAGTGCATCTGTCCATCATAAGTGCCTCTATCCATCATTAAAGTGCATCTGTCCATCATAAAAGTGCATCTGTCCATCATAAAAGTGCATCTGTCCATCATAAAAGTGCATCTGTCCATCATAAGTGCCTCTATCCATCATTAAAGTGCATCTGTCCATCATAAAAGTGCATCTGTCCATCATAAAAGTGCATCTGTCCATCATAAAAGTGCATCTGTCCATCATAAGTGCCTCTATCCATCATTAAAGTGCATCTATCCATCATAAAAGTGCATCTGTCCATCATAAAAGTGCATCTGTCCATCATAAGTGCCTCTATCCATCATTAAAGTGCATCTGTCCATCATAAAAGTGCATCTATCCATCATAAAAGTGCATCTGTCCATCATAAAAGTGCATCTATCCATCATAAAAGTGCATCTGTCCATCATAAAAGTGCATCTGTCCATCATAAGTGCCTCTATCCATCATTAAAGTGCATCTATCCATCATAAAAGTGCATCTGTCCATCATAAAAGTGCATCTGTCCATCATAAAAGTGCATCTATCCATCATAAAAGTGCATCTGTCCATCATAAAAGTGCATCTGTCCATCATAAAAGTGCATCTATCCATCATAAAAGTGCATCTATCCATCATAAAAGTGCATCTGTCCATCATAAAAGTGCATCTATCCATCATAAAAGTGCATCTGTCCATCATAAAAGTGCATCTGTCCATCATAAGTGCCTCTATCCATCATTAAAGTGCATCTATCCATCATTAAAGTGCATCTGTCCATCATAAAAGTGCATCTATCCATCATAAAAGTGCATCTATCCATCATAAAAGTGCCTCTATCCATCATAAAAGTGCATCTATCCATCATAAAAGTGCATCTGTCCATCATAAAAGTGCATCTGTCCATCATTAAAGTGCATCTATCCATCATAAAAGTGCATCTGTCCATCATTAAAGTGCATCTGTCCATCATAAAAGTGCATCTGTCCATCATAAAAGTGCATCTATCCATCATAAAAGTGCATCTATCCATCATAAAAGTGCATCTGTCCATCATAAAAGTGCATCTGTCCATCATAAAAGCGCATCTGTCCATCATAAGTGCCTCTATCCATCATAAAAGTGCATCTATCCATCATAAAAGTGCATCTATCCATCATAAAAGTGCATCTATCCATCATAAAAGTGCATCTATCCATCATAAAAGTGCATCTGTCCATCATTAAAGTGCATCTATCCATCATAAAAGTGCATCTGTCCATCATAAAAGTGCATCTATCCATCATAAAAGTGCATCTGTCCATCATAAAAGTGCATCTATCCATCATAAAAGTGCATCTATCCATCATAAAAGTGCATCTATCCATCATAAAAGTGCATCTATCCATCATAAAAGTGCATCTGTCCATCATTAAAGTGCATCTGTCCATCATAAAAGTGCATCTATCCATCATAAGTGCCTCTATCCATCATAAAAGTGCATCTATCCATCATAAAAGTGCATCTATCCATCATAAAAGTGCATCTGTCCATCATAAAAGTGCATCTGTCCATCATAAAAGTGCATCTGTCCATCATAAGTGCCTCTATCCATCATTAAAGTGCATCTATCCATCATAAAAGTGCATCTGTCCATCATAAAAGTGCATCTGTCCATCATAAAAGTGCATCTATCCATCATAAAAGTGCATCTGTCCATCATAAAAGTGCATCTATCCATCATAAAAGTGCATCTATCCATCATAAAAGTGCATCTATCCATCATAAAAGTGCATCTATCCATCATAAAAGTGCATCTGTCCATCATTAAAGTGCATCTGTCCATCATAAAAGTGCATCTATCCATCATAAGTGCCTCTATCCATCATAAAAGTGCATCTATCCATCATAAAAGTGCATCTATCCATCATAAAAGTGCATCTGTCCATCATAAAAGTGCATCTGTCCATCATAAAAGTGCATCTGTCCATCATAAGTGCCTCTATCCATCATTAAAGTGCATCTATCCATCATAAAAGTGCATCTGTCCATCATAAAAGTGCATCTGTCCATCATAAAAGTGCATCTATCCATCATAAAAGTGCATCTGTCCATCATAAAAGTGCATCTGTCCATCATAAAAGTGCATCTATCCATCATAAGTGCCTCTATCCATCATAAAAGTGCATCTATCCATCATAAAAGTGCATCTGTCCATCATTAAAGTGCATCTATCCATCATAAAAGTGCCTCTATCCATCATAAAAGTGCATCTATCCATCATAAAAGTGCATCTATCCATCATTAAAGTGCATCTGTCCATCATTAAAGTGCATCTGTCCATCATAAAAGTGCATCTGTCCATCATAAAAGTGCATCTATCCATCATAAAAGTGCATCTGTCCATCATAAAAGTGCATCTATCCATCATAAAAGTGCATCTGTCCATCATAAAGTGCTCCACACTGCTCTGGGGGGTTAATAAAGGCCTTCTGAAGTGAAGCGATGCGTTTGTGTAAGAAAAATATCCATATTTAAAACTTTATCGACTAAAATAACTATCTTCCGGCAGACTGTAACACTTGACCCTGACGCACAACGTATTGACGATAGATGAGGATAGAGCAAAACACTGGTCACGAATTAGAGTCTTAAACGAGAATTTTTAAAGAGAAATGTGGGAGGAGCTTGAGTTTGTGTTTGTTTGCACCGCGAGAGGCTCAAAGCTTACGCTAGTCCTCATGGGTCAATCATGGGCTGATGTTCATTTCTGGGTGAACTATCCCTTTATCATGTAGAACACACTGAGATAAACAGACCTGCATCCTCCTCATGTGTGTGTGTGTTTCTCTCTCTGTAGGACGCACCGCATTGGCTGCGGCGAACGAAGAGTCCCGGTGTGTGACGGACGACGCTGCCGATGACATCATGGACAGGATCGTGCGTTCGGCCACTCAGAGTCCCAGAGAACGAGTGCAACCCCGCGAACGACGACGCTCACGCCTAAACCGAAAATCATGTACGTTAATCTCTTAAAGGATTAGTTCACTTCAGAATTAGAATCTCCTGATAGTTTACTCTCCTCCTCGTCATCCAAGATGTTCATGTCTTTCTTTCTTCAGTGGAAAAGAAATGAAGGTTTTTGAGGAAAACACTCCAGATGTTCCTCCATATAGTGACTTCAATGGGGTCCAACGGGTCGAAGGTCCAGATGTGAGTTTCAGTGCAGCTTCAAAGTCTCGACACGATCCAGCCGAGGAATAAGAGTCTTATCTAGACAAACCAGCGGACATTATATAACAAAATAAACAATTATATACTTTTTAACCACTAATCCTCATCTTGCACTAGCTGTGATGCGACACACATTACGTGATCAGGTTGAAAGGTCACGCGTGTTCCGGTTCCGAAATGTAGAATAGGGTGAAAATCTCCTCCGACATTGTTGTTTTACCTTTTATTTATAAAAAAAAATTGTAAATGGTGTTTGACTTAGTCTTTGCACATTCACTTTATAAACACTAGGTCTGTTCTTCCGCCTACCTTTCAACCTGATCACGTAATGTGTGGCGCATCACAGCGAGAGCAAGACCAGCATTTGTGGATAAAAAGTATATAATTGTTTATTTTGTTATATAATGTCGGCTGGTTTGTCTAGATAAGACTCTTATTCCTCGGCTGGATCGTGTCGAGACTTTGAAGCTGCACTGAAACTCACATCTGGACCTTCGACCCGTTGGACCCCATTGAAGACACTATATGGAGAAACATCTGGAGTGTTTTCCTCAAAAACCTTCATTTCTTTTCCACTGAAGAAAGAAAGACATGAACATCTTGGATGACGTTCTTATCAGGAAATTTTCATTCTGAAGTGAACTCCTCCTTTAACCCTGTGAAGTCTGACAGTGTTTTTGAAATGGAACAGTTTAGACTTTAGACTAAATGTGTGTTTATAGGGTTAATAACCAGTTACTCTAGCAAATGTTATTGATTAAAGCTGATCATGATTGTTCTTGTGTCTCAGTGAGAAGGACTCTGAAGGGTGGTTTGACCCCAGAAGAAGCCCAGGCGCTGGGATTCGACACGTCGGAGATGCCGGTGTAACGGGACGTCCCGAACTGAACCACACTGACGCTTTTGCCTTCCCAGAACTCACCTCAGGACAACACAATACCCAAAAAACATATTTTTAACGAATCACCTGATCATATATAGAGTGACGTCACTGCTCCGCCTCCTTTACATGCGTTTTATTCTAAGCCACGCCCTCTCATTACATCACACCACACCAGCCAATCACAAGCCTGCACTGTGACTTTTTTTTTAAATTAGTGCAAATGAGTGAAACGACGTCATAGAAAAGGTGAGAATATGTTTTTGCCCCCGGATGAACATTAACTCAGGGTTTTCACTGTATTCTCCATTTTAATTATTTCTATTTAAAACTCATCTCGAATGGAAAACAGAGGAGTGATGAAATGAAGCTTCAAATCACTTCGTTTGCATCAGTCAGATCAGTAAAATTGTTTTAATCAGACTGTGGTCTGATCCTTTGGTTTATTTATTATAAAATGTATAAGATAAGAGCATTAAGTATGTTTATAGACAGTTTTTAGACAGTGAATCAGGTTTAAAACACACACAGACTTGAGATGTTAAGACTATTGTTGAGTTTTATATCTTTCGCCATATTGCAATTCTGGTGTGTTTTAAATGACGTGTGTCTGTGCTTTTTGAAAAATGACCCGTTTTATGATGGCAAATGCTGCAAATCCTCTGCTGTCTCTGTAGGCGTCTTCTGTCTGAGAGTTATAGAAGATTTCAATGTGCCTTTGACACAGAAGGAACTGGAATAATAAACTCATTCATGGGGTTTGGCCAAATCTGAGGATCCGTCACATCATGCGTGTTTTATTACATTCAGTTTGTTGTTGGAGTTGTTCTCCAGGTCCTGCTTCTGATTGTGTGTTTCGGAGGAGTTTTTGTTGGTTCAAGCTGTAATAAGAACCATCATGTTGCACCTTAACGTCCATTAATATGGGATTTTTATGAGAAAACAAGACTTATATAAATAACTAAAGATATAAATAACTAAAGATTTAAAGGAAATCTACATCAGATGCATTCTGTCTCCAGAAACTGTCAAATGTACAGAACGGTGAAACTATTTTTGACAATGAACGAGACTGTAAAAATGTTAATGCCCTTTTGTTTTGTGTTTTTGTAGATTGCTGCCTGATAGATTTTCTGTACATGTTAATTTAAAAAAGTGTTTTAGAGGACGTGCTCAGATCTCGTCAGCAAAAAGAGTAGGTTTTAGTTTACAGTGTTTGAACAGAAACTTGTGTTGAGTTTTACTGATATTTCAGAACTCAGAACACAGACTTGCACGATCCACACCACTTGTCTGTTTTACGTTCAGATGTTACGCCTGTAACGTTCAGTAGTGAACTCAGTTTGCAGAATTGAAAGCCTTGTACTGTAACATTTTTCCACTTTGATCCGCATGCGTTCACCACCGGCAATAAATCCTTCCTGAAGCAAGACTTGTGTTTGATTGGATGTGTGTTTCTGATCATGTTATTGAGATAACGTCCTTCAATACATAAACATCTTCGTATTAATGCATTTATGTATATTTTATTTGTTATTTTTCATTTTATTTTTATTTTAATGATTTGTTCACTTTAAAAAAATGATTGTAATTTTAACTGTAAAAGACTGTAAAAAGTACTACCGTAAAACCTGTTAACTGGTTAATAGTAAGCACTATCAAAGTCCCTTTCAAGGAAAGTCTCGGACATCCAATCTCTACTTGAATGGGGGAATCCGAAATCTTAAAAACCTGAACTCACATTTAAATACCATATTTCAAATTAGTAACGAAATCTGACATAAAATGTCCCATAAATGTAAGTTAGAAAGAAAGAAAGATTAGTCAGAAAGAAAGAATGAAGATTAGTTAGAAAGAAAGAAAAAAGAAAGAAAGATTAGTTGGAAAGAAAGAATGAAAGAAAGATTATTTAGAAAGATGGATTAGTTAGAAAGAAAGAAAGATTAGTTAGAAAGAAAGAAAAAAGATAGAAAGATTAGTTAGAAAGAAAGATTAGTTAGACAAAAGATAGAAAGATTAGTTAGAAAAAAGAAAGAAAGATTAGTTAGAAAGAAAAATGAGATTAGTTAGAAAAAAGAAAGAAAGATTAGTCAGAAAAAAAGATTAGTTAGAAAGAAAATGAAAGAAAGATTAGTTAGAAAGATATTTTAGTTAGAAAGAAAGATAGATTAGATAGAAAGAAAAATTTGTTAGAAAGAAGGATAGATTAGAAAAAGATGAGTTAGTAAGAAAGAAAGAGATTAGTTAGAAAGAAAGATTAGCTAGAAAGAAAGAAAGATTAGTTAGAGAGAAATAAAGAGATTAGTTAGAAAGAAAGAAAGATTAGTTAGAAAGAAAGAAAAAGATAGAAAGATTAGTTAGAAAGATTAGTTAGAAAGAAGGATAGATTAGAAAAAGAGATGAGTTAGTAAGAAAGATTAGTTAGAAAGAAAGATTAGCTAGAAAGAAAGATTAGTTAGAAAGAAAGAAAAAGATAGAAAGATTAGTTAGAAAGAAAGATTAGTTAGAATGAAAAGATTAGAAAGATTAGTTAGAAAGAGAAAGAAAGATTAGTTAGAAAGAAAGAAAGATTAGTTAGAAAGAAAAAAGAGATTAGTTAGAAAGAAAATGAAAGAAAGATTAGTTAGAAAGATATTTTAGTTAGAAAGAAAGATAGATTAGATAGAAAGAAAAATTTGTTAGAAAGAAGGATAGATTAGAAAAAGAGATGAGTTAGTAAGAAAGAAAGAGATTAGTTAGAAAGAAAGAAAGATTAGTTAGAGAGAAATAAAGAGATTAGTTAGAAAGAAAGAAAGATTAGTTAGAAAGAAAGAAAAAGATAGAAAGATTAGTTAGAAAGATTAGTTAGAAAGAAGGATAGATTAGAAAAAGAGATGAGTTAGTAAGAAAGAAAGATTAGTTAGAAAGATTAGCTAGAAAGAAAGATTAGTTAGAGAAATAAAGAGATTAGTTAGAAAGAAAGAAAAAGATAGAAAGATTAGTTAGAAAGAAAGATTAGTTAGAAAGAATGAAAAGATTAGAAAGATTAGTTAGAAAGAGAAAGAAAGATTAGTTAGAAAGAAAGAAAGATTAGTTAGAAAGAAAGATTAGTAAGAAAGAGATTAGTTAGAAAGAAAGATTAGTTAGATGGAAAGATTAGTTAGAAAGAAAGATTAGTTAGAAAGAAAAATATATTAATTGGATAGATAGATAGATAGATAGATTAGATAGATAAGTTCATTAGTACATAGAATGGTAGTTTAATTGAGTCTAATGCTTCTGCTTCAGGGAGTTTAGATTTGAGTTTTTGTGTTGTGCACTAATGGGCCACCGTAGCCTTGGCTCAATTTGAACATTCTGCAATGAAAGTCTATGGGATTTTTATGGTTTTTAATATACATTTTTAAGAAAACAAAGTCAAATCAGTCTGAAAAGATATAGCACACTAAGTCAGAACAGTCTGAAGGTCTGACCCGAGTTTGGAGTATGTAGAGTTAAAGCTCTAGGAGGAGTTAGAGTCAGAAAAATAATAAGTTTAAGTACAATATCAGTAAGTTGGCTTTCTCAAGCCAACTTAATTAGAAGTGATCTAAGAGTTTTATACAGTTGTATACAGCGGATGTCATTGAAAACACGGTAAGTACTAAATATGCTAAAAAGTAAACAAAAAAGACCCCATTTCAAACTTACAAATATGGTTAAGTTTTAAATTATTAGCACATAATCCATTTCTTGTAATGATGGTAAATATTTTCCTCAGTTTGATTGAACAGGATAAAACTTTATCAATCCCAAACAACATGTTAATCTGCCATTACAGACAATAACAATGAGCTTCATCTTTAGAAACTGTTCAAAAGGTTCACAGATTAATCGTCCTGACAGAACAGATGCTGAAAACCTCAGACCAATGAAAGTGCAGCGACGTGAACAAGACAAGAGTTGTGATTTAGCAGTTGTAAGTGGGAAGTGATTCTTGCATAAAGGACTGTTAGAAAAACATCAAAAGGCAATTACTGAATATATCAAAGCTGAAATTTATGCAATATTAATGTGATCCGCTGCTGGGAACGTCTTGATGTTCCTCACAGGTTCTTCAGTGTATCCTGACCCTCGGGTTTCTCCAGCCAGTGTGGAGGCCAGCTGGCTTTAATACTGGGACGGTCCTTCACCATTTCATAATACTCCATCAGTCTGGGACATCTCTCTTTAGGACAGCTGTTAACCAGTCAGACAGATCAAACATTACATTTACATTTACATTTATTCATTTAGCTGACGCTTTTATCCGAAGCGACTTACAATTGCTATATATGTCAGAGGTCGCACGCCTCTGGAGCAACTAGGGGTTAAGTGTCTTGCTCAGGGACACATTGGTGTCTCACAGTGGATTCGAACCCGGGTCTCTCACACCAAAGGCATGTGTCTTATCCATTGCGCCACCACCACCCCATTACACCAGTCTAACAGATCAAACATTACACCAGTCTAACAGATCAAACATAAAAGGGATAGTTCACCCAAAAATGAAAATTAGCCCATGATTTACTCGCCCTCAAGTCATCCTAGGTGTATATGACATTCTTCTCTCAGACGAATACAATCAGAGTTATATTAACAAATGTCCTGGCTCTTCCAAGCTTTATAACGGGAGTCAATGAATATGTTTTTTTTGAAAGTCCATAAAAGTGCATCTATCCATCATAAAAGTGCATCCATCCATCATAAAAGTGCATCCATCCATCATAAAAGTGCACTTTTATGATGGATAGATGCACTTTAATGGACTTTAAAAAATATATATATTCATTGACTCCCATTATAAAGCTTGGAAGAGCCAAGACATTTATTAATATAACTCTGATTGTGTTCGTCTGAGAGAAGAAAGTCGTATACACCTAGGATGAGTTGAGGGAGAGTAAATCATGGGATAATGTAAATGTTTGGGTGAACTATCCCTTTAAACCAGCCTCTGATCTGAACCTTAAGCTGACATTATGATCAAACATGCTGTCTAAGGAGAAGGATTGATAAAGATTTCACTCACTGAAATCGTGGGAAATATGCGATAACTGGGAAACAAACCACGTCCGCCATGGTGAAGTTCTTGCCGGCGAGGAACGACCCTTTACCCATCTGACCAACAAATGAGACCGAGTTTATTAGGAGGACAATAAGGGTTCAAGTTCAATGGCCAAAGGTTGATGATAATAGTTATGGCAATAGTTATCCTCTACTTAAAAAGCAAGAATTTAATAAACATGGCATTCATAATGCAATTAATCGAAAAAAGAAATGGAAAGTTTGCATTTACTCGCTCCACTAATACTCATTTGTTTTCAGCTGCTGTTGTGAGTGATTACATCTACATATATGGAAATATGAAGAGATCATCTATGGAACAACATGCATTGTTCATGAGACCAGGAATCTGTATTCACACATGGATGATTTATATTACTAATAAATCAATTAACAAATGATTTCAATTTGATTTGATTTCATGACTTGAGGTTTAAAAGACATTCAGTAATATTGATTTGACTGAACTGACTATCAGAAGAGAACAAAACTACGACTGAGTTGATCTGATTTACAGCTGATTTAGACTCATATTTGATGAAGTTTGCAGCATCACTGATTGTGTTAGTTTCCACTTTATCGCTGTAAAGCTGCTTTGAAACAGTCTGTACTGTATAAAGCGCTGTAGAAATAAAGCCGACTTGACTTTAAAACACAACCTTCTCCAAGTATCCGTCCCACAGTTTGAGTTCGGTGACGAGATTCTCTTTATTCCTCTTCAGGGCCGATTCGTGTCGCTCTCCCTCAGGGACGAACCACTCGTAATAGGCCACGTCGTCTGCACACACAAGAGTTCAACACAGAATAAGCGGCGGTTTATTCGGCTGATCCGGCGAGCAAACAGAGCATGTGATAGGAGGACGATGACAGCCAATAAACTACATTAATTACTATTATAAACTACTTTGAGCCGAATGGGTGAAGATCTGAGTGATGCAAGTACAGATCCATATATTCTCCTCTGAGTTATACACCATTTATTTCTATATAAAATAATAAAAATATTAGATATAAGCACATTTTATTATTTTTTTTCAATTAAAGCAGTATGTGTACACTAAAATAGGCACATCCGTCTGGTTGAAAGATGAATCAAACCACTAGATGGCAGGATAGGTCTATTTTACTTGCAGCAATATTTATAAATATTTGTATGCTTCCTGGCGGTTACACATGTAAGAAGTTCTTAAGTTCAATAAAACACTCAGATCACTTGTTTGAAGAGGTTTCTGGACTTTAAATAAAAAGGCTACCATGGTTCCACATGCCATAATTTCTGATTGCTTTGAGATATTAACACAAACTGTGGCCCAGATGCAGTTAACGACTGTGAACAAGCCCAAACTTGATATGAATTATGACCTGTCATATACTTTATAATAGCCGCCATGTCAAGCGTTAATGATAAATAAATAAATCAATAAATTCATGCATGAAAACTGGTCAGAGGTAAAAAAGGTGAGAAGGATACGGCAGCAAAAAATCCAATCCAATCAACTTTATATACATCTCATTTTAAAAAACAAGGTTACCAAAGTGCTGCACAAAGAATAAATAGGAAATATAATAACACATAAAACATATAAAATATGGGGGCCATTTTAATGTGTGGAGGCAAGTATTTACACAAAACACACAGCATGAGATTATTTTTTCTTTTTCGCCTGAACCAGAATCTCAAGGGCCCGTTTCCTCTGTTTAGCAGCATGTCTCAGCCTTGCCCTCTTCTCCTCTTCAGCCGCCTGTTTGTTGAGATCCTGAGCACTACTGGATCCTTTGCAGTGCATCACTCTCTCCTATCTCTCCGTGCGAAATACTCATGAGACCCCCTGAAAGCCTCAAAAGCTAAATTTGAAGGGGGTCTCAAATTTTGTCAAAAAAATACAAAATAAAATATTTTATTGTCACCAGCATATTACAGGCTGTTTTTACGAGCGTTCATGCTTACGGTTGCCAGATTTCAATAATTTAAACCCCAGTCAGAGCTTTTCTGTTAAAATGAGATGGTCCTCACACAATCCAGATCCAACTCCTCCCACCTTACATACACCTAAACCTACCCATCTCCACCCCCTGATCCCTAAACCCACCCCTAAACCTACCAATCTCCATCCCCTGATCCCTAAACCCACCCCTAAACCTACCCATCTCCACCCCCTGATCCCTAAACCCACCCCTAAACCTACCCATCTCCACCCCCTGATCCCTAAACCCACCCCTAAACATACCCATCTCCACCCCCTGATCCCTAAACCCAACCCTAAACCTACCCATCTCCACCCCCTGATCCCTAAACCCACCCCTAAACCTACCAATCTCCACCCCCTGATCCCTAAACCCACCCCTAAACCTACCAATCTCCACCCCCTGATCCCTAAACCCACCCCTAAACCTACAAATCTCCATCCCCTGATCCCTAAACCCACCCCTAAACCTACCCATCTCCACCCCCTGATCCCTAAACCCACCCCTAAACCTACCAATCTCCACCCCCTGATCCCTAAACCCCCCCCTAAACCTACCAATCTCCACCCCCTGATCCCTAAACCCACCCCTAAACCTACCAATCTCCACCCCCTGATCCCTAAACCCACCCCTAAACCTACCAATCTCCACCCCCTGATCCCTAAACCCACCCCTAAACCTACCAATCTCCACCCCCTGATCCCTAAACCCACCCCTAAACCTACCAATCTCCACCCCCTGATCCCTAAACCTACCAATCTCCACCCCCTGATCCCTAAACCCACCCCTAAACCTACCCATCTCCACCCCCTGATCCCTAAACCCACCCCTAAACCTACCAATCTCCACCCCCTGATCCCTAAACCCACCCCTAAACCTACCCATCTCCACCCCCTGATCCCTAAACCCACCCCTAAACCTACCAATCTCCACACCTTAGATCTGGATCCAACTCCGCCCCCTGGATCTCGTGTACTGCAGTGAGGTGCTACTGGTTAAAATAGCACGTTTTCTACCCGGTCTTTTCAATAGTATCTGGCAACCATACATGCGAGCGCGCTTTCTACACTTCTGAAGAAGCGCGGATGATCTGAAAACACAGACAAGTAAGCTGGAGTTCCGCGATCTTCATTGGAGATTTTCATTGAAAAGATTTTCTCACAACCCCCCACCCCCAAATATTTTCTCATCGGATCTGCACAAATCACGTAGGTGACCCATTTTGGTTTTAAAATGGTGAGGATTTTTCATGCCTGTAAATTGCATCACTTTTTCTAAGGTTTTCTCAGCAGTGTTGTAACATAACCTCCAAACATGATCAAACATGATCAAACTATATCTTCAAAATATTAAAGGTTTCTATCAAAGGAGACCATGTTTTTGAAACCTTGTTTTTTTTGTTTTTGGTAGTTATAAGCCATTACTTTTAAGTACTTTTAAGTTACTTTTACTGTCGTAACCCCGGTTCTCTGAAACATCGAGTGGAGAGATCCACCTATGGGAAGGGCATCCGTACCTGACCTCTGCAGAAGCATCCAATTGCACCAAGTCTGGCTAGACAGACAGAAGCTCGCAGCCAATGCCAGGTAAGGCCCCGTCCCCTCACCTAGGGGCATATAACGCCTGCAAGCGTTGCTATTCTCCAGTGAGTATATTCGCTTCTCGTGCAGCAAGTGGGGAAAAGCTGGTGGATCTCTCCACTCGATGTTTCAGAGAACCGGGGTTACGACAGTAACCTATTGTTCTCTTTCATCATCTCGTGTTCGAGATCCACCTATGGGAGAGACATGGACAGCTCCCCAATTGCCCAATACACTCACAGTGAGGTTCTGAAAGCCAGAGAAGGACCGTCGCCCCAGGGAGGCGGTGCCTGACACGTCCCATAATCATGAACCTGCAATCCTAACGCACACACATGACTGCTGTGCACATGCAGGACATGAAACATGTATGCAGCACACACACGATAATCACCCCAGCAACACCAATGTGCATATAAATACACCCAGAAAAGGAATGGAAATGCATGCTTTGTGACAGGAATGTGCATGGCCTGCCGGCCCATTCACTCCTTATTCGTTACTTGCAACGGGCTTGCAGGGAAGGGCAAAGAAGACCCCACCCCTAAAACCCAATGTGCTACCGAGATTCTGGTGACATCCAGCCGGTAGTAACGCACAAAGGTATGAGGAGAAGCCCAACTGGCAGCGGAGCAGATGTCCTGCAGTGACACTCCCCTAAACAAAGCCCAAGAGGCGGCTAAGCCCCTCGTGGAATGAGCTCTGATGTCCCCTGGGGGCTGCACTCCCTTTGATTCATAAGCCAAAGCTATAGCATTCACAAGCCAATGTGAGAGGCGTTGCTTAGATATGGGATTCCCTCTATGCCCATGAAATAAAGAGCTGGTCGCTCTTCCGGAAAGCACTGGTCCTGGTCATATATGTCTGTAAAGCACGGACGGGACACAGAGCATTTAGCCTCTCATCCTCCGGGGAGGAAAACAGTGGAGGGTGAAAAGCGGACAGCTCCAACACCTCCGAAGTGAACGCAGGGAAGCACTTCGGCATGAAGGCCGGATTAGGCTTAAGGGAAACCTTATCTCCACTAAGAGAGAATTTAGTGCACGAGGGATGAACCGAGAGTGCATGTAGCTCACTGACACGTTTAGCTGATGCCAAGGCCAAGAGCAAAGCTGTCTTGAAAGACAGCAGCTTCAGGGAAATACTTCCCAGAGGCTCAAAAGGATTTTGAGACAGAGCCTCCAGCACCATGGAGAAGTCCCACTCAGGAACAGTTCTCCTGACGACTGGCAAAGAGCGACGGGCACCCTTCATAAATCTGCGGATTAGAGGATGCTGCCCGACTGTGTAGCCCGTCGTAAATATCCCTCTCTTGGTCGGTGGCGCTCTGTGGAGCCGGCCACTCAATGTTGAGGCGAGCGGCCGCTCGCTCACAAACTTCCAGGAGGATGGACTGAGGCAAGGCCGCATGGGCGCTAGCCTGGGGAACGCCAGAGGGCGGGATAGCCTCCTCGTCCTCAGAGACCCCAAGAAGGGCCGTGTCATCCTCATCCTCACATTTTACGCCAGACTACACGAAAGTGTACCCCTGTCTTATAAGAGTAAAACATAATGACAGTCTTGCACGCTGTACAGTTTGTAACAGTGACTTCAGCATTGCCCATGGCAGGTTAAATGACTGTAAAAGACATGTTGAGGTGAGTTCAAGAAGTTTAATTTCATGTGCACATTATTCAGGACAGCTAGTTGCCAAGGCTACATGAAAACAACAAAGCAGTTTACATAAATAGTATAAGCAGCTTATATAAATAGTAAAAGTAATCTACATATTTTAACATAATTAAAGGTATAGCGGAGGATTTTCTTTTCCCGGGTGGGTAGCCTATACCATTGGTCCACCTAAGTGTCAATCATTCTGGTGATATGTTTACGTAAGGCCGTCGTACGTGCTCGTGCACACGATTCACACGATGGCGTGCGCTCAAAACACAGGTTGGGCTTCCCACTGATGCCTCAGTCGCGAAGTTTCTACTTGACAGGTAAAGTTTGGCATGCTATTTGGAGAAATCCATTTAAAATCACTGCTAGTAAAAGTTAATGTAAGCTATGATTAGCTCGTGCATGCTCTCTTGTGCATACGTTTAATAGGCGTTCCCTCTTGGGAGCAGGTAGAGTGTTGTGCATGTGCATTTTTTCAAAAAGTGGAGAGGGCGGTTCTTTTCTAAAATTCGGGAAAATCCTCCGCTATACCTTTAACAAATAGCCTATAGAAATTATATATTATGCTTTTATATCTTGAAATGAGTTTTTGCAGGTTGGGATATCTGAAAACACCACATAGACATATAAACAACATTAAAAGCTGGATTTTCACCACAGGGGGACTTTAAATCTTCTAAACCTCTTAAATCTCATCAGGCTGTCAATTAATAAACACTTGTCATGAACTTATTTTTTGGTCTTATTTCTAAACCGGTATCATAAACCACGAGTGCTTGAGTAACTCTGGTATTGTTTGGACAGCTTTAAATATACGTTCATGATTTAAATCACTTACACATTTTCTTCTGCAGGTTGTCGGTCTCGAACATGCGCTGGTAGACGAGCGCCAGTTCGGCTGGATCATCTGGGATCAGACGGGCTCCTTGAGACTTGAACGCACTCTACAAACCAGAAACATTTATCAGTCTGTGACGTGACCCTCATCTTTGTGTTTGGATCTGTTCAATTACTACAAAAAAATAAATCAATTGTTATTACTACTCTTCCTTGAAAGCATTGATTCAATTTCAAAAGCAAATGCTAACCAATTATTTAAGAGTTGAGCAGCGAGCTCATTGGCTACTGATACAGCAGGAACCAATCAGCTTTGTGTAACATATACATCCAATATAAGCATATAAACATGGAAAGTCTACATTGGAACTAATATAAATCTATTTTAATCTACTCTGAACCGGATTAAAATAATCACTCAATTTAATGCTCTTAGCTTTTCTTAAACCCTTGAAAACTAGAACAAAGTGATTATTTGTAACTCACCTATCCCAGTTTGATAGACAATATTAATATTATTTGTTGTTTATTTGGTCTGTAATGCTGCGAGATGTCGCCGACTCAAACGCAGTGCTCTGTGTTTGTATAAAACCGAAGGAAACATATTAATCACTAATTCTTTTTATCATATTTTGTTTGTCCCTAAACTGGACAAACATGGAAAAATATGATGGGAGTTTAAAATATATTTTAATGTTTTTAATGTTCTCACAAAACCTTTGCATTCTTTTGCGAGTGAATGCATGCAAAAGTTTCTCAGAGGAATGAAAAAGTTTTGTAAATGCATGCAAAAACATTGGAATATATATTTTAATGATCAGCTCTTAACTGTCTAGCATGAAAGCTTATTTTCACCAAATAAGAAAAAACATGCTTTTGTAAGTCATAATTATGACATACTAATTCATGATTATGAGATGAAAAGTCAAAACTTTGACTCACATTTTCATAATAATAACAAAAAGTTGAAATTGACAGTCATAATTATGACATAAAAAGACAAAATTATGCCATGAAAAGTCAAAATGAGTTAGTATGTTATGATTTTCTACTTTTTATCTCAATTATCATTCAGTATGTCATAATTATGACTTTTATATAATAAATTTGACTTTTTAGTCATTTAGGCAGATTTACCAATTTATTATTATGTGGTGGGAATGGGCTCTCCTGGTCTAGCCAGTTCAGTCACGCTTAATTTTCCTGTAATTTGCAGGTGAATATTACCCCCCGTTATTTTTTTTATTTTTTTTTTGCTGAGCATCTTTTTATTTATTTTTTTCACAAGAATTCTAACACTTTTGGATTGTGTTTGTTTAAATTAGGTACAGATGTGTATTTGTACGAAGGCTAAAGGACCGCTGGATTCTCGCCACGCCTTCTGTTTATGACACTGATTTACCTCCAGATACAGACACGCGGCGAAAGACTCGTTCACGATGAGGTCTCCGTGCTTGAAAGTTGGAACCTGCAAAATATATATTTTTAAATAATAATAAAAAACTTGGTAAATGTCGTGTCTCTTTATGAAAGTTGCATTTGCAGTAAACACTAATGCAGTCAGCAGAAACCCCACTCCACAGGCGTGTGTGTGAGACGCACCTGAACTCTGGGATTGAGAGCCTTCACTTCTGCACACTGGTGCTCTTTCTTGTCAAACGACAGAAGTTTGTGTTTGTATCCCTGCAGTTTCTTCTCCTCCAGCGCGATCATGACCCTCCAGCACGGCGGAGAGCCGGAGCCCCAGTAAAGCATCATATTCTGTGCCATAATGTCGAGTTTATTCAGAAATGTTGTTACAGATTTGGTTGCGTTTCGAGTCTGAAAGTGGGCGTGGCCTGTTCGCAAGTTCAAGGAGCATGCGCAGTTTATGCTCGTGTGAAGACCGCGGTCAGCCTGAAGATGTCGTTGGTAGGCTACTTAAAGGAATAGTTCACCTAAAAATAAACATTATCCAATAATATACTCACCCTCAAGCCATCCTAGGTGTATATGACTTCCTTTCAGCCACACACAATTAGAGTTATATTCAAAAAATATCTTTATAATGGCAGTGAATGGTAACAGAGATTTTGAAGCTCCATCCATCATAAAAGTAATCCATATCCATTCGACTCCAGTGCGTTAATAATTGCCTTCTGAAGCGATGAAAAATATCCATTTAAAACTGTATAAACTATAATAACTGTCAAGACAAATCGAGTCAACTATCAGTTAATGATTATACTAAGTAGCCTACACACGACTGATATTAACTTAAAATATGTATAGCTATATGCATTTATTACATTACTTGCATTTACTTACATTATTACATGGCTTGGTTGATTTCTATTGTAGAATACGGTGTGTTATTTCTTGATAACAAACGCTGCGCAGTATAACACACCGTTGCCATGAAAACCGAGCGTTGCTATGGACGCAGGATTCTAACAGTAGAGACGGTACGGACTATTTTCGTTAGCGGTTTAGTTTTTGATATTATATTTTGAATATTCTGAATTTTGTTTATCCCTTACTTAGCAAGTGGAACCTTGTAAAGTGTTATTCAAAGTAAAGGAAATTTTGTTTAAATTTAGTTAAAAAAAAAAAAAGTTAAATGTCCAAATATTTCAGTTATTAAAAGAATGTAATGATGTTCAATTAGCAAGAAAAAAAAGTGATTAAGATATAATGTAATTGTGTGTTTTTTTTTTTTTTTTTACAGTATTTTGCTGTGTCATTGTTGACTCTTATCAGTCGGAAGCTTCGAAAGTCCACATGATGTAGATAACCTGAGCTGAAGGTGAGGCTGAAACTGCTCAGTCACTTCATGTATGATCATCATGACTGTGTTCTTGTGGAAGATGCGCTTTCATATCTCAGATTTCTGTTACCGTACGTTTCATTAAAGCTGATTTTGCCTTAAAATGAGCATTGGCTCCCCAATTCTTTTAAAAGTCTTTCATTCAAACATTAAAATCCTCTGAATTTCTGATCTCAGTCAAGTTTTAGCTGCACACAAGAATCATTGTGTGATTTCTATATTTTGCAACAATACAAAAACTTTCTTTGTAGGTTCTTTTTTTTCTTTCTTTTTTAACTCTCCCAGAACATTGCAGGAAGTTTTTGTTTAGTTTTTTGTAATAACCTCAAAAGAACAGAACATTCTGTAATGGTTATTTTTTGTATGTTTTATTTTTATAACCATAACATAATCGTTCCAGATTCAGAATGCTTGATCTGTGCGCTAGTTTCAATTTTACGGACTTTACTTCAGTATTCCTCAGTCGTTACTTCCCTTTGTTCATAGTTTCCCGCCAGTCAGAGCTTTGAAACTAGTTTCATATAGCATTTAATAAATTGAAGAAATTAGATCCGTCAAAAACACGTAATAATTCCACCTGTATAGATAAAACATTACGCCAGGATTAAGTGTATAGTGTAAAAGCTAAAGCACAGAAGATGCGCGCGCACTCGCGTAATTTAAAAATTAACGGTCATTTCGTTTTACTGCTGACTGACTGACATTAGTTTATCGATCTCTTTATTGAATAATTACTTGCAATTAATATAGATATGAGAGTAACTATGATTTCGGAGAGATTTGACACGCCTGATTGAAGAGTTTTAAGTTTGTATACTGATATCCTACTTTAAGTAATTTCTTTTCTTTCATTTTTTAATGTCTATGAACACATTTCATACATGGACAACCTTTCAAAGTCATGCTTAGATTTTGTTGAAGTCATTGTTATTTGGTGCAGAAGAAATGTAAAGTCTGGGTACCCCATGCAAATTTTACTAATGGACACATTTTTATCTTAATCAATCTTCCATATGGTTGATGTGCTCGGATTATTTTCATAAATTCAGTAATAAATAAAAACAAGATAGCCTATGTATGATGATTATAGGCGTTTCATACCAGTTGGATCGACAAAGACAGATTGCAGGCTGATTATTTACTTACTATTTTATTTGGTGTACGAATATGGAAGAATAAATATGAAAAATATTTGAGAAATGTAATCGTTAAATTGAAACCCAGACAGCAACATCCGGGCCACATCTGGGCCGTGTGGAATCCACGTGTACCAGATGTGGGCCGGATCTGGGCCAACACTATGTGGCTGTCTGGGAATGAATCAGCTAAAACGTAAACAATTAAGATCCCATTTCAAGCGACTTATATTTTGTGCTAATAATTTAAAACTGAAGCACATTTTTTATTTCTTGTAATGATGGTAAATATTTTCCTCAGCTTGATTAAACAGAACAAAACTTTAAAACTGTTAAAAGGTGCAGCGATGTAAACAAGACAAGAGTTGTGATTTAACAGTTGTAGGAGTAAAATTGATTAGTAAGAGACTTCTGAAACATTTCTTGCATAAAGGACTGTTAGAAAACATCACATGCAATTACTGAATAAATCAAAGCTGAACTTTATGCAATATTAATCTGATTCTGTGATGATCCAGAGGTGTTGAGGATGTTTCGATGTTCCTCACAGGTCCTTCAGTGTATCCTCACCCTCGGGTTTCTCCAGCCATTCCAGAGGCCAGCTGGCTTTAATACTGGGACGGTCCTTCAACATTTCATAATACTCCATCAGTCTGGGACATCTCTCTTTAGGACAGCTGTTAACCAGTCAGACAGATCGAACATTAAACCAGTCTAACAGATCAAACATTACACCAGTTTAACAGATCAAACATTACACCAGTTTAACAGATCAAACATTAAACCAGTCTAACAGATCAAACATTACACCAGTCTAACAGATCAAACATTACACCAGTCTAACAGATCAAACATTAAACCTTGAGCTGACATTATGATCAAACATGCTGTCCATGGAGAAGGATTGATAATGATTTCACTCACTGAAGTCGTGGGAAATATGCGATAACTGGGAAACAAACCACGTCCGCCATGGTGAAGTTCTTGCCGGCGAGGAACGACCCTTTACCCATCTGACCAACAAATGAGATTGAGTTTATTAGGAGGACAATAAGGGTTCAAGTTCAATGACCAAAGGTTGATGATAATAGTTATGGCATTCATAATGCAATTAATTTCAATAAGAACGAATGAAAGAGGCAGCGAATCAGGCTCGTTGTATTAAATCCTTTAGCCAATGTTCCTGACATTTCTTTAGAACTTGAAAAGGGTCTATTGCGCTAAAGTTTGACGTCGTCATGTTGGAATCGTTTCGTGAGATCGTGAGACTATCGATTAGGGCTGCCCGCTAATAATCGACATGAAGAGGCTTAGTCCAACAAAAATTGAATTAGTCGGTTAGTCATTTACATTTATGCATTTGGCAGATACTTTTATCCAAAGAGACTTACATTGCACGTCAAGGCACACATTTACATTCTTATCAGTTCTTGCTTTCCCTGGGAATCAAACCCATGACCTTGGCGTTGCAAACGCTAACGCTCTACTGTTTGAGCTACAGGAAAGCAAAAAAAACAAAACCTTGTGGCGAAGTTGCGTAATCCGTGAGGGACAGATCACTAACGGCGGGTACTTGTGGTAATCAGACAGGAAAATCCAAACGTTTGCCTATCATCTATCGAGCTTAAATATGACTTATTATTTGAAACATGCAAGTAGTAGCAACTTTACATGGCCGCTCGCTATAATGCTAACCTAGATAAATGTGCGCTAGCCGATTATTAGGCTCATATCTAAGTGAGGAAGCTATTAGCGCTCTTGCTGCACGACACTTAGAGCCTAGAACGCCACTGGAAACGGACTCATGTTATTTGTGTGCACTCACAACAACTAAACGTTGTGCTTTTGTAAAATAAAGAAAACTATCAGGATGCGCTTTCTGCCGTCTCTGTCTCTGTGAACTTGAGCGCGTCACAAAATAAACCGAAACTCAGCGTGAACTTTCCTCGCAGACATGAGAAATACATCTATCAAAAGATTGAAATGTCTATTTTTAAATTAACCGATTCAAAAGGAAAACAAACATTCTCAGATTATGTTCTGAAACGTGCATATAGGTGTGTGCACTAATGCGGAGATTCATCACTGCAGACGAAAATAAATGAATAATTAACTATTAAAATGTTCGGACAGTCTCCCATTCATAATCATGAGGTTTGCTGGTGCGCTGTGGCTTTATGTGTGCGTGTGAGCGCTGATTAGGCGATGTAGGTGATTTAGAGCTTAGATTCTCTGTCCGAGCCCAAACTTGGCCCTTGATCAAGCACTTGTGTTACAGAATGCAACACGTCACGTGTCATGCGCAGCGTCTCCTCCACTCGCACGCATCACACCGGGGCCGGGATAATAGGCTTTAAAAATATTTATTTTGTTTAAAAAATATTCTGTATTCTAAAACCTTGTTGAATTATATTAGAGAAGTAGCCTAGGCCTACTCCCCCTAGGCCATCCAAAGTTCATTTTCTGCGTTCATCATTGTTCACGTTTAAAAAAAAAAAAAAGAAAATGTCATTCGGATTTGCAATCCATTCTATTCTGAATAAACAAACAACATAGTTTACATGCTTCCTCCTTGTTGCATTATTCATTAAGATAATAATTAATAAATGCACGCACAATTATCCGTGAACTTGATAAATGTTGCAGATATGTTCTACTATGCACAAACAAATGCCTTTCAACTTGTGTGTGCAAAATTCAGAAGTAAATGAATGTGCAACAATTTGCACAAATAGAGAGTCTGTAGGCCTACTGCACTGTTGTAGCCATTAAATAAGCTCATTTAGTTTCATATTTGTTCAAATATTATAATGTTATTTTTTTCCATCTATGTTGATTATGAAAAGTGAACAGCACGAGTAAGATAGGATATGCAATATATCGGGAGACATGGAGTGGGTCAGACATGATTTTGACCACTTCATTAAGTTTTGTTTTGTAGAATGTATCTTAATTTAATTTTCTTTTTTTTTTTTATCAACCAATTGCCTGTATTTAATAAATAAGAAGCAGACAATATAATCTTGGAGGCGCCGGCGCGCCGTGGTCACTTGCATTGCACGTGAACTGGAGCGCATCTCATCATAAATTATCCGAAACTCAGCGTATGCCTCACAGACATGAGAAATATATCAAAAAAAATGATCTGGCGCCGCTCTAAGCTCTAAGGCAATTAAAAGCTCATTATTATGATTTGGCTTATTAATATACAAGTGCGAGAAGTCGACTAATCGCTTAAATGAATGACTAACAGTCGACTAGAAAAATCTTTAGTCGAGGGCAGCGCTACTAGCGATCTAGTCAGAGAATTCGATTATCGGCCGATACTGATCAATCGGAGAATCCCTGTTAAAACACAACCTTCTCCAAGTATCCGTCCCACAGTTTGAGTTCGGTGACGAGATTCTCTTTATTCCTCTTCAGGGCCGATTCGTGTCGCTCTCCCTCAGGGATGTACCACTCGTAGAAGGCCACGTCGTCTGCACACACAAGAGTTCAACACAGAATAAGCGGCTGACCGTCGTCCGCTCAGAGTGAAACTGCTAACCACTTAAAGCGCTGTTGGACATCATCGAGTGCAAGAACCATAACGACACGTTTGTTTTCTTAATGCAAACCGTGAGCAAAGAGAGCATGTGATAGGAGGACGATGACAGCGAATAAACTACATTAATTACTTTTAATTACAAATTTTGAACCGGATGAGGTAAGATCTGAGTCAGTGGTTCTCAACCTTTTTTGGGCCAGCGCCCCCTATCCATTACCCAGGTCCCTTACCTAAATGATAAATAAAATAGAACAATAAATTAATAGTATGCCTATATTAAAAATAAATAGACATATGAGACTGTTGATTCACATAACTCATTTAGTATGCGCTGTTCTATGAATGTGCAAATTAGCCCCGCCTCCACTCACTCACTCAGCTCAGAGATCCACTGGTTGACGATCACACGTTGATCTGATTGGTTACAAGGTAGTTTGTGACGTCAGAAACACCAGCGATTTCAAAGCGTGTTTTTGAGACTGTCTTTGGTTCACTGCAGTTTTAAGGAGGAAATACTCAGCAATGGTGTTGATTTATGAATTTACACATGGTTTGTCTTAAAGCACATTAAAAACACCACATAGGTACATTACTACATTACTGACACATAAACTACATTAAAAGCTGGATTTTCACCACAGGGGGGACTTTAAATCTCATTTATATAAGGCTTGGATGACTGGGATTGGCCGATCATAATGAAATAAAAATCGGTTTTCGTCGAAATGAGTCGTCGTGCAGCTTTAAATGTACGTTCATGATTTAAATCACTTACACATTTTCTGCTGCAGGTTGTTGGTCTCAAACATGCGCTGGTAGACGAGCGCCAGTTCGGCTGGATCATCTGGGATCAGACGGGCTCCTTGAGACTTGAACGCACTCTACAAACCAGAAACATTTATCAGTCTGTGACGTGACCCTCATCTTTGTGTTTGGATCTGTTCAATTACTACAAAAAAATAAATCAATTGTTATTACTACACTTCCTTGAAAGCACTGATTCAATTTCAAAAGCAAATGCTAACCAATTATTTAAGAGTTGAGCAGCGAGCTCATTGGCTACTGATACAGCAGGAACCAATCAGCTTTGTGTAACATATACATGCAATATAAGCATATAAACATGGAAAGTCTACATTGGAACTTATTAATCGATTTTAATCTACTCTGAACTGTAATAAATTATAATTTAATTTAATGCTCTGTACTAGTTTTCAAGGGTTTAAGAAAAGCTAAAAGTGATTATTTGTAACTCACCTATCCCAGTTTGATAGACAATATTAATATTATAGTTGTTTATTTGGTCTGTAATGCTGCGAGATGTCGCCGACTCAAACGCAGTGTTCTGTGTTTGTATAAAAACGAAGGAAACATTAATCACTGATTTTTGTTAGGTCATATATTTTGTTTGTCCCTATTCAAATGTTTTATGAATATATGCAATACTGAAATACAAATATTTTTGGTAACGTCTTTTAACTGTACAGTATGAAAGCCCATTTTCGCCACATAAGAAAAAAACATGCTTTTGTAAGTCATAATTATGACATAAAAAGTCAAAATTATGATATACTAATTAACTTAACTTTGATTTACATTTTCATAATAATGACAAAAAGTTGAAATTGACAAAAACTCCCCAGACAGCAACATAGCCCAGATCCGGAACACGTGCATTCCACACGGCTCAGATGTGGGCCGGATCTGGGCCAACACTATGTTGCTCTCTGGGTAATAATTATGACATTAAAGGTCATAATCTTTAAAGGTCATAATCATCTAATCTTTCCTAACGATCCGCTAGCTGCCCGCCCCATAAGCAGGCCGTCAAAAAAACGCGTCTCTGTAGGCAGCCTCTGAGATCTGCACACAAAAACAATTGGTTTCACCAACCACTCAAAACCAAAATAAATAGTGTTCCAACCAATCACCGACAGGGATGGGTGTTGTGAGGTTTTGCACTCGTGCACGGCTGCCTATGACGACTGCATGCGAAATCCTCACAACACCCATCCCTGTCGGTGATTGGTTGGAACACTATTTATTTTGGTTTTGAGTGGTTGGTGAAACCAATTGTTTTTGTGTGCAGATCTCAGAGCCTAGGCTGCCTACAAAGACGAGGGTTTTTGACCATTTTTGAACATCATTTATGTTTGGGCCTGAAATTGCTGATACAACCTTTAACAGCCGAAATTATAACAAAGTCAAAATGAATTAATATGTTATGATTTCTACCTTTTATTTCAATTATGATTTAATATGTCATCATAATTATGACTTGTATATCATAACTTTGACTTTTTAGTAATTAATTTTGAGTTCAGTCACGCTTAATTTCCCGCATTTGGCAGGTAAATATCCCCATCCCCCTCTCTTCCTCAGCATCCTATTTTCTTATTCACAAGAATTATAACACTTTTGGATTGTGTTTGTTTAAATTAGGTACAGATGTGTATTTGTACGAAGGCTAAAGGACCGCTGGATTCTCGCCACGCCTTCTGTTTATGACACTGATTTACCTCCAGATACAGACACGCGGCGAAAGACTCGTTCACGATGAGGTCTCCGTGCTTGAAAGTTGGAAGCTGCAAAATAAATAAATGTGCAATGTTAAAAAATAAATATAAATTAATTTAAAAAAAACTTGGTAAATGTCGTGTCTCTTTATGAAAGGTGCATTTGCAGTAAACACTAAGTAGGCGGTGGGCCGAACCTCGAAATTACGAATTTAATACTTACCTCACAGCTGTGTACGTTTTTTTTTGCTGAGGTCATGTAATAAAATCGTATAAGTACTACAGACATTGTTTCCAACTATGTTTTATGCACATTTGACGCAAAATGTCCTTACAAACTCTTACTTTTTTAAACCGGCAAAGAAGCAGGAGTACTAATCATAACGCAAGAAAACCTCCCGTTTCCTTGACAACCAATGTAAATAATGAACACAGATTCTACAGCGGAGGCATGTAATCTTTGTCAGTGACAAGAAAGCTGGGCCATATAGTGAAACTGACGCATATAGCTTATCTAACGGCAGATGAAGTAAAACCGTAAATCTTTATTATGAGTCCTAATCATAAATACAGTGCATGTTCACAATAACAGTTTAAATAAATAAAAGAATGATTTAAACCAGTGGTTCTCAACTCCAGTCCTCGGGACCCACTGCTCTGCATATTGTGTATGTCTCCCTTATCTGACACACTGAGTTTGGAGTTGAGAACCACTGATTTAAACTATATGTTTTACTTCTGATATAAACATTTAAATTAAATATGCCATTCTCATTAATGGTGTTGTTAAACACTTTAACTACATGAAATAATTACTGAGAAGTTACAACATTTTTATATTCAAATTTTTGTTGTGGATGCAATGCTTTTGAACACTTCTCCTCTGGCATGCTGTGTTTTAATGTTTTAACTAATTGCTTATCATGATAATAGCAGATTGTCTGAGAAAATGGTTTCGTGCAAATAATGCACAACAAGGTCTATCTGTTTCCATTAAAAATATAAATCATTTAAAAATACTATTTGGCCAGTGGAAAAGATTGAGAAAAAAATTCTCTGAAATGTTTTTTACACTATTTGATTTATTCATTCAAAAACAAGGCAAGAATAGGCTACTAAATTATTTTTATTAATAAAATGAGAGCATATGAATAAAGCGGAGCGGTGTGACACTTAAATATAAGTTAAAAAACTTAAACATACATTATATGTGTTATTTTATATACGTTTAACCCCTTACTAGTCAGCCCCAATTTTGGCAAGTGATGCATACCCAAAATAAAAAGGTTGCTGCTCAGAAGTCATTCTGAATTGACACATAACCAACATATATTTAGAAATCCAACCCTTGAGAGTTTACAATTCAAGACTCAAAATTAACCAGACTGTTATTAATATTGAGATATACAAGCTCAAACATAGAAACAAAAACAACAAATATTAAGAATATATTTATTAAATGAATAAAAAATGTATGTGAATTTAGGATTGCAACTTATAACCACAACTAAAACATGGGGATTTTTTAAAGACAATCATCCCGCACATCCTATTCTATAATAAAATCAGCTAATCGAATATTTGAAAATCGTGACTCATCCCTAATTAATATAGTATTATTGTGTAAGTGGATGACATGACAAGCAGCAAAAGGCAGTGCAATTTGTGTGTAAGTGGGGTCAAATGTTCATAGCAAATTTCTAAATAAACCAATGTAGCAGCATCATAGTGTAAACTACCAGTGTATCTGTGCAAGAGTCAATCAGCTGCCCTCAGGTTATTGGAGGGTGGGGGTGGAAGGAAGAGGCTCACTATGATTCCCCTATAGAAAGTTAAGAGGATGGATTTTTGGGAGATGAGCCTTCCTCAACTGTGGGAGGAAGTGCAGAGGTTTTTGGACTTTCTTGGCCAGGTTCTGTTGGTGGTGTCGATAGATCAAGATGGGTCACTCTGTGATGTGGATACTAAGCAACTCCGTGATCTTGACCTGCTCCATCATGGTGCTGTTGATGTGATGATTGTCAACGATCACCTCTGTAGTCATTTGGGTGTGGAGAGATATGATGTTGTCCTGTCCATGTCTGTGTGTTAGATAAACAACTGAATTTAATTCAGATAAATAAACACAGAAAGCGCACATTACTAAATCATTTTAAATCACATTTTTCATCTTGACATTTGTATTAAGATGCTAACCATCTTGAGCATGACAAGACTACTGCAGTTCTGACCACAAATAATTTTGTTAAATAGCTCAAAAACAGCCATCTTTAACTAAAATATTTTTCCACCATACCTGTTCTGTTATGTAGGTGAAGCCCAACCACTATCAATCGTGACAATCAACCATAATTGGCTAAAATAACTCCATGACTACCACTATAAAGTTGATTTGAAATAATTTCTTTGTTTTGGTTTGCACTCTTTTTAGCTGATAATTAGTCTAGCTTACTTGTAGCCTAGGTAGCTTGCTGTAACCAACCTGGACATACCCTCCCGTTTACCCCGTGATTCTCCCTTAGAATTATTTCCTGCTGTCTTCCCGTTTAAATATTTTTCCCGTAATTATATACTCTTTGCTTAGTTCATTGTGTATGTACCGAATGCTTATTTTGGATTAGCCTAAGCAACATACCGTTAGACCTCACGTTAGCTTTACTGCTCCACTACCAACATTCTTTCGTGGCTAACGTTACTGTTCTCATCAACGACAACGCATATATTCACGGCGAACTATAGCTTGCAGTCTTAAATACAACTTATATGAAAAGCGTTAAGATATAGGGGTGTATAATCATTGTAAAACAAATCTTACCTTGACGTTGTCTTGCCGAGAAACACCGGTCTCTCCAGATTGGGTTGTAGACTCATGAGCTGTGTCCCAATGTGAAGGCTGCATCCTCCGAAGGCCGTATTTGAAGGACGATTGGCCGCATTTGAAGGCCGATTGCGTCACAGCGGCGCGACGAAGGACGTCCCAATTCAAAGGCTGCATCCTTGGAAGGTCGCATTTGAAGGCCGATTGCGTCACGCGGCTCGATGAAGGCTGTCCCAATTCAGTTCTGCATCCTCCGAAGTCCGTATTTGAAGGCCGGTTGCGTCATCGCGCCGCGACGAAGGCTACCCTGATTCAAAAGCGACGCCAAATGCGTCCTTCGTTTCCCCGTGAAAGGAAGGATCCATAAATGAACACTTAGCGGCCTATCCTACCCTATTCTACCCCATAACTCATTGCGCGCCGTTGACGACAGCATTTATTTATTTATTTTTAAAGACGGCCGAGACTAGAGATCGGTGGTGGACAGCAAATTCACATTTAAATGTAAGTATTATGTTTTCATTTATTTAAATGGCTAGCGAAACCGAGTTAAAGTTTATTATAAACTTCATCTTAACTCCTTCGTCACTATTGTGTGGCTTCATTTGTCAGGTAGTTTGAGGCAAAACTTGTGCTAATATTAGTTTAACGACCTATCTGTAATATTTGCACTAGTCTATCTCACTTGTGTATTAGGCTAAAAGAAATATTCTAAAGAAGTAAGCACACAACAATAAGAAAAGCAGTTGATAAGGCAATGGGGTTTCACTTTTATGTTTTTGTAGTGCTGTCATGCAAGCTATGTGGTTTTAACCAAATTTGAGTATATAGAAATATGATTTCTTATGTATTTTGTATGCATGTCTTGATGTGTCATATTTTGCAGTGTTAACAATGCACTTAAGATTGCACCCCTGTGTTAAGCTTTTTTAGAGCAATTCAGGAGAAAAAAAAAACACGTCTTTGCTGAAATGTATTGTGCTGTTGTTGTTAACATAACAAGCCATGGTTAATTTGCTCTGCCCTTAGGATTGCAAGTGTCCTGGGACAGGTGAGGGTGTGAGTGGGAAACCCACTGCTGAAACTTGGCCCTGGTTTGTCCTCAGGGCCCAGTTCAGCAGTGGGTATCCACGGTGAGGAGGAGCCAGCACCAGCAGCACCAGCACCAAGGCAGAGGGATGGACAGGCTGTTTTCTCTTCTTGAGAAAATGATTGAAAAATGTTTTTTTTCTACATATTCTTTAACTTTTTTCATTATTTTTTAAAAGGAAAGAAAATCTGTACATTATTTTTTTATGCAACTTTAAATGTGTAAATAAAAGAGAATGAATTGTTCTGGACATTGTTTATTTTTTTGACAGTCATAATTTCTACTTGAAACAAACTCTTGTAGGCCTATACCTTTTTTTTTTTCAAATAAAATTGGTAAATGAAAATCATTTGTTCCACGGGCTACATTAAAGTACTTTTTCCAACTATTAACAACATACGTTAAACATATCAAAATCAACAAACATTTACAGTACATAAAATAAGAAAAAAATGTAGACTTTTATTAGAATTTATTAGAATAATAATTAGACTTTCAAAAAGAGTAATTTCTGAAAAAAGTACTTTTAATAACAAGTTTTTAGTATCAAGCGTAAAACTAGAGGTATGTATTCTGCAGGGGAAAAAACTCATTGTCAGTTTTTTTTTTATAGTTTGTATTTATATTATGACATGCATTTTACTTCTGAATATTTTCAAGGTTGTTACATTATATACTTTTGTGTAGTTTAATGTAAAATCATATGTGAGGGAAAAAAGGTACTTCAGTTGAGGGTGTGAGTGGGAAACCCACTGCTGAAACTCGGCCCTGGTTTGTCCTCAGGGCCCAGTTCAGCAGTGGGTATCCACGGTGAGGAGGAGCCAGCACCAGCAGCACCAGCCAGCACCAGCAGCAGCAGTGAAGTTTTGTACGTTTTCACGTACAAAACTTCACATTTGTACGTGAATATTTAATGAAATATGCAGTTCCGAAAATTAAAGTCTCATATAAGTTTGATATGTCCCATATCAAAGGGCTCATCTGAAGCGCTCGGACCGGTCTAGCCTACAAGGACTGTTCTTGTCGCCTGGCAACCGTGACAGCTGCCGATGACGAGCGCGAGAAATACTGGACTTTTTTATATTCAATTGGGTTTTATATTCAAATAGGGCTAAACCAAAAATACATGACCTGGCAGCACCGGGGCTGAAACATCCTCACCATGTCCTCCAGTAAAATATAAAACATAAAAATGACAATAGCCAATTCTGGCTCCATAGCTGTTTACTCAATTAGGCTATATCAAATGAATGATCAGGATGGCAGCTGTCCTCTCGGACCGTTGAGGAGCGGTGATCAGAAACACCTGGTTGCGCAATTAGGAAATCCTATGAAGGGTGCGTCCTTTGGAGGACGCAAAGGCTGCATCCTTGAAGTCTTCAGTCCTTCGAAGGATGCAGCCTTCACATTGGGACACAGCTAGTGATTTGGCTTCAGACTGACGCGACGACGGTTCAACGAATAACGTGATTGGCCAAATCAATTCAACAAGGTAACAACACAAGCGTTGATTGGATCTCACTCCGGCCAACGTTTGTGATCAGCAAGCGAAATTAAATCTATTTTTATACTTTAATGTGCAACAACTGGCGTTGGAAACAATCGGTAATCTTTTTGTGAATTATTCATACAGACAAATAAAAAAAATGAGCCACACAGCTGCTGGGTAACTGTCAAATCAAAAACTAAACGAGATAGACGGACTTGGCCCACTGCCTATAATGCAGTCAGCAGAAACCCCACTCCACAGGCGTGTGTGTGAGACGCACCTGAAGTCTGGGATTGAGAGCCTTCACTTCTGCACACTGGTGCTCTTTCTTGTCAAACGACAAATGTTTGTGTTTGTATCCCTGCAGTTTCTTCTCCTCCAGCGCGATCATGACCCTCCAGCACGGCGGAGAGCCGGAGCCCCAGTAAAGCATCATATTCTGCGCCATAATGTCGAGTTTATTCAGAAATGTTGTTACAGATTTGGTTGCGTTTCAGGTCGGAACTTGATAGGCGTGGCCCGTTCGCAAGTTCAAGGAGCATGCGCAGTTTATGCTCGTGTGAAGACCGCGGTCAGCCTAAAGATGTCGTTGGTAGGCTACTTAAGGGATAGTTCACCTAAAAATAAACATTATCCAATAATATACTCACCCTCAAGCCATCCTAGGTGTATATGACTTCCTTTCAGCCACACACAATTACAGTTATATTAAAAAAATATATCTTTATAATGGCAGTTAATGGTAACCGAGATTTTGAAGCTCCATCCATCATACAAGTAATCCATATCCATTCGACTCCAGTGCGTTAATAAATGCCTTCTGAAGCGAAGAAAAATATCCATTTAAAACTGTATAATCACTGTCAAGACTAATCGAGTCAACTATCAGTTAATGATTATACTAAGTAGCCTACACACGATTGATATTAACTTAAAATATGTATGCATTTATTACATTACTTGCATTTACTTGCTAATGCATTTACTCACATTAACAAATGGAACCTTGTTGTAAAGTGTTTTTCAAAGTAAAGGAAGATTTGTTTAAATTTAAAAAGTTACATTTTTACTATTAAAAAAGTAAATTAAAGTACTATTTTACTATTAACTTAAAATAGTTAAATTTTTAATAAGGGAACATCGATACATCACAGGAAGTGGAGAGCGAAAATCAACCAACTGTCATCCCAGCTAACACAGTTACGTTGTGAAGACGTAACCGGACCGGACCATATTCGTCGTAGCGACGTGCCACATAACGTTCCAGTGACGTAACTTTGTGATTCCCATAATCGTCGTGGCGACGTTATAGTGGTACGTCGCAAGAACGTGATGAGTACGTCTTTATGACCAAACTGGCACGTTGCGAGGACGTAACACCAAAGGACCATATTAGTCGTTAGGACGTGCCACATAACGTTCCAGCAACGTAACTTTGTGATTCCTGTATTCGTCGTGGCGACGTTATAGTGGCACGTCGCTGGAACGTGGCAGGTACTTCCTAACGACCAAAATACCACGTCCGCATTTATTTTTAATATACTTCTCACCTTTAGTCCTGGGAATTAAGATGTGCTTGATCCATAACATTGAAATCCACATAGAACTGATAAACTCAAACATTTCATTCTCTGCTGTAAAACCTTATACATTCTAATAGGGAATTGTGTATTGTTTTCTGTTAATACGTTTAGGGATCAATACAGATATGTAATGGAAACCAATACAAACTTGTATTAAATTCTAAATAGAAAATGGCCCAAAACCACACTGCATTAATTTATTAATCAGCATTTATTCAGTGTTTCTTTGTACAAACTAAGCCAATAAATTTTGAACATTAACGATTTTTTAACCATGTTAACAAGTAATGAGTACATAAATGTAACATCAATTAATTAATCAAAAAACATAATCAATGAATAATGTAACCAACTATTAAAATGTTTTATTCTTTTTACTGAAAAAAAAAAAGTGTTTGATATTCTTATTGATACTACTCTCTATAATTTGGCAGATAAACAATAAAGACCTTTAAAAAAAGAAATGAAAAGATTCAGCATTTTCTTTATTATTAATTTTCTTTGCAGAAATAGGTTCAGTTGTTTCCTGTAGTGTCCTATGAGGCTCCTGCTACAAATGTCTGGTGGTGATGTGCTTCATTGCTTCACTACCAGTAGCTAAACCTGAACAATGCGACAATTACCAAAGATCTATAGCCTAGTCCTTGAGCTTCTCTGAAGCTAACAAATAAAATACAAATATTGCTCATAAAGAGTAAAGATATGTAAAAGGAACAATATAGATTTCTAGCATTTCTCCTGTATTATTTCGCCCACCAAAATATACATAAAGAGTTTTTTGTTCAAGAAAATGAGCATGATGACTGTGTCCCAGCTGTGGAAACCGCTCTTTCAGACAGTGTTGAGGAGGCAGAAGGAGATGATGGAGAGCTGTGGGAGAAGAGGATGAGTCTCTTTCTTACCCCACCAGTGGAGGGCAGGGTCTTCTGAGGCAAGGAGAGGAGGATGGTCTCTCTCTATATATTGCTGGAAAATAAAAATAAAATGTACCATACTACTGTAGTCAGGTTTATAGTTTTTTGTTAGAAAGGAATAAGAAAATTGTCTAACTTACGTATTCCTCCTCCTCCTCCTCCTCTTCCTTATCCCGAGCTGCACTGTCACCTCATCGTCCTTCTTAGGCAGCTAAAACAGAGGAGTACTTTATTAATGTTGCTAATATAATGCAGTTTTTCGAAAATACAGTAAAAACAGTAATATTGTGACTATCATTAAAATGTAAAATAGCTGTTTTCTATTTTAATGTATTTTAAAATATAATTTATTCCTGTGATCAAAGCTGAATTTTCAGCATCATTACTCCAGTCTTCAGTGTCACATGATCCTTCAGAAATCATTATGATATGATGATTTGATGCTCAAGAAACATTTATGATTATTATCAGTGTTGAAAACAGTTGAGCTGCTTAAGATTTTTGTGTAAACCATGATGCCCTTTTCAGGATTCTTTGATCAATATAAAGTTCAAAGAAAAGTTTTAAAGTTAAATCTTATAACATTATAAAAGTCTTTACTGTCACTTTTTATCAATTTAATCCATTCTTGCCATTATTGTTTTCCAAAATCTTACTGGCCCCTAACATTTGAATTGTGTACACAAAAACAAGAAGCAGCATAACTATGGAGGCAGATCAGTCTCAAATATAATTCACGCAAAAGACATGATTCACAAATGCGTATACAATTTCACATGCATGAAACCTAATTCACATACACACAAAAAAATCCACGTGCGTGAAAAAGCAATTCACATGCGCAAAATAAAATTATATACTCATAAAATACATTTCACAAATGCAAAACACAATTCGTAGATATACAACTGTGCACAAAAACCTTTGAATGTTTAAAATGTACGAGTGTATCCTTGCATTTGAATGTGCAAATCGTCATTCACGTACGAATCGCCTTAGATATGTGTGTGTGTGTTTTTGAGACTTTCCTGGCAGCATAACACTCGTAACACAGAGCAGTCGTACTCTTTAGCCAATCAGATTTAAGCTTATCAATCGACCAATCAGTATCACGTGAGGGCGGGCCTACCTTCATGTTACGTCATCAGCTTTCGACTAGTTCATGGCTGAGCAGAGGTAAGTGCAGTTAATCGTTCATTTCTGTGTTTAGAAGTTAGAGATCAGTTGAAGCAATAGTTTATTAACTGTTTGTTTCAACAAGTGGTTGAAAGTGATGCATTGTTACTGTATTAATTTGTCTCCTGCGGAAAGCCTTGCTATGCATGCATTATTAAATGTTCTTGTAAGAATTAAAAGATTCAGACATAGTTCAATTTGATGTACACGTTTTATTCATTTGAAAGTTTCCGAATCCTTTGGGAATAAAATATATAAAATGACTTGATCATGATTAATGTTCCTGTTACATATGAAGATCATGAACTGACAGTCTAAACTGTGAAGCACAATATTCAGTACAGAGAAATATACGTCTCTTCAGGAGTTGTGAGATCCAGTCAGAGTCTTCTTTGCTTTTAAGTATATAAATATAAGTGCAATACATCAAGAGAAAAGTTAAAAAATGAATTGTTCAGTCCGGTCATCAGTAGACCTCTCTGTTAGGACATATAAGATTTTGTCCTGATATTTAAAGTACTAAAACCCCTATAGTACAAGAGGTGCAGACAGAGGATGTGGGAAATTAAGTGATGGTATTTGAATAGAGTTTACTGAATAATCTTAGTCGCATAATCTTAATTGCCTCTCTATAAGTACCTTTGTTTTATCAGCATAAAATCAGATTTGCCTATTTTACTAGGCAAAGTAAAATTAATGCTTCACAATATTGTCCTGTGAGACCTTAAGATGACAATAAAAAACCTTATTTAAAAACCTTGAGATTACAATACAGCATAAGGAAATGCATGTTGAATATATTGGTAACACTCTACAATAAGGTACAATAACTAAGTTAACATTAGTTCATGTATTAAATAACCATGAGCAATACATTTGTTGCTGTGTTTGTTAATCTTTGTTAACGTTAGTTAAAAATACAGCTGTTCATTGTTAGTTTACAGTGCATTTACTAATGTTAACAAGATTTTAATGAAGTATTAGTAAATGTTAACATTAACAAAAAATAATAAAGGCTGTTCACGTGCAGTTCATTATTAGTTCATGTTAACTAATGAAACGTTTTAATAAAGTGTTACCAATTAAGACATAAATACAAGAAAAAAAGTATAAAAGAGAATAAAGAAACAACGTGAATTAAGATGTTCGTGACTGCTATCCAGATGTCACACCAAAGGTGAGTAATCCTGAAAAATGCAGGGAAACAAGTGTTAATAATAATTTAACATCATACACAAATGGCAAAAAACACTGGGTGCTCATTACAATTGGTCTATTCACTATTTAAAGAACAATCTCGATGGGTATTGACCACAGATGATTGTTTTGCAATCATTAGCGTGATTGTAGCTGTGAGAGCTGTCTGTACCTTCAGCTAAAATACAACAAAACATTGAAAACAAGCATCATTCTTCTTCATTTTTGACACGATATGGGACATCTAATTACAACAACACTTGCTTACATCAGTTAATAGTTCATAAACTATTGCTTCAACTGATCTCGAACTCTTTAACTTCAGTTAACACAGAAATGAACGATTAACTGCACTTACCTCTGCTCAGCCATGAACTGGTCGAAAGTTGATGACGTAACATGTAGATAGGCCCGCCCTCACGTGATACTGATTGGTCGATTGATAAGCTTAAATCTGATTGGCTAAAGAGTACGACTGCTCTGTGTTACGAGTGTTATGCTGCCAGGAAAGTCTCAAAAACACACACACACATATCTAAGGCGATTCGTACGTGAATGACGATTTGCACATTCAAATGCAAGGATACACTCGTACATTTTAAACATTCAAAGGTTTTTGTGCACAGTTGTATATCTACGAATTGTGGTTTGCCTTTGTGAAATGTATTTTATGAGTATATAATTTTATTTTGCGCATGTGAATTGCTTTTTCACGCACGTGGATTTTTTTGTGTGTACGTGAATTAGGTTTCATGTATGTGAAATTGTATACGCATTTGTGAATCATGTTTTTTGCGTGAATTATATTTGAGACTAATCTGCTTCCATACATAACTGTTTTCAACATATTAGATAATAATCAGAAAAAGTCATTGAGCATCAAATCATCATATTATAATGATTTCTGAAGGATCATGTGACACTGAAGACTGGAGTAAGGATGCTGAAAATTCAGCTTTGATCACAGGAATAAATTGCATTTTACAATATATTCACATATGTTATTTTAAATGTTAATATTATTTCACAATATTATTGTTTTACTGTATTTTTAATCAAATAAATGAGTCAGTAATATAGGTAAAAATATGGTGGGGGAAAATGGATATGAAGTTATTTAATAACTTAAGCTTCCTCAGTTCTCCCTGTGTTTCCCACTTCTCTGTCAGCAACTTCCTTAAGAAATGTTGAAATCGTAGAGCTTCCCCTCTGTTGTAGAGGGGTTATTTTGTCGCTGCTTAAATAACATAACATGTATCAATATTTCTTTACCGTGAAAGATCAAAACGCATCTAAACTAGTTTCAGACAATTTTAGCTCAGTGTAAGTGACGTCATCGATTAACAGCACACAGCTGCTACATTTATGTTATATCAGTTAAATAAATTAATCAACTTCCAATCACACATTCAGGTGCACATCATAACCTCTTATCTACACAAAGATGTGATTATAAGCCCAAACTTTTGTAAATAAGAGCTTAGGTTAGCCTCTCTTCTGAAAACGGTTGAGATGCTAACGGACTTTTTCGAAGACACTAAACCATTTCTACAAAGTAGCCTAAATATTCAACAGATGTAATAACACGTAAGAAAAGTGTCAGGAACAGTTGTGTATATTATGTGTGTGATTTTAGAGACTAAACTCACCTGAAAGCAGTGAAAACAACAGCAAGAGAGGGAGCTTTCCTGATATCCGTTTTGTTGCGGCGCCGTTTCCATGGCAACTCTGCGCCGCTCCAGGGTTTGAAAGCTACTCAAATGTTCAGCCCGCACGCTCATAAAACACGTCAGTCACGCAGCATTTACATAAATAAATATGTAGAATTAACACATTACTTAAATACAAATCTCATGAATTTAAAACTCATTTTTAAGTTCTTCAAGTTTGAAGTTCAGTTTGAAGATTTTTTTAATTGTTGTTTTTACGAACACCCAACCTCCTTAATAATAATACAAAGGATAATAATAATAATAATTATATACAAACGTTTATATTTATGACAAGGTTGTGAGGACGTCGTGGTAAAGTTCTTTTTTTTTAGAATCTTGCCTAACGTTCCAGAAACGTTGTGGGCACGTCCTCAAAAGACGTCGCTAGTTTATCCCATGGAGAACGTTGTAAAGACGTGGTCCACTGGTCACCAGATAACTTTCCAGATAATTTCAATTATATAAATAAATGCATTACAAATATTATCCTAGTGATAATATGCCATTTGGATATTATATGGAACATTTACTTAATTCATCAAAGATTTTATTAAGTTATCTGGTGACCAGTGGACCACGTCTCTACAACGTTCTCGATGGGATAAACTAGCGACGTCTTTTGAGGACGTGCCCACAACGTTTCTGGAACGTTAGCCAAGATTCTAAAAAAATGGAACTTTACCACGACGTCCTCACAACGTTGTCATAAAGTAATGTCACGCTGACCAAATGACGACTAACTGACGACGTCGTCACAACGTACTGTGTTAGCTGGGATGTGCCCCGCATCACCAGTCTGAACCGTCTGAACCCCCTTCTTATACTGTCTATGGTCTGACCTCACCAGCAGAGCCGTTAGAAATTTAAATTTAAAATCTCTTCCAACGGATCAGCTGGTAAGGTCAGACTGGTGAGTATTTGAGTGTTCATACTGTTATTATTATACAAACAAGAGTATTTGTGAATGGTTAGGGCGATGCATGTTACATTTCCATAGTCTATTGTATGAATATCTATTCTACACAAATTAAGTGTTGAGAAGCAGCTGAGCTGTCATTTTTTTATTTTACTTTCTTTACCTCAGGAATGTTTGCTAATTGCTTTGCAGCTGCGGGCGGTAAAGAAACGCACGCGATGAGACCTCTACAATTATTAAAGGTGCCCTAGAATGTGAAATTGAATTTATCTTGGCATAGTTAAATAACAAGAGTTCAGTACATGGACATGACATACAGTGAGTCTCAAACACCATAGTTTTCTCTTTCTTATTTAAATCTCGTTTTTGAAAAACACCCCTGAAAAACAGGCGAATCTCCACATAACACCGACTGTGACGCAACAGTCGGGATCATTAATATGTACGCCTCTAAAAATTTGCATATGCCAGCCCATGCTCAGTGCCAGGCGAAACTGCACAGCCGAATCATCAGAAGTTCTGCAGGTGAAGAAACAAGCAGGAGGAGGATCATAGGGAAAATGGCAGATCTATCTCTAATCGGATACCGCTACAGTTTAATTCGAAGTTGTTAGTTGCTCTGCCCATTTCACCACGGACTGTTTTTCTAACCTGGAACAATATCAAGCAGCCAGGCTTCTCTCGGCGTCTCAAACGGACGAAGGGGGCAATTTCAACTAACGTTATATTCCCGCAAGCGGTAAGTAGTGATTTTATTAACGATAATTTACACTGTGTTATCTAGATACAGCGCGATATTGTTTTTTCCTCGAGAGACATCATGGCTTGCAAACGAGCGAACGAAGCATGGCAGTTGCTCAGTGTTTGGATGTACAAATGAACACAAAAGTATTTTTTAGCTCCTTCATCCGAGCCTCTGGAGAACCAGTGGGTTATGTGAATTTCTGATGTGTAATTGTTCAAGTTCAAAGACAGATAATCTTTCTCTCAAAGTCGTTCAACACTGTTTATGCATCAGTAAATCGCATTGCAGTGATAAGATCTTCATTCACGCGATCAACAGGCTGTCATCTGCTCAATGGTCATCACTGCAACCTTTTATTGATGGGAATAGATCTAAATACTTAAAGAAAACTTCTCATGATTCGTTAATCCCGATAGCTGTAATAGTAAAAACGTATAAAAGCTGTAATAGTAAAAGTTTTCCAGATAGCTCTACATAATGCCAGATATTTCATATGCAAGCATGTCAGCCAATCACAGCAGTGGGCAACAACACTGAAGTCTCACAGCAGACACGCCCCTTCAAACAGAGTGTTCAAATCAATAGATGAAGGCCACATTTACACATAGCCGGGTATTTAGAGAAACGAATATTTCTCCCCCTCCGTTTTCAAAAATAACATCGTGCACACAATATCGTTTTCAAAAAAAGTTGTCGTTTACATCAACCCGCATAAATACAAAGGGGCGGCAGTGTAAGGAGAAGGATAAAGCCATGCAAGCCAATCAGAATCCTCAAAATCGACAACGACGAATAGCACGAGCGACTTCCTGTTCCTTTCAAAACAATAGACATGGCGCGAGGTTCGTTCGTGTGGACAGACAGCGAAGCAAATGCAAACAGGCCAAAAGCGTTTTCACAAAAGTAAAAATGAGTACCACTTTAACAGCATCCATGATCAAATAGTAGCCAAACAAACTCATAGACAGTATGGAACAAACTCTAAACATAGGGCGCTCACATGACGTAAGCATTTTCTGGCGAATTAATGTGACGTTTGAGAACCTAAAACCCCGTTTCTCCCAGTTGACACGGCAACACATAACCGGCGTTTTCAGAAATCTCCACTTTGGCCGGAGTTTTTAGAAATAATCGTTTTCTGGGATAAAAACGGCGTTTTCGTGTAAATGACAGGCCAAAACGCAGGGAAATATCTGCGTTTTCCCATCGTGTAAACGGGGCCGAAATCAGGAATATGCCTTTTATTTCTAAATTATAACCAATTTTGATCTAAAAAACATACTAACATTATAAGGGCACCCCAGGAAACATTATAAAATAATAAAATAATCCATTCTACGGCACCTTTAAGACCGGTAGAGCACACTTATATAGATAACCAAATAAAAAAGTATTTATACTAAATGACCGTTACAGTACAGCTTATGTTTAGTCATAAAGTAGTCTAATAAACTAATACAATATTTCGATTTGTATTTTAGATAGGCTACGTGTATTTCGCTGTCATTCATACTGTTGACTCTTATCAGCTCGAAGCGTCTAAAGTCCACATGATGATGAAGATAATCTGAGCTGAAGGTGAAGCTGAAACTGCTGAGTCACTTCATGTATGATCATCATGACTGTGTTCTTGTGGAAGATGCGCTTTCATATCTCAGATTTCTGTTACCGTACGTTTCATTAAAGGTCCCGTTCTTCGTGATCCCATGTTTCAAACTTTAGTTAGTGTGTAATGTTGTTGTTAGAGTATAAATAATATCTGTAAAATTATAAAGCTCAAAGTTCAATGCCAAGCGAGATATTTTATTTAACAGAAGTTGACTACATAAAACGGCTCGATTGGACTACACCCCTCTACTTCCTGCATTAATGACATCACCAGAACCGTGTTTAGACTAACCTCCGCCCACAGGAACACAGGCGTATTGATGGCGAAATGTCAACAGACGGTTGATGTTTACCTATAATCGGTGTTATGGCAGTTTAATTCACTAAACAATCATCTTTGGCATAAGAGATAGTCTGGAATCAAATGATCATTAAAAAGTAATTTATTGTCTTGCAAGAGGCCCAATTGCCACACAGAGGTAGACAGTACAGTCTGTGAAACAAGTGCGACCAGAAGGGAGGGGCAGGCCAGTCTTTATACTCTGTTATTGTTATCTTCCAAGGTTCTTTAAACTCCAGAGATGGATAAGACGTGACCACCAGTGATCCTATTATACTGAATAGTGGTGTCAACAATAATCGATTCGGCGATGCATCGCAATGCGGGGCATGCACGATTCAGCATCGATGCGGCAAAGTGCCATAATCGATTATGTCACTGTTTTAGGGGTGTAACGGTACGCGTATTCGTATTAAACCGTTCGGTACAAGGCACGCATTTACAAACCGAACGGTTAATTCCGTTTATATACTGTCTATGGTTATTTCAAATGTAAGCGCGTCGCGAACGCGATCATAATGTAGACGCTGGCGCGACCACAACATCAAATGGCAAACGCAATGTAAGCGGAACGAAACTGAGCTACTCGTGACGGACTGTTTATCAGTTTGGACCAAAGCAGCGCGAGCCGATCTAATACTACACAGCGCTAAGAGATCCAGTAAAGAAAGCATTTGAACTCGCCACTAAAGTAATAATATCGCTGCGAGATCTAGTGAGAAACATTCACATTTCTCCGTTATTAACGGATCAAACAGCGCTGACGTGGAAACCAGGAAGAAACATTGTGACATGAATGAACTATCCAGTGTCCACAGATCAGCAACATTCACCATGGATTTACTGTAGTAACACTAACTGCAACTTTGGAAGTTTGGCAGGAATTGGAGGCTATAATGCTTTCAAGTAACGTTATGTCGGATTTATTTCGACATTATGAATAACATTGCTGCCCTCAAATGCTAATCTGAATTAAAATAAACATATGTTTAGAAGCACAAAATATTACATTACATTTTTTCCAAGGAGCTGTTTTGTTTTATATGCTCCTAAGAAGAGTCAATTATAGCTCCATCATTGCTCAAAGTAAAAAATATCATACTTTATGATGTTAGTTTTAATAAATAAAATATATTTTTTTTAAATCAAGGAAATTTCTCTGGCATTTCTTTCTTTTTGCTGTATCGAAAACGTACCGAACCGTGACACAAGTGTATCGTATTGAACCGAATCGTGAATTTTGTGAACCGTTACACCCCTACACTGTATATTTTCTGGCCTCGAGTTGGACAATAAAGTTGAAATTTAATTTCAAATGGTTCTCAAGCAGAGAGAAGAGAAACATTTCTCATTCAAAGCACTGAAAGCAGTGATTTATGTTTTCTTTTTCAGGTTTGAAAATGCCATATCCAATACCATGTACCATTCAATTTTATTTTATTTAATGACATTTATGTCAAAGATACAGGAGAGTGATAATACACACATAGCAGCCAATAAAATCTGTTGTTCAATATCTGACTGCTTGTATTGCCTCATGACTGATGAAAAATTTGCCTTGTTGTGTGCAGTAGAATTGTGATGCATCGCGATGCATCGTAGAATCGAATTGAATCGAATCGTTACCTGGTGAATCGTAATCGAATCGAATTGTGAGGGCAGTGCCAATGCACACCCCTAATACTGAACTTTAGTTTAGCTTAACTTACAGCCTGCAAGTCCTAAATTGGACAGCCCTTTGACCTTAGGGGTCAGGGCTTCAGCCTTCAAAGGTCTCCCCCTCTTTCTCCTGCCTCACAGAAGTTTCACATCAATCATTATATCACATAGTCAGCAACACACATAGTAGTCAATCTAGTGTATGTTAATGAAAATCAAAGTAAGTAATGAAAATCAAAAATCTCCCATTACACTGGATACCGCAAAAGTTTAATTCGAAGTTGTTAGTTTGCTCTGTCCTTTTCACCACGGACTGTTTTTCTAACCTGGGATAATATCAAGCAGCCTTCTCTCAGCGTTTCATATTGACGAAGGGGGAAATTTCAACTATATTCCAGCAAGCGCCCTGCTGAAAAAAAACAATAGAAACCGTTACAGAATTGCTAATGGTTTTAATGGTTGTATTGGAAACTGTATTGGTTTTAATGGAAACTGTAATGGTCCTAGTGGGTCTCTATTGGTAATTTACTTTTTTCTATTGGTGGCATGTTTTGTCTATTTGTCTGTATTGGTTTTAATGGAAACTGTAATGGTACTAGTAGGTCTCTATTGGTGATTTGCTTTCTTCTATTGGTGGCATGTTTTTTCTATTGGATACCATTGAGGACCAATAGAACACCTTTGGCAACTTATAGGTTACATGTTGGTATCTACTGGACACCAGTATGAACCATTAAGTCTCCAACAAATTTAGTGTTTTCTTTGGTTTGATGATATTAATATATAATTTGTTTGTCACTGATTTCCTGGACTGTTCCTATGTTGAAGTGACACCTTTCACAGTAGAACTGAAATTCTACTTCCTCACAACTGTTTTTAAACACTCTGTTAAAAAGATACTTGGATCGAGGTACAACCTCTTGCCCAAACCATTTATTTATCAACTGCAGTAAATCATGTCACTGGCAGCCAGTTATTTTATGCTTTGCTGCATGGCTCATAATCATGAGCATGGCCTCAGCTTTTGTGGTAGTTCCTGTGGCAGTCAAAGCAGTGTCCATGTCAGGCTGTAGGCCAATCACTGACAGGGGATCAGGAGTGTTCTGCTTCATGCTGCCTGTCCTATGGTCTATCTCAGACTCTGACTCTGTTCCACTGCATGCCTTTAAAAAAGCAACATCTCTGTTTAAGGTATAGTTGTGTGTAGGTCTGCTCATACACATATTCACGTAGGTTCATAGTTATATATATCACAAATGATGTATTTTATAATATTGAAATGTATCTTTGAACACTAGGCTACTGTTTAACAACAGTACACAATATGTAGCACACTGCTACAAGCTATTCAAAATGCTTTTCTTAAAGTTTTTAAATAACCTTTTAAAAATAGGCTCTACAAAAAATTAAATGACAAAGAAATATGAAACTTATGACCACTGTCTCATCTGTTTCACTGTAATACTTTTATTTAACGGGTATATGTTGTGTGAAGACTTTTATTTTGATATCCGATGAGAATTCTTCTCCTTTTCTCTGGGTTTTTATTTATTTATTTGTCTATTAAAAATCAAAAGTTATTCTTCAATAAGTATGTCAGACTTTGCTGGATCACCTCCGCCGTATGTAGGCTACTAAAGTTTTTCTTTTTCTTTTTTAATAATCAAATTTATTAAAATAATCGAGACAATCCTACTGGATAATGAGCTCGATAGCGTAACGTCACCCGTTACATTGGCTGTTTGGCTCTCTTCCTCGTCAACATCAACACCTGGCCTCCCTGCTGAAAAATCCAGCTAAAACCTGCTTAAGCTGGTTGGCTGGTCTTAGCTGGTTTAAGATGGAAGTAGCTGGCTTTAGTTGGTCTCCCAGCCTGGCTTAGCTGGTTTTATCTGGTCTCTCAGCTGGCATGTATGATCAAGCTGGTTTCCCAGCCTGGACAATTTGGTGGTCAGCTGGTTTTAGCTGGTCTCCCAGCCTGGCCAAGCTGATGAACATCTTACATATATATCACATATATATCACATATATATCACATATATATCACATATATATAATAATAATAATTGGAACCCAGATTTTTTTTGTTTTTTGTTTTGTTTGCCATTGTTATATAACGCAATTATTAGCATTGTAACAAAACCTGGCATATAAACTGGGGTCTGACATTTTGCACATGAATGGGTCATAGACCTACACAATGAGTTTAAAATTCATGATTTAATATTAATGGTATTTTAAATGATGTTATATGTTTTAATTCTAGATGTTTATTTAAGTGCTGCGTGACTTTTAAGTGTTTTAATGCGCGTGAACATTCAAACACTGGAGCGAGCGCGTCACGCGAGAGCAGATGGAAACGGGGAAACGTCATCAACTGACAAACAGCAAAACTCGCGTCTCTCGCTGTTTTCACTGCTTTCAGGTGAGTTTAGTCAACAAATTCACACAAATAATACATACAAACGTCCCTGACACCTTTATTACGTGTAATTGACACGCTTCTGTTGAATATTTACTTTATAGAAATGGTTTTGTGTCTTCAAAAAAGTCCGTTAGCATCTCAACCGTTTTCAGAAGAGGTAAGTTAAGCCGCTTGTCCACCAGCGTCTCGATTTCTGACGCGACGCCAAAGCCCATTCATTTCCTATGGGACTACGTCAGGCAGCAAAAACGCCCCCGCAAAGCATGATGGGTCGCGTCGCGTCGATTTGGTCAACAGCGGCGCTGCAAAAAAGTATCTCGGTGGATACTTTATGCAAATGAGAGCGTCAAAACGCGGGGCAGCAGCCAATGGAAACTCGGCGGCGAGAATTTGTGTATGGCCGTTGCTATGGTTTCATATTTTTTTTTACATTTTTCCCGGCGCAAAAAGCAGCGAAAACGTCACAGGCGTCGCGTCGGAACAAAAATTGATCGGACGCTGGTGGACAAGCGGCTTTAGGCCCATAGGCGTCGATTACGGGGGGGACGCGTACCCACCAGATTTCGTCATGAGTCATTTTGTATCCACCACTTTTAACTTCCGTCCATATTAATTTGACTTTTGGTTCAATTTTTTTTGACCGTTTTCAGTGGTTATGAGGAGCAATATGAGAGAAATTTGGTAATCATTGTCTGACCCAACAAAAAAAACATTATAATATTTATTTTATTTTATTTTTCGTGTTCGCATTTATGAGGGAAAAAAACAACGTGTCAGTTCTCGGACGTGAGCGCTCTGAAAGCGACCGCACGCATAAAGATTGCCACAAAGAACCGGTAAAAGTAATGATTGTGCGCTTGAGTGCGGCTATATTACGTAAACGCTCATTATCCTGTTGGCTATATAAGTAATTCAATTAATATAAAGGGGAGATTTGTCCACGAATGACTTAAATGAACAACTAGCCTACTAGTCGACTAGAAAAAAAAAATAGAAAAAAAACTTTTAGTCAGAAGCAGCCCTTATTCCACATATTTTCGAACCAGGCAACAGGACATCTGGGTTGAGCGAGCGACCCTGCGGAATGAACGAGCGGAGCGGAATATTCAGAAATGCGTTCTCCACTCACGAGCTCTGATCGGAACAAACCCGAACCTCACTGTCTGCTGAACTTGCGCAGAAACATCAAAATTAAACCAGCTTTTTAAAATGGTTTTTAAAACTAAACACTATTTTAGCACAAATTATGAGCTTATTGGCGTTTTTTTAGTTTTTTTATAGAATTATTGACAAAATTCGAATAGGCCTAAAAGTTTTTTTTGTGTTTTTTTGTGTGAAAGTTTTGGGTGGGCCTGTTGAAAAGTGCCTGAGCTAGTAGCCTACATCGTCTTTCAAAACATAACCTGCGCGAAAGAGAGAGAGAAAAAAATGAATGCGTCACTGACTACGTTTACATGCAGCCAATATCCGGGTTATGGTCGGGTTAGAGTCACTATTTGGGTTTCTGAAACATTCGGAATAACGCGTTTACATGCGTGAGCAGAGAGAGTTACTCCTGTATACATGGAATTTGCAATATCCCGATGTAAACGGCGACGCGCGGTTAGCGTCTGGACGTACGGACTTCCTTAAGACGCAATATGCGTCATTTCCGATTCTTTTTCCTGTATCCAAAGACAACAACAACAGCAGCAGCACGCGGATAATGAATAGTTCGGGGCAGATAGCGATCGCCTTTGTTTGCGCTTTCCTCCTCGCTCCAAAAGTGTGGTGCTGTGCTGCGTCTCGCCATGTTTACCTCTACTTCTTGTTTACTTCCGGTATACTGCACGCGGGTTTCTGTATGCGCCGTCCCTACTCAAAAGACCAAGATTCCTTGCGAATAGAACATGCGCAGAACACAAATCAATGTCCCTTTTGATGGGGATATGCCGATACGCGTTTACATGACCAAATATTCGGGTTAGAAAGGGGGTACCCCAGGTATAATATCCGGGTTTTTAAAAACCGGGATATGAGCATATCCGGGTTTTTGCCGGTGTTTACATGGCCGTGCGCGACCGGGTTATTGCTAATATCCCGGTTTTGAACGGGTTATTGGCTGCATGTAAACGTAGTCATTAACTATTTATTTTCAGCAAGGAATCTTGGTCTTTTGAGTAGGGGCGGCGCATACAGAAACCCGCGTGCAGTATACCGGAAGTAAACAAGAAGTAGAGGTAAACATGGCGAGACGCAGCACAGCACCACACTTTTGGAGCGAGGAGGAAAGCGCAAACAAAGGCGATCGCTATCTGCCCCGAACTATTCATTATCCGCGTGCTGCTGCTGTTGTTGTTGTCTTTGGATACAGGAAAAAGAATCGGAAATGACGCATATTGCGTCTTAAGGAAGTCCGTACGTCCAGACGCTAACCGCGCGTCGCCGTTTACATCGGGATATTGCAAATTCCATGTATACAGGAGTAACTCTCTCTGCTCACGCATGTAAACGCATGTAAACGCGTTATTCCGAATGTTTCAGAAACCCAAATAGTGACCTTAACCCGACCATAACCCGGATATTGGCTGCATGTAAACGTAGTCATGGTACCCAGCACTTCTGAAAATGCACTTCCGAATGCGTCTCTGTCCCCAGCACATTTCAAACCAAACTGACGCCCATTAGGCCTAATTTACGTTAAGTTAAGGCTATAGACTGGAGCTCTTGTTTATGAAAATTTGGGGTTTTAACCACATCTTTGTGTAGATAACAATTTTTGATAGTTTTATTTTGCTGGTAATTTGTCAATGGGTGATTGGAAGTAAGCTAATTTATTTAACCTAAAAGAATGCACTTTACTGTTAATCAGTGACGTCACTTTATTTCACAATACATTATCTTAAGAATTATATATATATATATATATATATATATATATATATATAATTCTTTCTCTTTTCTGCATTTCACCTCTGCTCTAGCTTGTAAATGTTCTATTGTAAATCCTATGTAACATTGTTGGCTCTGTGACAAATAGCATGTTATGTTCCTAGATCATCATGCTGAAGGCCTGCTGAAGGCCTGCTGCACCCCCGTCCAAGAAAATCTCCACGGCTATGAACCATATGACTAGTAAGCAAAACCACCTCAAACATACAGTGCACTACTGTCCAAAAGTCTGGGGTCTGTAAGATTTATGCTTTTGAAAGAAGTCTCACATTTTAAAATCATTAACCCCAGGTCAGATTGTCCTTGAGAAGCCTGTAGGCTAAATAATCAGCTAAATAATAGGCGACAAATATAATGTTATAATGGTCGTAGTTATAATAATTAATTGAACTATTATGATAACAGGATATCATGGTCATTGGTATATTTTATTTTTATTTCTCTAGGTCTGTTTTGAATTATGTTGGCCAGTGAGACAGACACCATACTGTCCAACTCAGGGGTATTTATTAAGTTGGCTTGAGAAAGCCAACTTACTGAAATCCTATTTAAACTTATTATTATTCTTCTTCTTATTAGTGGTGCTTTTTCAAAGCACCACTAGTGTTATTGTCACTAAACTTATTATTCTTCTTATTATTATTATTCTGCCAAAAGTTTGGCGCGTAATGCGCCCCGCACCGTTTGTCACAGACCCCTGAGTGAGGTGTCAAATCGAGCGGCTCATTGAGGAGAGGTGTGCTATATCTTTTCTAAGCGATCGGGTGTACGATGTTCGCACAGCGGACGAAAAAGCGGCCAAAAAAGTCCCATTGACTTTACATGGGGAGTTCTAAAAACATTTGAATCCCAACTGCCGTTTTCACACACACCACTCCAAAGGGCCTGACACCCCTGCGTTTCTCTCCCTCTCTCTCTCCCTCAGAGGATTTATATTATCAAGCAGCCAATAAGTAATGGCCTAAAATCTTCATAGCCACACCCTAGCAACCAGTTACAGCACCCTAGCAACCACTCTGAGCTCCCTAGCAACCACCCTAAACTAATAAATAATATAAAAACATTTTTTTTACATTTTTTAAAGCAATATCACACTCGTAGCCTTGCAATATTGCTCCATGCTTGTGCCTATTCGGCCATAGGCACGAGGCCGCAGGCCGAGTGCCGTACTGAAGGAACTCGTTATTAAAGATTTTAAGAACTCTATAAAAACTCCATAGTAACCATATTTGACAACTACCAACCACCTAGTAACACCATAGCAACTACCAAAAATACCTTAGCAACCACCCTGAAAACCCTAGCAACGTCTAGAAATGCTCTAGTAACCACCAAAAAAATCTAGCAACCACCCAGAACACCCTAGCAACTGCCTAGCAACCACCCAGAACACCTAGCAAAATGTCTAGTAACCACCCAGAACGCCTAGCAACCACCCAGAACACCCTAGCAACTGCCTAGCAACGCCCTACCATCCACCCAGAATACCATAGCAACTGCCAAGCAACACCATAGCAACCACCTAGCAATGCCCTAGCAACTGCCTAGCAACCACCAATAATACCCTAGCAACTGCCTAGCAACCACCCAGAACACCTTAGCAACTGCCTAGCAACACCATAGCAACCACCCAGAAAACCCTAGCAACCACCTGGCAAAAGCATCTTGCTAAAAACATGCTAGCAACATACTAATCATGCTAGCATCATGCTAGCAACATGTTAATTAAGCTAGCATCATGCTAGCATCATGCTAATAATGCTAGCATCATGCTAGCAACATGCTAATCAAGCTAGCATAATGCTAGCAACATGCTAATCAAGCTAGCATACTGCTAGCAACATGCTAATCAAGCTAGCATAATGCTAGCAACATGCTAATAATGTTAGCATCTAGCTAAAAACATGCTAGCAACATGCTAATCATGTTAGCATTAAGCTACCAACATGCTAATCAAGCTAGCAAAATGCTAATAATGCTAGCATTATGCTAGCATTATGCTAGCAACATGCTAATCAAGCTAGCAACATGCTAATCAAGCTAGCATAATGCTAGCAACATGCTAATCAAGCTAGCATTATGCTAGCAACATGCTATTCAAGCTAGCATTATACTACCAACATGCTAATCAAGCTAGCATCATGCTAGCAAAATGCTAATCAAGCTAGCATTATGCTAGCAACATGCTATTCAAGCTAGCATAATGCTAGAAACATGCTAATCATGTTAGCGTCTAGCTAAAAACATGCTAATCATGCTAGCATCAAGCTACCAACATGATAATCAAGCTAGCATCATGCTAACATAATGCTAATCAAGCTAGCATCATGCTAGCAACATGCTAATCATGCTAACATCATGTTACGAATATGCTAATTAAGCTAGCATCATGCTAGCAAAATGCTATTCAAGCTAGCATTATACTAACAACATGTTAATCATGTTAACATCTAGCTAAAAAAATGCTAGCAAAATGCTAATCATGCTAACATCTTGTTAAAAGCATGTTAGCAACATGCTAATCATGCTAGCATCATGCTACCAACATGCTAATCATGTTAACAACATGCTAATCATGCTAGCATCATGCTAACAACATGTTAATCAAGCTAGCATAATGTTAGCAACATGCTAATCATGTTAGCATCTAGCTAAAAACATGCTAGCAAAATGCTAATCATGCTAACATCTTGTTAAAAGCATGTTAGCAACATGCTAATCATGCTAGCATCATGCTACCAACATGCTAATCATGTTAACAACATGCTAATCATGCCAGCATCATTCTAACAACATGTTAATCATAGTAAATCATACTGGAATGTGGTAAATCGTAGTAAATCATCTTAGAAACATGGTAAATCGTGGTAAATAATGCTAAAATGTGGTATATCATGGTATCACAACATGTTAATTGTGTTACCATCTGCCCAGTGGCGAGTTTTGCCACTGCAAGCACCACTTCACATTTTCTTCAGGAAATGTACATTCTAGTGTTGTGATTACTATTCACCTAGACAAAACTTCGGCGCGTAACTCGCCCCACACCGTTTGTCACAGACCCCTGAATGAGGTGTCAAATCGATCGGTTTATTGAGGAGAGGTGTGCTATGACTTTTATAAGTGATCGGGTGTACAATGTTCATCTGGCGGGGGAAAAATTTGCCGAAAAATGTCCCATAGACTTAACATAGGCACAAATTTAGCAAAATCATATCTTTGGCTCAGAAAGTCATAGAGCCTCGGGGTTGGGCTCTTTTGATTCATCCTATCAAGCAGCCAATAAGTAGTGTCCTAAACTCCATCAGGTGCCTTAATGGAGAAAAAAAAAACCTTGGGAGAACCCAGGCTCAGTCGGGGGCCAGTTCTCCTCTGGCATTGGATAGAGGCCGGATTGTAGTTTGAACTGTAGGATTATATGAATGCCTGGCTGAAGAGATGCGACTTTAATCTAGTTTTAAACTGGGAGAGCGAGTCTGAGCAACGAACAGTATCAGGAAGACTATTCCAGAGTTTTGGAGCCAAATGTGAAAATGCTCTCCCTCCTTTGGTGGTTCTGGATATCCTAGGTATGACCAAAAGCCTTGAATTTAGTGATCTTAAAGAGCGCGATGGATTATAGGGCGATAGAAGATCCGTTTAATAGACTGGAGCTAAGCCGTTTAGGGCTTTATAAGTCAGTAGCAATACCTTGTAATTAATACGGAACTTTATAGGTAACCAATGCAGTGATGATAAAATCGTTGTTATATGATCATATTTTCTTGATCTCGTAAGAACTCTAGCGGCGGCATTTTGGACTAACTGTAGCTTGTTTATTGAGGATGCAGGACAACCAGCTAATAAAGCATTACAGTAATCCAGTCTCGAGGTCATGAATGCATGAACTAACTTTTCTGCATCAGAAACTGATAGCATATTACGTAGCTTAGCAATGTTTCTAAGGTGGAAAAAGGCTGTTTTTGTAACATATGAAATATGATTTTCAAAAGACAGGTTGCAATCGAGTATAACACCCAGGTCTTTTACTGTTGAGGATAAAGTAACAGGACATCCTATGATGTTAAAGTTGTATTGTGCGAGGTTTTGTGGGCGGTTTTTTGAACCGATAAGTATTACCTCTGTCTTGTCTGGATTTAATAAAAGAAAATTACGCGTCATCCAATCTTTTATATCTTTAACACACTCTGTCAATTTGGAAAATGTAGCGTTTTCATCCGGCCGTGATGAAATATATATTTGAGTGTCATCAGCATAACAATGGAAACTAATTCCATGTTTCCTTATAATAATAATAATATAATATAATAATATGTAACTGTGTAACCACACCTTAGCAACCGTTTAAAGCTACCTAGCAACCATATTGCAACATATAGAAGCCATATTTCAGCTCCACAACATCGTACTGACATGGTTGTTGGCTCGTATGCAATCATGTACAACACCGTAGCAACCGAGTGGCGAATTTTGCCACTGCAAGCACCACTTCACATTTTCTCCAGGAAATGTACATTCTAGTTATTAGTGGTGCTTTTTCAAAGCACCACTAGTGTTATTGTCACTAAACTTATTATTCTTCTTATTATTATTATTCTGCCAAAAGTTTGGCGCGTAATGCGCCCCGCACCGTTTGTCACAGACCCCTGAGTGAGGTGTCAAATCGAGCGGCTCATTGAGGAGAGGTGTGCTATATCTTTTCTAAGCGATCGGGTGTACGATGTTCGCACAGCGGACGAAAAAGCGGCCAAAAAAGTCCCATTGACTTTACATGGGGAGTTCTAAAAACATTTGAATCCCAACTGCCGTTTTCACACACACCACTCCAAAGGGCCTGACACCCCTGCGTTTCTCTCCCTCTCTCTCTCCCTCAGAGGATTTATATTATCAAGCAGCCAATAAGTAATGGCCTAAAATCTTCATAGCCACACCCTAGCAACCAGTTACAGCACCCTAGCAACCACTCTGAGCTCCCTAGCAACCACCCTAAACTAATAAATAATATAAAAACATTTTTTTTACATTTTTTAAAGCAATATCACACTCGTAGCCTTGCAATATTGCTCCATGCTTGTGCCTATTCGGCCATAGGCACGAGGCCGCAGGCCGAGTGCCGTACTGAAGGAACTCGTTATTAAAGATTTTAAGAACTCTATAAAAACTCCATAGTAACCATATTTGACAACTACCAACCACCTAGTAACACCATAGCAACTACCAAAAATACCTTAGCAACCACCCTGAAAACCCTAGCAACGTCTAGAAATGCTCTAGTAACCACCAAAAAAATCTAGCAACCACCCAGAACACCCTAGCAACTGCCTAGCAACCACCCAGAACACCTAGCAAAATGTCTAGTAACCACCCAGAACGCCTAGCAACCACCCAGAACACCCTAGCAACTGCCTAGCAACGCCCTACCATCCACCCAGAATACCATAGCAACTGCCAAGCAACACCATAGCAACCACCTAGCAATGCCCTAGCAACTGCCTAGCAACCACCAATAATACCCTAGCAACTGCCTAGCAACCACCCAGAACACCTTAGCAACTGCCTAGCAACACCATAGCAACCACCCAGAAAACCCTAGCAACCACCTGGCAAAAGCATCTTGCTAAAAACATGCTAGCAACATACTAATCATGCTAGCATCATGCTAGCAACATGTTAATTAAGCTAGCATCATGCTAGCATCATGCTAATAATGCTAGCATCATGCTAGCAACATGCTAATCAAGCTAGCATAATGCTAGCAACATGCTAATCAAGCTAGCATACTGCTAGCAACATGCTAATCAAGCTAGCATAATGCTAGCAACATGCTAATAATGTTAGCATCTAGCTAAAAACATGCTAGCAACATGCTAATCATGTTAGCATTAAGCTACCAACATGCTAATCAAGCTAGCAAAATGCTAATAATGCTAGCATTATGCTAGCATTATGCTAGCAACATGCTAATCAAGCTAGCAACATGCTAATCAAGCTAGCATAATGCTAGCAACATGCTAATCAAGCTAGCATTATGCTAGCAACATGCTATTCAAGCTAGCATTATACTACCAACATGCTAATCAAGCTAGCATCATGCTAGCAAAATGCTAATCAAGCTAGCATTATGCTAGCAACATGCTATTCAAGCTAGCATAATGCTAGAAACATGCTAATCATGTTAGCGTCTAGCTAAAAACATGCTAATCATGCTAGCATCAAGCTACCAACATGATAATCAAGCTAGCATCATGCTAACATAATGCTAATCAAGCTAGCATCATGCTAGCAACATGCTAATCATGCTAACATCATGTTACGAATATGCTAATTAAGCTAGCATCATGCTAGCAAAATGCTATTCAAGCTAGCATTATACTAACAACATGTTAATCATGTTAACATCTAGCTAAAAAAATGCTAGCAAAATGCTAATCATGCTAACATCTTGTTAAAAGCATGTTAGCAACATGCTAATCATGCTAGCATCATGCTACCAACATGCTAATCATGTTAACAACATGCTAATCATGCTAGCATCATGCTAACAACATGTTAATCAAGCTAGCATAATGTTAGCAACATGCTAATCATGTTAGCATCTAGCTAAAAACATGCTAGCAAAATGCTAATCATGCTAACATCTTGTTAAAAGCATGTTAGCAACATGCTAATCATGCTAGCATCATGCTACCAACATGCTAATCATGTTAACAACATGCTAATCATGCCAGCATCATTCTAACAACATGTTAATCATAGTAAATCATACTGGAATGTGGTAAATCGTAGTAAATCATCTTAGAAACATGGTAAATCGTGGTAAATAATGCTAAAATGTGGTATATCATGGTATCACAACATGTTAATTGTGTTACCATCTGCCCAGTGGCGAGTTTTGCCACTGCAAGCACCACTTCACATTTTCTTCAGGAAATGTACATTCTAGTTAGTGGTGCTTTTTCAAAGCACCACTAGTGTTATTGTCACTAAACTTATTATTCTTCTTATTATTATTATTCTGCCAAAAGTTTGGCGCGTAATGCGCCCCGCACCGTTTGTCACAGACCCCTGAGTGAGGTGTCAAATCGAGCGGCTCATTGAGGAGAGGTGTGCTATATCTTTTCTAAGCGATCGGGTGTACGATGTTCGCACAGCGGACGAAAAAGCGGCCAAAAAAGTCCCATTGACTTTACATGGGGAGTTCTAAAAACATTTGAATCCCAACTGCCGTTTTCACACACACCACTCCAAAGGGCCTGACACCCCTGCGTTTCTCTCCCTCTCTCTCTCCCTCAGAGGATTTATATTATCAAGCAGCCAATAAGTAATGGCCTAAAATCTTCATAGCCACACCCTAGCAACCAGTTACAGCACCCTAGCAACCACTCTGAGCTCCCTAGCAACCACCCTAAACTAATAAATAATATAAAAACATTTTTTTTACATTTTTTAAAGCAATATCACACTCGTAGCCTTGCAATATTGCTCCATGCTTGTGCCTATTCGGCCATAGGCACGAGGCCGCAGGCCGAGTGCCGTACTGAAGGAACTCGTTATTAAAGATTTTAAGAACTCTATAAAAACTCCATAGTAACCATATTTGACAACTACCAACCACCTAGTAACACCATAGCAACTACCAAAAATACCTTAGCAACCACCCTGAAAACCCTAGCAACGTCTAGAAATGCTCTAGTAACCACCAAAAAAATCTAGCAACCACCCAGAACACCCTAGCAACTGCCTAGCAACCACCCAGAACACCTAGCAAAATGTCTAGTAACCACCCAGAACGCCTAGCAACCACCCAGAACACCCTAGCAACTGCCTAGCAACGCCCTACCATCCACCCAGAATACCATAGCAACTGCCAAGCAACACCATAGCAACCACCTAGCAATGCCCTAGCAACTGCCTAGCAACCACCAATAATACCCTAGCAACTGCCTAGCAACCACCCAGAACACCTTAGCAACTGCCTAGCAACACCATAGCAACCACCCAGAAAACCCTAGCAACCACCTGGCAAAAGCATCTTGCTAAAAACATGCTAGCAACATACTAATCATGCTAGCATCATGCTAGCAACATGTTAATTAAGCTAGCATCATGCTAGCATCATGCTAATAATGCTAGCATCATGCTAGCAACATGCTAATCAAGCTAGCATAATGCTAGCAACATGCTAATCAAGCTAGCATACTGCTAGCAACATGCTAATCAAGCTAGCATAATGCTAGCAACATGCTAATAATGTTAGCATCTAGCTAAAAACATGCTAGCAACATGCTAATCATGTTAGCATTAAGCTACCAACATGCTAATCAAGCTAGCAAAATGCTAATAATGCTAGCATTATGCTAGCATTATGCTAGCAACATGCTAATCAAGCTAGCAACATGCTAATCAAGCTAGCATAATGCTAGCAACATGCTAATCAAGCTAGCATTATGCTAGCAACATGCTATTCAAGCTAGCATTATACTACCAACATGCTAATCAAGCTAGCATCATGCTAGCAAAATGCTAATCAAGCTAGCATTATGCTAGCAACATGCTATTCAAGCTAGCATAATGCTAGAAACATGCTAATCATGTTAGCGTCTAGCTAAAAACATGCTAATCATGCTAGCATCAAGCTACCAACATGATAATCAAGCTAGCATCATGCTAACATAATGCTAATCAAGCTAGCATCATGCTAGCAACATGCTAATCATGCTAACATCATGTTACGAATATGCTAATTAAGCTAGCATCATGCTAGCAAAATGCTATTCAAGCTAGCATTATACTAACAACATGTTAATCATGTTAACATCTAGCTAAAAAAATGCTAGCAAAATGCTAATCATGCTAACATCTTGTTAAAAGCATGTTAGCAACATGCTAATCATGCTAGCATCATGCTACCAACATGCTAATCATGTTAACAACATGCTAATCATGCTAGCATCATGCTAACAACATGTTAATCAAGCTAGCATAATGTTAGCAACATGCTAATCATGTTAGCATCTAGCTAAAAACATGCTAGCAAAATGCTAATCATGCTAACATCTTGTTAAAAGCATGTTAGCAACATGCTAATCATGCTAGCATCATGCTACCAACATGCTAATCATGTTAACAACATGCTAATCATGCCAGCATCATTCTAACAACATGTTAATCATAGTAAATCATACTGGAATGTGGTAAATCGTAGTAAATCATCTTAGAAACATGGTAAATCGTGGTAAATAATGCTAAAATGTGGTATATCATGGTATCACAACATGTTAATTGTGTTACCATCTGCCCAGTGGCGAGTTTTGCCACTGCAAGCACCACTTCACATTTTCTTCAGGAAATGTACATTCTAGTTAGTGGTGCTTTTTCAAAGCACCACTAGTGTTATTGTCACTAAACTTATTATTCTTCTTATTATTATTATTCTGCCAAAAGTTTGGCGCGTAATGCGCCCCGCACCGTTTGTCACAGACCCCTGAGTGAGGTGTCAAATCGAGCGGCTCATTGAGGAGAGGTGTGCTATATCTTTTCTAAGCGATCGGGTGTACGATGTTCGCACAGCGGACGAAAAAGCGGCCAAAAAAGTCCCATTGACTTTACATGGGGAGTTCTAAAAACATTTGAATCCCAACTGCCGTTTTCACACACACCACTCCAAAGGGCCTGACACCCCTGCGTTTCTCTCCCTCTCTCTCTCCCTCAGAGGATTTATATTATCAAGCAGCCAATAAGTAATGGCCTAAAATCTTCATAGCCACACCCTAGCAACCAGTTACAGCACCCTAGCAACCACTCTGAGCTCCCTAGCAACCACCCTAAACTAATAAATAATATAAAAACATTTTTTTTACATTTTTTAAAGCAATATCACACTCGTAGCCTTGCAATATTGCTCCATGCTTGTGCCTATTCGGCCATAGGCACGAGGCCGCAGGCCGAGTGCCGTACTGAAGGAACTCGTTATTAAAGATTTTAAGAACTCTATAAAAACTCCATAGTAACCATATTTGACAACTACCAACCACCTAGTAACACCATAGCAACTACCAAAAATACCTTAGCAACCACCCTGAAAACCCTAGCAACGTCTAGAAATGCTCTAGTAACCACCAAAAAAATCTAGCAACCACCCAGAACACCCTAGCAACTGCCTAGCAACCACCCAGAACACCTAGCAAAATGTCTAGTAACCACCCAGAACGCCTAGCAACCACCCAGAACACCCTAGCAACTGCCTAGCAACGCCCTACCATCCACCCAGAATACCATAGCAACTGCCAAGCAACACCATAGCAACCACCTAGCAATGCCCTAGCAACTGCCTAGCAACCACCAATAATACCCTAGCAACTGCCTAGCAACCACCCAGAACACCTTAGCAACTGCCTAGCAACACCATAGCAACCACCCAGAAAACCCTAGCAACCACCTGGCAAAAGCATCTTGCTAAAAACATGCTAGCAACATACTAATCATGCTAGCATCATGCTAGCAACATGTTAATTAAGCTAGCATCATGCTAGCATCATGCTAATAATGCTAGCATCATGCTAGCAACATGCTAATCAAGCTAGCATAATGCTAGCAACATGCTAATCAAGCTAGCATACTGCTAGCAACATGCTAATCAAGCTAGCATAATGCTAGCAACATGCTAATAATGTTAGCATCTAGCTAAAAACATGCTAGCAACATGCTAATCATGTTAGCATTAAGCTACCAACATGCTAATCAAGCTAGCAAAATGCTAATAATGCTAGCATTATGCTAGCATTATGCTAGCAACATGCTAATCAAGCTAGCAACATGCTAATCAAGCTAGCATAATGCTAGCAACATGCTAATCAAGCTAGCATTATGCTAGCAACATGCTATTCAAGCTAGCATTATACTACCAACATGCTAATCAAGCTAGCATCATGCTAGCAAAATGCTAATCAAGCTAGCATTATGCTAGCAACATGCTATTCAAGCTAGCATAATGCTAGAAACATGCTAATCATGTTAGCGTCTAGCTAAAAACATGCTAATCATGCTAGCATCAAGCTACCAACATGATAATCAAGCTAGCATCATGCTAACATAATGCTAATCAAGCTAGCATCATGCTAGCAACATGCTAATCATGCTAACATCATGTTACGAATATGCTAATTAAGCTAGCATCATGCTAGCAAAATGCTATTCAAGCTAGCATTATACTAACAACATGTTAATCATGTTAACATCTAGCTAAAAAAATGCTAGCAAAATGCTAATCATGCTAACATCTTGTTAAAAGCATGTTAGCAACATGCTAATCATGCTAGCATCATGCTACCAACATGCTAATCATGTTAACAACATGCTAATCATGCTAGCATCATGCTAACAACATGTTAATCAAGCTAGCATAATGTTAGCAACATGCTAATCATGTTAGCATCTAGCTAAAAACATGCTAGCAAAATGCTAATCATGCTAACATCTTGTTAAAAGCATGTTAGCAACATGCTAATCATGCTAGCATCATGCTACCAACATGCTAATCATGTTAACAACATGCTAATCATGCCAGCATCATTCTAACAACATGTTAATCATAGTAAATCATACTGGAATGTGGTAAATCGTAGTAAATCATCTTAGAAACATGGTAAATCGTGGTAAATAATGCTAAAATGTGGTATATCATGGTATCACAACATGTTAATTGTGTTACCATCTGCCCAGTGGCGAGTTTTGCCACTGCAAGCACCACTTCACATTTTCTTCAGGAAATGTACATTCTAGTGTTGTGATTACTATTCACCTAGACAAAACTTCGGCGCGTAACTCGCCCCACACCGTTTGTCACAGACCCCTGAATGAGGTGTCAAATCGATCGGTTTATTGAGGAGAGGTGTGCTATGACTTTTATAAGTGATCGGGTGTACAATGTTCATCTGGCGGGGGAAAAATTTGCCGAAAAATGTCCCATAGACTTAACATAGGCACAAATTTAGCAAAATCATATCTTTGGCTCAGAAAGTCATAGAGCCTCGGGGTTGGGCTCTTTTGATTCATCCTATCAAGCAGCCAATAAGTAGTGTCCTAAACTCCATCAGGTGCCTTAATGGAGAAAAAAAAAACCTTGGGAGAACCCAGGCTCAGTCGGGGGCCAGTTCTCCTCTGGCATTGGATAGAGGCCGGATTGTAGTTTGAACTGTAGGATTATATGAATGCCTGGCTGAAGAGATGCGACTTTAATCTAGTTTTAAACTGGGAGAGCGAGTCTGAGCAACGAACAGTATCAGGAAGACTATTCCAGAGTTTTGGAGCCAAATGTGAAAATGCTCTCCCTCCTTTGGTGGTTCTGGATATCCTAGGTATGACCAAAAGCCTTGAATTTAGTGATCTTAAAGAGCGCGATGGATTATAGGGCGATAGAAGATCCGTTTAATAGACTGGAGCTAAGCCGTTTAGGGCTTTATAAGTCAGTAGCAATACCTTGTAATTAATACGGAACTTTATAGGTAACCAATGCAGTGATGATAAAATCGTTGTTATATGATCATATTTTCTTGATCTCGTAAGAACTCTAGCGGCGGCATTTTGGACTAACTGTAGCTTGTTTATTGAGGATGCAGGACAACCAGCTAATAAAGCATTACAGTAATCCAGTCTCGAGGTCATGAATGCATGAACTAACTTTTCTGCATCAGAAACTGATAGCATATTACGTAGCTTAGCAATGTTTCTAAGGTGGAAAAAGGCTGTTTTTGTAACATATGAAATATGATTTTCAAAAGACAGGTTGCAATCGAGTATAACACCCAGGTCTTTTACTGTTGAGGATAAAGTAACAGGACATCCTATGATGTTAAAGTTGTATTGTGCGAGGTTTTGTGGGCGGTTTTTTGAACCGATAAGTATTACCTCTGTCTTGTCTGGATTTAATAAAAGAAAATTACGCGTCATCCAATCTTTTATATCTTTAACACACTCTGTCAATTTGGAAAATGTAGCGTTTTCATCCGGCCGTGATGAAATATATATTTGAGTGTCATCAGCATAACAATGGAAACTAATTCCATGTTTCCTTATAATAATAATAATATAATATAATAATATGTAACTGTGTAACCACACCTTAGCAACCGTTTAAAGCTACCTAGCAACCATATTGCAACATATAGAAGCCATATTTCAGCTCCACAACATCGTACTGACATGGTTGTTGGCTCGTATGCAATCATGTACAACACCGTAGCAACCGAGTGGCGAATTTTGCCACTGCAAGCACCACTTCACATTTTCTCCAGGAAATGTACATTCTAGTGTTGTGATTACTATTCACCTAGACAAAACTTCGGCGCGTAACTCGCCCCACACCGTTTGTCACAGACCCCTGAATGAGGTGTCAAATCGATCGGTTTATTGAGGAGAGGTGTGCTATGACTTTTATAAGTGATCGGGTGTACAATGTTCATCTGGCGGGGGAAAAATTTGCCGAAAAATGTCCCATAGACTTAACATAGGCACAAATTTAGCAAAATCATATCTTTGGCTCAGAAAGTCATAGAGCCTCGGGGTTGGGCTCTTTTGATTCATCCTATCAAGCAGCCAATAAGTAGTGTCCTAAACTCCATCAGGTGCCTTAATGGAGAAAAAAAAAACCTTGGGAGAACCCAGGCTCAGTCGGGGGCCAGTTCTCCTCTGGCATTGGATAGAGGCCGGATTGTAGTTTGAACTGTAGGATTATATGAATGCCTGGCTGAAGAGATGCGACTTTAATCTAGTTTTAAACTGGGAGAGCGAGTCTGAGCAACGAACAGTATCAGGAAGACTATTCCAGAGTTTTGGAGCCAAATGTGAAAATGCTCTCCCTCCTTTGGTGGTTCTGGATATCCTAGGTATGACCAAAAGCCTTGAATTTAGTGATCTTAAAGAGCGCGATGGATTATAGGGCGATAGAAGATCCGTTTAATAGACTGGAGCTAAGCCGTTTAGGGCTTTATAAGTCAGTAGCAATACCTTGTAATTAATACGGAACTTTATAGGTAACCAATGCAGTGATGATAAAATCGTTGTTATATGATCATATTTTCTTGATCTCGTAAGAACTCTAGCGGCGGCATTTTGGACTAACTGTAGCTTGTTTATTGAGGATGCAGGACAACCAGCTAATAAAGCATTACAGTAATCCAGTCTCGAGGTCATGAATGCATGAACTAACTTTTCTGCATCAGAAACTGATAGCATATTACGTAGCTTAGCAATGTTTCTAAGGTGGAAAAAGGCTGTTTTTGTAACATATGAAATATGATTTTCAAAAGACAGGTTGCAATCGAGTATAACACCCAGGTCTTTTACTGTTGAGGATAAAGTAACAGGACATCCTATGATGTTAAAGTTGTATTGTGCGAGGTTTTGTGGGCGGTTTTTTGAACCGATAAGTATTACCTCTGTCTTGTCTGGATTTAATAAAAGAAAATTACGCGTCATCCAATCTTTTATATCTTTAACACACTCTGTCAATTTGGAAAATGTAGCGTTTTCATCCGGCCGTGATGAAATATATATTTGAGTGTCATCAGCATAACAATGGAAACTAATTCCATGTTTCCTTATAATAATAATAATATAATATAATAATATGTAACTGTGTAACCACACCTTAGCAACCGTTTAAAGCTACCTAGCAACCATATTGCAACATATAGAAGCCATATTTCAGCTCCACAACATCGTACTGACATGGTTGTTGGCTCGTATGCAATCATGTACAACACCGTAGCAACCGAGTGGCGAATTTTGCCACTGCAAGCACCACTTCACATTTTCTCCAGGAAATGTACATTCTAGTTATTATTATTATTCTTCTGACCCAAAAATGTTCAACTCTAACTCCTCCTAGACCGTTCAAGCTACATACTCCAAACTCGGGTCAGACCTTCATACTGTTCTGACTTGGTGTGCTATATCTTTTCAGACTGGTTTGAGTTATGGTTTTCTTAAAAATTCATATTAAAAATCATAAAAATCCCATAGACTTTCATTGACCAAAAGTCCATGTCTGTTTGAACTATGTTTAATGTAAACTGCTAGAAGCCATTGATACTCAATTAAGCTTTAAGCTATTTCTGTCTAACTAATAACTTATCTATCTATCTATCTATCTATCTATCTATCTATCTATCTATCTATCTATCTATCTATCTATCTATCTATCTATCTATCTATCTATCTATCTATCTATCTTCAAACCTTTTCTATCTATCTATCTATCTATCTATCTATCTATCTATCTATCTTCAAACCTTTTCTATCTATCTATCTATCTATCTATCTATCTATCTATCTATCTATCTATCTATCTACAAACCTTATCTATCTATCTATCTATCTATCTATCTATCTACAAACCTTATCTATCTATCTATCTATCTATCTACAAACCTTATCTATCCATCTATCTATCTATCTATCTACAAACCTTATCTATCTATCTATCTATCTATCTATCTATCTATCTACAAACCTTATCTATCTATCTATCTACAAACCTTATCTATCTATCTATCTATCTATCTATCTATCTTCAAACCTTTTCTATCTATCTATCTATCTATCTATCTTCAAACCTTATCTATCTATCTATCTATCTATCTATCTATCTATCTATCTATCTATCTATCTATCTATCTATCTTCAAACCTTATCTATCCATCTATCCATCTATCTATCTATCTATCTATCTATCTATCTATCTATCTATCTATCTATCTATCTATCTATCTATCTTCAAACCTTATCCATCTATCTATCTATCTATCTATCTATCTATCTATCTATCTATCTATCTATCTATCTATCTATCTATCTATCTATCTATCTTCAAACCTTATCCATCTATCTATCTATCTATCTATCTATCTATCTATCTATCTATGTATCTATCTATCTATCTATCTATCTATCTATCTTCAAACCATATCTATCTATCTATCTATCTATCTATCTATCTATCTATCTATCTATCTATCATCTATCTATCTATCTATCTTCAAACCATATCTATCTATCTATCTATCTTCAAACGTTTTCTATCTATCTATCTATCTATCTATCTATCTATCTATCTAACTTATCAATCTTTCTTTCTAACTAATCTATCTATCTTTCTAACTAACTTATCGATCTTTCTTTCTTTCTTTCTAACTAATCTATCTTTCTAACTAACCTATCTTTCTTTCTTTCTTTCTTTCTTTCTTTCTTACTAATCTTTCTATCTTTCTAACTAACTTATCTATCTTTCTTTCATTCTAACTAATCTATCTTTCTAACTAACTTATATTTCTTTCTAACTAATCTATATATCTTTCTAACTAACTTATCTATCTTTTTTCTTTCTTTCTTACTAATCTATCTATCTTTCTAACTAACATATCTATTTTTCTTTCTTACTAATCTATCTATCTTTCTAACTAACTTATCTATCTTTCTTTCTTACTAATCCATCTTTCTTTCTTTTTAACTAATCTTTCTATCTTTCTAACTAATCTATCTATCTTTCTAACTAACGTATCTTTCTTTCTTAACTAATCTATCTTTTTAACTAATTTATCTATCTTTCTTACTAATCTATCTATCTTTCTAACTAACTTATCTATCTTTCTTTCTAACTAATATATCTATCTTTCTAACTAAGTAATCTCTTTCTTTCGTTCTTTCTTTCTTTCTAACTAATCTATCTATCTTTCTAACTAACTTATCTATCTTTCTTTCTAACTAATCTGTCTATCTTTCTAACTAACTAAGTAATCTATCTTTCTTTATTTCTTACTAATCTATCTATCTTTCAAACTAATCTATCTCTTTCTTTCTAACTAATCAGTCTTTCCCTCTTTCTTTCTTTCTTTCTTTCTTTCTTTCTTTCTTTCTTTCTTTCTAACTAATCTTTCTTTCTAACTAATCCTTCTTTCTTTCTTTCTAACTAATCTTTCTTTCTTTCTTTCTTTCTTTCTTTCTTTCTTTCTTTCTTTCTAACTAATCTTTCTTTCTAACTAATACTTTCTAACGAATCAATTTAACTAATCTATCTATCTTTTTAACTAACTTATCTATCTTTCTTTCTTACTAATCTATCTATCTTTCTAACTAACTTATCTATCTTTGTTTCTTACTAATCTATCTATCTTTCTAACTAATTTATCTATCTTTATTTATTTCTTACTAATCTATCTATCTTTCTAACTAACTAAATAATCTATCTTTCTTTCTTTCTTTCTTTCTTTCTAACTAACTTATCGATCTTTCTTCCTTTCTAACTAATATATCTATCTTTCTAACTAACTTATCTATCTTTCTTTCTTTCTAACTAATCTATCTATCTTTCTAACTAACTAATCTATCTTTCTTTATTTCTAACTTATCTATCTTTCTAACTAATCTATCTCTCTTTCTTTCTAACTAATCAATCTTTCTCTCTTACTTACTTTCTTTCTTTCTTTCTTTCTAACTATTCTTTCTTTCTTTCTAACTAATTAATCTTTTTTCTTTCTTTCTTTCTTTCTTTCTTTCTTTCTTTCTTTCTTTCTTTCTTTCTAACTAATTAATCTTTTTTCTTTCTTTCTTTCTTTCTTTCTTTCTTTCTTTCTTTCTTTCTTTCTTTCTTTCTTTCTAACTAATCTTCTTTCTTTCTCTCTTTCTTTCTTTCTAACTAATCTTCTTTCTTTCTTTCTTTCTTTCTTTCTTTCTTTCTAACTAATCTTTTCTTTCTTTCTTTTTCTTTCTTTCTTTCTTTCTTTCTTTCTTTCTTTCTTTCTTTCTCTTTCTTTCTTTGTTTCTAACTAATTAATCTTTTTTCTTTCTTTCTTTCTTTCTTTCTTTCTTTCTAACTAATCTTTTCTTTCTTTCTTTCTTTCTTTCTAACTAATTAATCTTTGTTCTTTCTTTCTTTCTTTCTTTCTCTTTCTTTCTTTCTTTCTTTCTAACTAATTAATCTTTTTTCTTTCTTTCTTTCTTTCTTTCTTTCTAACTAATCTTTTTTTCTTTTTCTTTCTTTCAAACTAATTTTTCTTTCTTTCTAACTAATCTTTCTTTTCTTTCTTTCTTTCTTTCTTTCTTTCTTTCTAACTAATCTTTCTTTCTTTCTAACTAATCTTTCTTTCTTTCTAACTAATCCTTTCTTTCTTTCTAACTAATCTTTCTTTCTTTCTTTCTTTCTAACTAATCTTTCTTTCTAACTAATACTTTCTAACGAATCAATTTAACTAATCTATCTATCTTTTTAACTAACTTATCTTTGTTTCTTACTAATCTATCTATCTTTCTAACTAACTTATCTATCTTTGTTTCTTACTAATCTATCTATCTTTCTAACTAATTTATCTATCTTTACTTATTTCTTACTAATCTATCTATCTTTCTAACTAACTAAATAATCGATCTTTCTTTCTTTCTTTCTTTCTAACTAACTTATCGATCTTTCTTCCTTTCTAACTAATATATCTATCTTTCTAACTAACTTATCTATCTATCTTTCTTTCTTTCTAACTAATCTATCTATCTTTCTAACTAACTAATCTATCTTTCTTTATTTCTAACTAATCTATCTATCTTTCTAACTAATCTATCTCTCTTTCTTTCTTTTTTTTCTTTCTTTCTTTCTTTCTAACTATTCTTTCTTTCTAACTAATTAATCTTTTTTCTTTTCTTTCTTTCTTTCTTTCTTTCTTTCTTTCTAACTAATTAATCTTTTTTTCTTTCTTTCTTTCTTTCTTTCTTTCTTTCTTTCTTTCTTTCTTTCTTTCTTTCTAACTAATCTTCTTTCTTTCTCTCTT
>NC_138736.1:41633071-41805571 GCF_965113295.1 Leuciscus leuciscus
CTCAGTTTTCGTCTGGTGGTGAAGACGTCTCTGAAGCTCCTGCTGGTGTTTGTGGAGTATTCCGAGTCTAACGCAGCGCTGCTCATCCAGGCCATCAGTGCCGTCGACACTGAGAGAGAGGTCAGACACCACGCTATCCCACAATGCAATGCAAGGAAGATCAATACACACCAGTGAAAACAATTTTAAAAAAATTATTGAAACGTTTCTCCTTAAATTCACTGTAATGCCAAAAATCTCATTACTGGAATTATTTTGACTTTTTTTTTCGTTTTTTTTTTTCATTGTGTAATTATATAAAAAAAAAAATAATAATAATAATGATAGTAAACATTACTGTAATATAATTATTTTTCATATAAATTTGCATGCATTTAAAGCCACTCCAAATTCTACCATGATGCATGCATTTTTTAAATAATAAATAAACAATTCATAAATATTTATTATAAATAATTATGTAACTATCATGAATAATTTTATTTGATTAATTTTATTTAAATATAATCATAATAATATTATACATTTAAAATATTTATAATAAAAAATATATCATAAATAATTTATCTTTTTTGTCTCACGGTAATGAAGATTTTAGGGGTCAGATTTTTAATTGTCTTGGAAATAATGTCACAATGCAATAATTCCTTATGCAAAATATAATTTGTTAAATTTAAACTTAAATTTAATTTTGGGAGTGAATTATTGCCCATGTTCTTGATGAGGTTGATCGTACGGTTTCTGATGCTTATAAAAAGTTATAAAATTGTGTGTGTGTGTGTGTGTGTGTGTGTGTGTGTTGGTCAGGCTGTAAGCACTGGTCAAATGCGATGGAGATTTTAGCGGAGAAAGATGGTGTGGACACAGAGCTGCTGGTGTATGTGATGACCCTCATTAACAAGGTAACACACACACTCTCACACACACACACACACACACACACACACACACACACACACACACACACTCTCTCTCTCTCTCTCTCACTCACACATACACTCACACACACACACTCTCTCTCTCTCTCTCTCACACACACACACACACACACACTCTCTCTCTCTCTCTCTCTCTCTCTCTCTCTCTCTCTATCACACACACACACACACACACTAACCCGACCCCTTAACCTACCCATCACACACACATTCTAGAAAGATCAAATTCTGTGATTGCAGGATCATGAAATCCTGAAGTGACTGATATACTGTTCACTCTCTCTCTGTGTGTGTGTGTGTGTGTGTGTGTGTGTCAGACCGCTGGCGGCGCTGCCCGATCAGGACTCCTTCTATGACCTGCTGGACGTCCTGGAGGATCAGGGCATGGAGAGCGTTTCCCAGCGGTACCTGGGACGTAAGGGCACCGACCTGGACCTGCTGGAGCAGCTCAACATCTACGAGGTCTTCATTTCCTTAAACAATCGCTGTAGTGATATCATTAAAGGGATAGTTCACCCAAAAATGAAAATCAGCCCATGATTTACTCGCCCTCAACTCATCCTAGTGTATATGACATTCTTCTCTCAGACGAACACAATCAGAGTTATATTAATAAATGTCCTGACTCTTCCAAGCTTTATAATGGCAGTGAATGACTGTTTCTGTTTTGAAGTCCATAAAAGTGCATCTATGGATTTGTATACTTTTATAACCACCCCTTTAAAGTTGCACAGTTTTTTATGACTGTGATATTTCCAAAGCCGCTGACTGATACGGTTGTGTCCCGCAGGCGAGTCTTCGTCACGAGGGACGGTGATGAGGACGGTGCGCAGGACCGACGGCGGATCTAGCGTCGGCACCGGAGAGGGGCGGGGCTTGGAGAGACGCCGCAGTCGCAGGCATTCATTGGGCAGGGACAGGCCACGCCTCCCCGCTTAGCCCCGCCTCCCCACATCGCTCACGGTGTAACGGACCCGAGCTCAACGAGAGGTGAGAGACACTCAACGCATCATCACACACATCTGAAGACATCACATGTGAAACCAATCAGCAAATCATATATAATTATACAAAATTTAAATTCTACAGTGCAGAATCCAGTCATATAAACGGAATTTACTATATAGCGCAAAATTTACTTAACTTACATTTATTTACGGTAAATTGATCAATTCCTCTTCCATTTTTGATGATAAAAATCCAGAAAAATGAAATCCAGAAAAATTCAAACAGAAAACAAAGAATTTGGGGGAAAAATTAAACATAATTCATAGGAATCTATTATTGTTAAAATGTCATAAATTAATAAATTATTAAAGTTTTATGAATTTAGTTGGTTAGGCATGATTTTTAATTTTTTTTTAATTAATTAAAAAAGGAATCCAAAGAAATGTGAAGAGAAGTGGAAAACAGCATTTGGGGGAAAAAATAAAACAGATTTCATAGAGCGGTATAATTGTTTACATTTTTATAAATTAATACATTTATGAATCCAGATTTTTTAGACACAGTTCTTGATTTGATTTTGATTACAATTTAATGAAACAAATAAAAGAGAATTTTGAAAAATGAAAACAGGTTTCTGTATAAAATGAAGCGTACAGTAATAATGGACAGAAGGAAGCGGATTTCACCGGCGAGTGTTAAACATGTGGAAGTGTTTCAGATCAGCGAGTTATGAAGTCATTTTCCGCTGGGATGTTCCCTAAGAAGGGAGCTGCCTGTGTAGACAGTGGTGCAGTTCACTGGGGTTCAGAACACATGATGTCAGCGTGTGACGGATGTTCTCCGTGTGTTTTTGCTGCAGACCTCATGTGACGCATGAATATCTGCCAGTGATGTAAGTCTTGATCAGACTCAGCACTTCTGCCATTTTAATAGTTTCTTCAGATAAACATTTATTCAAAAACATTTCTTAGAAGGACATTGTCTGCCGTTTTTGTGCTCTTTTGAAACTTTGATTGATGAGGAATTCTTGTAGAGCCTTACGCCCAGTGTAATATGGGAGATTTTTTATTATTATTTTTTTTATAATTTTCACTATAAAAAAAGTTGAGCTAACTTAAAAACAAACAAGGTAACCTATCACACTCACATTTTTAAGTTAACTCAACTAATTCACTATAATTAAAGTCAACTTAAATATTTTTGATCATCTAATGAGTAACAGGTAATCTCTTGAACTTATCTCGTGATTGGTTGCCTTATTTTTTCAAGTTTTTTGAGTTGCCTTGACAATAATTTTTACTTCCTGTTACTCATTAGATGAACACAAATATTTAAGTTGACTTTACTCGAAGCGAAATAACTTTTTTTACAGTTATTATATTAAATTATGTATTATTTATATATATATATATATATATATATATATATATATATATATATATCTTTAGGATATTTATTGTTTTATTTATAATCAGTATTTTATTACCAGTATTATTTATTATTTACATATATAATATTTTATACTATATTGTTATTTTATATATTGTCTTTATTATTATATTATTGTTAAAAACATTGTTTATTAATATAATTATATATTATTATTTATTATATTGATATTTGACATATTATCAGTATTATTGTATTATATTATCATTATTATGTATTATTTATTTGTGCACTTTTTAAAGTTTGATGAGGGATTTTTTTAGCCCCAGAGTGAAATATATATATTTTATTAATATGTGTGTGTGTGTTTGGCTCATGAACACCTGTTGTTTGTATCTGAACTCTGCTGTGGTTATGATCAATAACTAACACACACTGATCACATGTGTTCTTCACTGGTCATGTGACGCATTCAGCTCAGTCTTATCTACTAGTTTCATAGATGGTATCAGTATTTATCATGATCAGACTCATTCACGCGTGTAGTGCACCTTGAGCTGCTGTCATAACCAACAGACTAATATGTTTTCATAAAGAAGCGGCCAGTGATGATGATGTCACAGATGCGTTCGCTGGCTCATCCTTTCTTTCCTTCTGCTGGTGTTCTTCGTGACTCTCTCTTTCTGCCCGGCCGCAGAGAGGAGGATGAGGAGGAGAGTCCCGTCACAGAGTCGGGCTCAGATGATGATGATGATGATGATGATGATGAGGGGGAAATGAACCCTTCTAGTCTCAGTGTCATCAGGTATTTTAGTGCGGAGTCTCTGTACAGTCCTTCCCCTCTGACCTGGAGTTAAACACACTCTCTGTGTCTCACACTGATGCTGTCAGAGGAAGTAATGTCCTCCACTGTCCTAAACCACACGCGTCTCATTACAAATCTTATGTTTCTCACTTAATATATGCAGTTGTAGTGGTTTGTGTCTGGTGTATAACCTCACGTAACCAAGACTACAGCTGGTCAGATTTACTCTCTCTGTCCTTGTGTTTTCAGACTAATGATCCTGCTGGGTTATACTGGATTATATGTGAATATATTAGATCTGTAATTCTGTATTATCAGCATTATTTATTATATTATATTATATTATATTATTTGCATTACATTATTATTATTATATTATATTGTATAATTTAATATATTATCAGTATTATATATTATTTGCATAAATATATATTATTTTATTATTATCTTATACTATCAGTATTATATTATCTGTAATATGAATAATTTACATACATTTGTTTACACACACATATATAATTAGATATAATATATATATTATGTATTATTTGTATACATATATAATATAATTTTATTTATGAATAATTTACATACTTTTATTTACATATATACCGGTATTATAATTTACTGTATATTATCAGTATTATGTATTATTTACATACATGTGTTTATATATATAAATGATTATATTATTATTTTATATTTGTTATCAGTGTTATTTACCTGACTGACTGACACAGAAGGCTTTTAATCAGTTATTATTAATGAGTTTGTGGGGTTGGATGTCTTTTAACACTGTTTCCCGGAGCCAGTATATAACCGTTATAAAGCACTAGTCACTGTGTTTTACCCATGATGCTCGTGTTCAGCGGCGCCGACAGTAAATCAGAGCACTGTGACAAACACACACCTGAGGAAGAGGAGGAGGAGGAGGAGAGGAAGGCCACGCCCCCTCCTGACTCCGCCCAGCCATCTCTCCTGGCCAATCTGCTCGCGCGCCGCAAGTCCACCGTCAGCGTGCCGCCGTCCAATGAGATCAGCCCTCCGCTGCGAGGCTCCGCCCACCTGCCGTACCTGCCTCACTCACCGTTCTTCCTCTTCTCCTACGATGTGGAGGAGAAACCAGAGGAGAACAGCAGGTAGACGCTTCAGCCACGTGTCCCATGATGCAACAGCCTCTAACCACGCCACCTCCTTCTGCACCTGCGCACGCGTGTCTCTGAACCAATCAGAGCGAGTTCTCACAGATTCACCAAACTCTTCCTCTTCTGCCTGATACTGTCACTTCACTGCAATAAAATGATGTTCTTCCTCAGTGCTTCTGTCTCGTTCTCCAGCATCTAAACATTATGAACTCAAGATACATTTACTGGAGAAGCACAATGACTGAAGAAATGAAGTCTTGTTTTATGAAACGTGAGTTTATGCTTAAAAATACACTTGTTTTCCCTTTGAATTCAGGTTATTTTCCTGACTCCACTGCAGAGACTTGTTTCAAGCACAAACTCTCTTCATTTTGAACAGATTCTCAGTGAACAAGACGTAATATCTTCAGTCGTTCTGCTTCTAATGAAATGCATCTTGATTTCAGAACATTTAGATTTTTGTGCTGGAAAACGATGAAGATACTGAGGAAGAGTGTGATGTTGTTCTGCTTCACTTGTAAATGCATCACATTAGGGCAGTGAAAGGGTTGTGGATGTCGTCCCAGCGCACAGAAACATGTCTGACGGCGTCTCTCTAATGACTTCATCTGTGTGTCTCTCAGGTCATTCTCTGCTGTAAGTCCTCCATCTACACCTGCCAGTGAACGGTGAGTTCACACACACACACACACACACACACACACACACACACACACACACTGAAGCTCAAATGATTGAAATATTCCCTCGGGTCATTTTGACCAGAAACTCATTTTTTAAAATGTTTTGTGGTTGAAGTTTAAAAGAAAGTAAGAGATCCTTCTCTCCCGGGTCAGTTTGAGCCCTCAGGAGTGAGTGGAATGTGAGGAATGCTTCAGAACACACAGAAAAACCTAAACATGCTCAAAATTCAAACTAAAAATGCTAAAACTTTACCAAAAAATTATTTTATAATGTCTACATGTGTATCTGATGCACACTGAAGTGAACTGACTCTAGGACCCAGCGGAACAGCTCATTTGCTCATATAGAGCTATAAGCCCATCTGGGCTGCGTTCCAGTCCAAAGTTGTCATGCCCTTCACTTGCTAACTTCCCTCCGTCTCGTTCACTCGGATGTACGTCATTGCGAGTGCTCACTACTGGCGGAAACTGCAATGGGCTGAATTGGAACATCCTAAGCCCTTGATCACTTGGAATCAGCTGTAGTTGATTTATTATTTACATTTTTTTTCCTTTAAGAATTTGTTTAATGCAGCATCCAAATGTTTATATGTGTGTTTGGGTTGTTTTAAATAAAAAAATATATAATATATCATAGAGTTGTCTATTGTGGTGGTGATAAAACGAGATCTGTGGTGACGTCACAATCGTACTGCATTGTGGGACATATAGGTGTCTGAAGTGTACATATGAAGTAGACTCGCTCCCTCGGTCAAAATCGAGGGAACGAGGGTCTGTCCATATAAACTTCCCTCGTCCACTTCACGAAGTGGAACGCACTTCAAAATGGCGGCAGGGATTCCCCCGAGGGGAAGTGCTTAGGGAAGTTCGCAAGTGCATGTCTAAAAGTGGACTGGAACGCAGCACCAGAGTCATGAAATATCATCTTATATTATTATTATCCACAAGAGGTCGACAAAGACACTCAATGTCAGATATTTACAGCTGAGTTAAAATGGTTATGCATGTAATTGAGTTATTTTAAGAATGTGAGTAATGTGCTTAAATTACCATTTATTTATTATTTAAAGGTACATAACATAAAATAAAAAATAACAAAAAATCTCCCAAAAAATTGCATTAAAAAATAGAAAAGATATTATCAAAATGAAATAAAATAAGCTTTCTGCACACACACAAAAAGTATAATTTTAGGGCTTCGGCCTTCGGGTCATTTTGACCCGCGAGGGAAAGATGAGGGTTTACATCTCAAGAACGTATTTTAGCTCGAGTAGTAATACTGGATGTGTGTGTGTGTGTGTGTGTGTGTGTGTCTCTCTGTATCTGTGTGTATGTGTGTGTCTCTGTGTGTGTGCGTGTGTGTGTGTGTGTCTCTCTGTATCTGTGTGTATGTGTGTGTCTCTGTGTGTGTGCGTGTGTGTGTGTGTGTCTCTCTCTGTATCTGTGTGTATGTGTGTGTCTCTGTGTGTGTGTGTGTGTGTGTGTGTGTGTGTGTGTCTCAGGCCTGCTCTCGGAGGCCTCCTCTCCTCCTCGTACCGGCAGCATCAGGAGTCTCTGGCAGCGGAGAGAGAGAGACGTCGGGTCGAGCGAGAGGAGCGACTGCAGAGGATCGAGAGAGAGGAGCGCAATCGACACAGGTTTAACAACACAACATCTCTCGACTCACTTATACACAACTATACCATACAGATGACTTGTTTTTCACGTGTGTGTGTGTGTGTGTGTGTGTGTGTGCACAGTCGGGACTATGTGTCCAACATGGAGGAGGCCCGACACGCTCGAGAGGAGAGGTGAGTTTATTTACCAACTAGCTGAATATTCATATTTAGTCAGCGATAATGAAGACTTGAGTATGTGTGTGTGTGTGTGTGTACCTACTTAAATATATTTTGGGGACAAATTTGTACCCAGAAGTGACCAAAACCTGACAAAATCTCCAGAAACCTCCTTTAGGGACGTCCTCATTTATGAATCTGGTATAAAAATAAAGTAATTAAAGGTTTTTTTTAAATGTAAAAATGCAGAAAGTTTTCTGTGATGGGTAGGTTTAGGAAAGTGTGTGTGTGTGTGTTAGGGTTAGTTTGTGTTTGTTACAGTGTGTGTTAGGGTTAGTGTGTGTGTGTTGTGTATGTGTGTGATTGGTAGGTTTAGGGGTCGGGTTAGTGTTTGTGTGTGTCTGTGTATGTGTGTGTGTGTGTGTGTGTGTGTGTGTGTGTGTGTGTGTGTGTGTGTGTGTGTGTGTGTGTGTGTGTGTGTGTGGTGACTGATGTCACATCTTGAACAGGTTTAGACTGATTTCCCTCCTCAACCTTTTTTTAACCCACTTTTCCTCAAATCCAAACACCCCTCCTGTGTGACCGAAAACACGCAGCATGAGAATGTTTCCTCTGACGGATGTGTGTGTGTGTGTGTGTGTCAGGTTTAAGACAGCGGAACGACTGGCCACGGAGGAGTTCGAGCGAGAGCGACTGCGTTCGGAACCTCGAGGTCTCAGCCTCACTCTGAGTCCGACTGACACCTGTCAATCATACCGCAGTGCCACACCCACCTCTGTGACATCACTGGATGAGCAGGACACGCCCATCACATCGTACCCGCCCTCTGAACCAGGTAAATCCACTGACACACACTGATAACGTGAGTGTGTGTGTGTGTGTGTGTGTGTGTGTGTGTGTGTGTGTGATAGAGCGAGACGGTTGTTTTCAGGATGTTTTCTGTGTCTCAGCTGCTGATGTGTTTCACAGTGACATGGATTTTGCACATGTTCACCAGTAAACGATTTAAACACGTGTCACGCGTGACGGAGTGAGAAACTGTTACTTTAGAATCATTCTGTTGTTTTGAGTTTATATCGCATTTCTATATCAAGTACAGGTGGAAGAAATAACTACATTTTTTGTTATATATTTACTTTATTAACTTTTTAGTGGTGCCAGGCTCATATATATATATATATAGAGTATGCGTATAATTGTTAGGTGAAGTGCAGCAGCAGACACGTGTACTGAGGCGGCAGCTCGTGTCTCGCGGGAGAGAACATGTTTGGAAAAAGCAAAGAGAAATCAACTGTTCTGAAGTCAGTGTGTCTTTGTTCAACTGGTTTAAAAGGACTCAGTCATGAGCGCTGATACTGTAACCTTTCTATCACCTCACACACACACACACACACGCACACACACACACACACACACACACACTCATAAACTCACACTCACTCACTCACTCACACACACACACACACACACACACACTCATAAACTCACACTCACTCACACACACACGCACGCATACACACTCTCTCTTTCACACACAGTGTGTGTGTGTGTGTGTGTGTTTGGTCGGGCGTTGACACACACCAGGTGTGTTTCCTGTTCATATCCGGGACACAGAGGCCTTACAGTCTGAAGGCCCTTATAATGCAGATGCTGAAGTCACACAGAAACACTCAACACTCACTGATCAAGAGTGATCCTTCAGAAATCACTCTAATATGATGATCCTGAGCAGTTTTTACTGTATTTGTGATCCACTAAATGCAGCCTTGTCGAGCAGAAGACATTTTTTTGGTTTAAATTAAGAAATCGTAATTATTCCAAACATTTGACCACTAGTGTACATTCTATATACTCCAGCTGTGTGTGTGTGTGTGTGTGTTATTTTGAATTTAATTGTAATTATTGACTACCTTCTCCACAGACACCAATGATCTAGAACCGGATGTGGAGGCGAGTCTAGAACCGGAGGAGAAGCAAACAGAACCCAGAGAAGAACCGGAACAGGAAGTGGGCGGAGCCGAGGAGCAGGTTGAGGAGGAAGGGGAGGAGTCTGAGAAGGAAGTGGGCGTGGCCAAGGAGCCGGTTGCAGAGGAAGGGGAGGAGTCTGAGCGGGAAGCTCCTGATGGAGAAGCGGAGGACAGCGGGATCTTGAGCGATAAAGAACGACAGAATGAAGACGTGAACGAGAAGGATAACTGCTCTGCCTCCAGCATCTCCTCAGCCAGCAGCACACTAGAGAGAGAGGACCGGCTCAGTGCAGGGGCGGACACAGGTGACACACACTCACCTGTCATCTGCACATAGTAGAGAGGATGTTTTTATACTGACTTTCATTTTATGTATGACATGATGCAAATGTGCACTGGAAATAATAACTGAAAAGCAAGTAGTGTCAGTTAGATGCGGTATTGCTGCATCTAAAGCTTTAGAGTTGATACATTTTTATTATAAAATAAAATGTAATATAATTCAAGATGTGTTTTTATGTGTATATATATATAATGGAATTTAAGTTTGAATATACAATTAAATATGTAAAATCCAAAATATTCAAATAAAAGTACATTTGAAAATGCTAAACTATAGAAATGTAAAATGTAAAGTTAATTAAAAATCTAAAATATAAGTAGTAAACATTATTGCTGCATCTAAAACTTTAGAGGTGTTACATTTTTTATATTATTAAATGTGATATGTATTAAATATTTTTAATTATATTTATATGTAATCTAATGTAAAATTAAATATGAAAGATTTAAATAATTAATATTATTAAATGTAATGTATAAATTAAATATGAATGAAATTAATTAAATATGAAAAATTGAAATACTGAAATAAAAAGACATTTGAAAATGCTAAACTATAAAAGTCAATGCAACTAAAACTGAACTAAAATTTTAAGTTCATTAAAATATGTTAAAATGTTAAATTAAAACAATAAATATCACGAAATAATATATAATACATAAATATTAAAATGATATAAAATTTTTATATGTAAATTTATAGATGAACATGTGTAAATAAGTTGATATAAATATACACAATTAAATATAATATTAAATCAAAAATATTGCAAAAAACATTTAACAACAGAAAACGCTAAACTATAATAAACAATTAACTCTTTTCACAGTTTCTACACTGATTTTGAGAAACAATTTACACATAGAATGTGTGCAGCGCACTCTTACTGGCAGCTGAAAACATGATCAAAAGAACAGCAAGAATGATGGGCGTTCTGTGTCTGATGTGTGTGTGTGTGTGTGTGTGTGTGTGTGTGTGTGTGTGTGTCTGCTGCAGGTCAGTGGTCTCAGAGCGCCGGCGTGAATGAACCGCGAAACAAGATCCTCGACAGCAAACTCTTCATGCTGGACATGCTCTACTCGCAGAGCAAAAAGCCCTCGGAGGAAGACGAGGAGGAAGAGGAGCCGAGCGAAGAGAAAGAGCGGGAGGATCCGTTAGCGTCGACACAGGACGAGAGCGTTAGCACGACTGACGGAGACCAGCGAGGCGAGAGCCAGAGCAACGTACGGGTGTTCGCCGAGCGCTTCGGAGAACTGGTGAAGGGTCTCACTTCTCCAGCAATAGAAACGCAGGAACCTCCTCCTCCTCCTCCTCCTCCTCCTCCTCCTCCTCCTCCTGTGAAGAAGGAGTCGGACTGCATTTGGGACCAGCTGATGGCGAGTCCACGAGACCTGCGCATCGGAGACATCGACTTCACCGACCTCAGAGACGAGGACGATCAGGACGTCCTGGACTCGGGGAGTTTGATGAGCTCCGGAGATCTGCTGGCTCCGCCCCCTCCTCCACCCTGCCCCTTTAACCTCCCGGCTCCGCCCCCAATGTTCGCCTGCCAGGCTCCGCCCCCTCCCATCTTTAGTATCCGCGTGCCTCCGCCCCCTCCCTGCTTCTCCGGCCAGGCTCCGCCCCCTCCTCAGCAGGAGGCGGAGCTAACGCCGCTCTTCCAGAAGAAGAAGAAGACCATCCGGTTGTTCTGGAGTGAAGTCCGGCCCGCCGACTGGATCTCCCGAAACCACAGGCGGAGCCAAGAGTCGCTCTGGTCCCGGCTGGAACCGGTCAAACTCGACACCGCTAAACTCGAGCTTCTGTTCGAGAGCAAGTCCAAGGAGATGCCCGTGGCTAAGGTGAGCAGGGGTAGCGTTCTAGTGTGGAATATAACACTGTGTGTGTGTGTGTGTGTGTGTGTGTGTGTGTGTGTGTGTGTGTGTGTGTGTGTTGATGTGTGTGTGTGTGTGTGTGAGTGTGTGTGTGTGTGTTGATGTGTGAGTGTGTGTTGATGTGTGTGTGTGTCTGTGTGTGTGTGTGTGTGTGTGTGTGTGTGTGTGTGTGTGTGTGTGTGAGTGTGTGTGAGTGTGTGTGAGTGTGTGTGTGTGTGTGTGTGTGACCCAATTAATACTGTGAGAATTTATAAATGTGTAAAATATTTCGTTTTTCTACTCACTTTATTACAGTACTGTTAGATGTAAGTTAGGGGTATTTTAGTTTTTAGTTTTTTTAATCAATTTATTTAGTTAGTTTAACCTCATATTTATTTAATTTTACACTGCTTATACTTTTTAATCAATTTTTTTTTATTTTAATTTGATCAATTTTATTTTATTTCAATCAAATGTTTGTATTTATTGTATTTCTTCTTCAAAAATATTTATTTATTTTAATCAATGTATTTTAATATAATTTATTAATTAATTTATTATTTATTTAAATTAATAAATAAAAACAATTTTAACCAAATGTTTGTATGAATAAATTTTTTCTTAAAAATATATTTTCTTTTAATCAGTTTAATCTATTTATTTCTTATTTATTTAATTAAAATTGTATTTATGTAAATAGTTTTTTTATTGGAATCAAATTAATTTAGTTAATTTAATCTTATTTTTATAAACCCCAGTTTGAGCCCCCTGAGACCGTGGTCTGACAGCCTGTGATTGGTTGAGCTGTGATATCAGATGATGTTTGTGTGTTGAACAGAAAACGGCAGCGGATGGGAAGCGGCAGGAGATTATCATCCTGGATTCCAAACGCAGCAACTCCATCAACATCGGCCTGACGGTTCTTCCTCCGCCGCGCACCATCAAGACCGCCATACTGAACTTCGACGAGTACGCGCTCAACAAAGAGGGCATCGAGGTGCAGATCTCATGCATGTGTTACACTGCACAGTTCAGAATGTTAGATTGTAACATTTCTGAATGAAACAGAGTATGTAGAATGTTAGAATGTAACAGTTCTGAGTGAATAAAAAAGTATATTTAGAATGTTAGAATGTTACATTTCTCAGTGAAACAATATAGTGTTTTGGAAACATTTAACTCATTCTCATCTGATTTTGAAATGCAAAAATATGGGTGTAAAAACTCCCCCCCCCCCCCCCCTCTCTCTCTCCCTCCCTCCCTCCCTCTCTCTCCCTCCCTCACTCCCTCTCTCTCCCTCTCTCCCTCCCTCCCTCTCTCTCCCTCTCTCCCTCCCTCTCTCTCCCTCTCTCTCTCTCTCTCTCTCCCTCCCTCTCTCCCTCCCTCTCTCCCTCCCTCTCTCTCCCTCTCTCTCTGTCTCTCTCCTCTGTCTCTCCCCCCCCCCCCCCCCCCCCCGCTGTAGAAAATCCTGACGATGATTCCCACGGAGGAAGAGACGCAGAAGATCCAGGAGGCTCAGCTGGTGAGTCCCGATATTCCCCTGGGAAGCGCGGAGCAGTTCCTCCTGACGCTGTCCTCCATCAGTGAGCTCTCGGCACGCCTGCAGCTCTGGGCCTTCAAACTCGACTATGAAGCCACCGAGAAGGTGAGCGATCATTCACTCGTGTGTCAGAGCGTCAAGGAAACTGATGGAGTAACAGTGGCTCCAGCATTCATCAGGTTCAAAAGTTTGGGGTCGCTAAGATTTTTATGGAAACTGTCATACATTTTATTTTTCAGGATTCTTTGATGAAAAGTAAGTTCAAAAGAAAAGCATTTATTTGAAATAGAATCGTTTGTAACATTATAAATGTCTTAACTGTCACTTTTGATCAATTTAATGCGTCCTTGATTAATTAAAGTATTAATTTCTTTTCTCATTTGAACAGTAGTACATGCAACTATATTCTACTTCTAAAAAAAATGAACAAAAGTGCTACTTAAATGCAAGTTAAACGCAGGGTTATTATAGTTAACAAAATAAAACCAAAAAAAAAAAAACATTTTATAAAATAATATATATATATATATATATATATATTTAAGCTAGTCACCAAGGAAACATTTTCTCATTTTCATTTAGTTTAATGATGTACTAAATAACTAAAACTGTAATAAAATTAATAAAAACTATATTAAGACATATTAAAAGAAAAAAACTCAATGATAATAAAATAACAGTGGTCAGTGTTTTCAGAACGGGATCCCAGTCGAAATAATCAAACAAACAGATCAATGTTCTGAAATCGTCACAGGGAAATCGACCTTTGAACTTACGCATCACCTTCACATTCAGAGGTGGAAGCCGTTTGAAGGCGTTCGTGAAGACTGCAGATAACTCTCTCTCTCTCTCTCTCTCTCTCTCCGGTAAATTCCTCAGGGTTTTATCTGTCCTCTGACGCAGGAGATGTTCTCAGTCTAATTGACGGGAACATCGTGTGCCACAAACAAAACACTCTAATAACGAGAAGCACATTTGTTTTCCCCTCCATCTGAGATCCTGCAGAAACAGAGTCACCTGTGTCTAGATCATAGACCGTATAAAACACTGGGCGTAGTGTGTGTGACGTCACCCGTAGTGTTTCTGAAGTGTTTCTGAAGCCCAAAGTGGGCGGAGCCGGCCGTCGCCATCTTGGCAGCGTCACTCCCGCATAAACGAAAATGTGCAGCGAGGCGGATTAGCTGAGGTGACGTGACGCTAACAGACAGCAGACAAACGCTAGTAGTGACATCAGCGGCAATCCACCTGTCACTCAAGTGGCCACGCCCTTAATTATGCAGAACTTTAAGGCTTAATATAATTTAAACGGATGAGTTTAAAAAAAATATTCACCCCCTCACAGTCGTCATGAAGGGCTAAATCAGCTGTATAGACCAAAACCACTTTTTCAAAACCACTGTGTTTCTCTGCTGTAGAGTTGGGCATTTTAACATGCGGGTCTATGGGACTGACTCTCCTCTGCAGCCGGCCTCTAGTGGCCAGTCCATGAACTGCAGTTTAACTCACTTCAGTGTTGATTCAAGAGAGAGACGGGAAGGTTGCAGCTCGATTTGCCGCTCATCTTGCGTGTGACATCATGCATTTAACAGCTCAGTTAATTAACGATGCAATGTTTCTGCTCTGACAGGAAGTGGCTGAGCCACTACAGGACCTGAAGGAGGGCATGGATCAGCTGGAGAAAAACAAAACGCTGCGGGTTATCCTGTCCACTCTGCTCGCCATCGGGAACTTCCTGAACGGCTCTAACGTGAGGTTTTATCACGACACACATTTAAAGGTGCAGTGTGTACGTTTTAGCGGCACCTGGTGGTGAGGTTACGAATTGCACCCAACAGAAGTTACGGTGGCCGACAGGAAGTGATGTCGTCGTCTGAGACAGCAGAGAGTAGACAGTTAAACAATGAGGTTTCTTTACAAAGATAAATTAAGAAATTATGTTTACTTAATTATTCAGTAAAACGATGTTATTGCGAATATTATTGTCACTTGTTCATCATTGTGTCAGTGTTTTATTCGCTGACTGTAGCTCACTTCTTATCATGAAGAACAACAGTGACGAAACACGTTTGTCCGCTCAGGGCCACCGTAGAAACATGTCGATGTAAGGAGACCCGCGGTCAGGCACGGATTTAGAAAGCAGAGGCCCCTGGGCACAAAATCTTGGAGGCCCCCCTCCCCCCTCGTAGCCCAAACTAACACAGCATCTTAATTTTTAGAAACAGTAAAAGGAAGCTGTGGGTTTTTCTTTAGTTTAAATCAAAACCACTTTCTCCAACTCCATTTCTTGTGATGTTAACTGTGACAGCAAAGGAGATCTATAAATATCTATAAAACAAAAGACAAAAAGGAAACTATCACAGAACAAAATCAGAAAAAAGTTTGTGTGTTTTAACATGTGTGTGTTTGGGTAGTGTGTGTGTGCATCCACACATGCACAGGTCCAAGGGCTTGATGTTTGCAAGCACACATGTATGTACACGAACATAATGAACATGCTCCTGAAAACTATTTTTTTCTCTTATTTTCAATCACTCCAATTCACTTTAAATGGTCGCCAGTTTAACCAAAATGAGAAGCCTACTCTCAGATAGATGAGGCCTACGATTAATCAGATGCAAATAGAAATATAAAACTGGTCCTAATTTAAAGAAAACAAGCTGACAAAAAGATTGAATCCAATATTGGGTGATGATATAGCATAACAAGTGCAAGTTTTTATAATAATGAAAGTTTTTATAGGCTGGCCATTTTTAACCGGGAACATCAAAAGTGTTATAGGGTTTTGAGCACAACCTGAGGATTAAAAAAAAAAACTGTAAAACGGGGTGAGGGGGGCCAAGTTGCATGTGTGCTTGCCGTTGTTTCACATTGTACACATGTATTCATAACGGTGCGCGTGCGGCGCGTCCACTGTGTTTGTGTGTGCGTGTGTGTAAAGAAATGCGCTTGTGAACTCAAACTGCGTCGGACATGGATCTACACAAAATAGTAGGCTAGCTTTTTACTTTTATCTGGGCTTTCAACAAAAGGAAATTCTACACAGGTGCCATGCATTAGGCTACACACCGTGAGTAATGAATTGGAAACACGCGCTCTGCGCTAGTGGACGCGCACTGTTATGAATGCTCACGCAACTTCTTCTGTATTCTCGAAATGTTTCGACTTTAATCTCGAAATACTATGTGTATATATATATATATATATATATATATATATATATTTATTTTTTTTATTTTTTTTTTACGTTGCGGTTCAGGGCTTCCGTACTTCTCTGCAGTGAACTGACGGAAAAAGGTGAAAGATAGGCTACTTTTAAAATGTGAAATATTAATTGAAAGAAGCCTAACGTTACCCTCAACTAGAGAACGAGTCCCACATATTATGCATTGATAAGCCTAGAACGGGTATCTGGTCATAAAAATGAACCGTCAACATTAATACAACAATGTTACATGATTTAAAAAGCAACAGGGACAAGAGGGGTGGTGTGGGTGCTGGGCTCTAGCTAAATCAGAATTATTTATTTGGGATCGGCGGTGGACGCAGATTTAGGCTTCTTCGCCGATCCGGGCATCTAAAAATCAGGGTTTTTAATTAGGGAAAAAGTAATAGATAGGCCTACATTTTGAGGCTGTCAAACTGGTAATGTACGTCACCGCCGGTGTGGTTAACAATCGACTCCGGTTGAAGAGATGAGTCCGAGTCGACTTTTGAAAAAAGTGGAGATGGTTGAAATATTACTCCAAATTAAATTCTCTCTGCTATCCTTCTCCCCTTTAGCTTTGCGTTTTGTGGCTCCACCGTTTTTTATCCATGTTGTTGTATTTTTTCTTGCCGCTATCAACAGTTTTCGCGGTAAGTTGGCTCGTCATCATCAGACACAGCCGACACAGCCAAAAAACTGATCATCATACTTTTTTGTGTGCAAATAAATTATTGTTAACACACATACACACAAACTCATTAATTAATTTTCTTTTAATTGAATAAAAAACAAACAAAAAAATAAATAAAAAAAAGGTCACACAGTAGTGGGGTCTTGGAGGCCCCCTAGAGGTCGGAGGCCCCCGGGCACCGGCCCAATCGGCCCGGTGGTAAATCCGGCCTTGCCCGCGGTGTGTGTAGAGAGAAATGCCTCATTCTAAGCTAATAAACACATGACGGTTCATTATTTAAGGTCTTTATACACCACTGAAAACATAGAAATGTATATGATATTGCATTTCTGTCAACAGATCCTCCTAAATATTACACACTGCACCTTTAAATATTCCATAAATTTGTGTTTAAATTCATTATATTACAAACGTTCCGTTAGCGTCAGTGGAGGAGCGTTTGCTGTTAGCTTTGAGAGCTGTGTTTTGATGTTCAGTCATGATCATGATCATGTGTGCGCAGGCGAAAGGCTTCGATCTGAGTTATCTGGAGAAGGTTCCTGAAGTGAAGGACACGGTGCACAAGCAGTCTCTCCTGCATCACGTCTGCAGTCTCGTGGTGGAGAACTTCCCCGAGAGCACTGACCTGTACTCCGAGATAGGAGCCCTCACACGCTCCGCCAAGGTACGACACCACACACACACACACACACACACACTATATATATATATATATACTGTATATGCCTAAACGAATCAAACTAAGGGAGAAAACGCACCGGATTCAGAAACAAAAGCTCCAAACGAGTCAAGTGTGAAAACGCCATAAAATGAAAATATTAAAATAAAATGTAATTCAGAATATGTCTAAATGTCATAATCATTTGTTAACAGACAAGTATTCATTACTTCAATGAGCTCATTGTTTCTGCAGTAAATTTTTACATTGTTTAAATTAATACATTTTTAGCTAACTGTGATTTTGCATGTGTACATTTCTGAAATACATAACTTAGTCAGTTTCCTCTGATAACAGATCACTCTAAACTGTAATATGGACTCATGCACTTTCTGTAAAGCTTATTTGAAATGATGTGTGTTGTGAAAAGCGCTATACACATAAATGTGAATTGAATTGAATAGAATATGAGTGAAAGCTGTAGAAGTATCTGGTGTCGTTCTGCAGGTGGATTTCGATCAGCTGCAGGAGAGCCTGACTCAGATGGAGTGGCGCTGCAAAGCATCATGGGATCACCTGAAAGTCATCGCAAAGCACGAGATGAAGCCGGTGCTGAAGCAGAAGATGTCGGACTTCCTGAAGGACTGCGCCGAGAGAATCATCATCCTCAAAATCGTCCACCGCAGAATCATGAACAGGTGAAGCGGAGAAAACACAGTCCAGGTCTAGTGTAATGCTGGTTATACGTTTGTGTCTGAAATATTAAATCTGGGCCATGAAGTAACAGCAGTGGAGAAGCAGCTTGATAATCAAGAGCAGGGTTTGAAACTTTTTCACTACATTTCTAAGTTACCGGCCATTCAGAACTTCTACTAGCCAAAAAAGAGAGAGAAATGAAGCAGATTAAAGTCGGCATGAAACGGAAGTTGAGATTGTCATTTTTTCCTTGTTGTGACGTATATCCGAGTGAAACGGCTTCTGAAATTAGAAAAAAATGTAGGGCGGGGCTTGATTTTGTCCTTCGGGAATTGATTGGATCGTTGGAGGTTGGCCGTTGCAAACAAAATGGAGGCAGATTTGAATGCCAGTTTACATTCAGTTGTGTAGGATTTCTCTCCACCGGACTCCCCACCGTTACCCTCCCATGAAGGATTTTTTATTGAGGAGCCCGGCGACGAGAACGAGGACGAGCAGCTACATTTTCAGGCAGGAATCAGCCCATATTTATATGAGCCTCCCGCGAACCAAGATGAGTCAAGTCAAGTTATCAGTCAAGTTCACCATCGAGAGCATCTCGACGTGTCCGATAAGTAAATAACTGGATTTAGATAAGATAGATAGCCTACCATTCGGACACTTCGAGATGCTCTCGAGGGTGAACTTGACTGATAACTTGACTTGACTCAAAACGAGACAGACACCGATAGCCGCACCCTCATCGGCTCTGGCCGCACCCTTTCGCCATGGCACGTGACCGAAAGAGAAGAGGGGTCGTTTCGAGGGGGGAGGGAAGGGTAATGTATTTGATTAAAGATTATAAGGGTAAATGAATTTTAAAAAAAATAATGAAGTGCACAGATAAATCATTTATAATAAACACTACAATATTACATATAAAAAGAAGATTTGTCAAATTTGATTTCATGCCGACTTTAACATCACAGTTTATATATATATATATATATGTTTATCATGATGAATCACGAGTATTTGCGCTAAATCTGCGCAGATTTGACTTACATGAACTTCCCCAGCAAACTGAGTAAACATAATAAGTAACACTCGTGATTTGACAGCGTTTCCCGCCACAGATGAGTTTTATGTGTTTTTTTGGTTGGCGGGTGTTAGTTTCACACCCTGATCCAGATGATTGTGAATGTGGTGTTTCCACACCAGGTTTCACTCGTTCCTGCTGTTCCTGGGACACCCGGCCTACAGCGTACGGGACATCAGTGTGACGCGCTTCAGTAAGATCATCAGCGAGTTCGCGCTGGAGTATCGGACCACACGCGACCGGGTCCTGCAGCAGAAACAGAAACGGGCCGATCACAGAGAGAGGAACAAGACACGCGGAAAGATGATCACAGACCTCAACACACAGGTGAGCTAACACTGACCTCAACACACAGACCTCAACACACAGACCTCAACACACACAGACCTCAACACACAGGTGAGCTAACACTGACCTCAACACACACAGGCCTCAACACACACAGGCCTCAACACACACAGACCTCAACACACAGGTGAGCTAACACAGACCTCAACACACAGACCTCAACACACACAGACCTCAACACACAGACCTCAACACACACAGACCTCAACACACAGGTGAGCTAACACTGACCTCAACACACAGGTGAGCTAACACAGACCTCAACACACAGACCTCAACACACACAGACCTCAACACACAGGTGAGCTAACACTGACCTCAACACACACAGGCCTCAACACACACAGACCTCAACACACAGACCTCAACACACAGGTGAGCTAACACAGACCTCAACACACAGACCTCAACACACACAGACCTCAACACACAGGTGAGCTAACACTGACCTCAACACACACAGACCTCAACACACACAGACCTCAACACACACAGACCTCAACACACACAGACCTCAACACACACAGGCCTCAACACACTGACCTCAACACACAGGTGAGCTAACACAGACCTCAACACACAGACCTCAACACACACAGACCTCAACACACAGGTGAGCTAACACTGACCTCAACACACACAGGCCTCAACACACACAGACCTCAACACACAGACCTCAACACACACTGACCTCAACACACACAGGCCTCAACACACACAGACCTCAACACACAGACCTCAACACACAGGTGAGCTAACACAGACCTCAACACACAGACCTCAACACACACAGACCTCAACACACAGGTGAGCTAACACTGACCTCAACACACACAGGCCTCAACACACACAGACCTCAACACACAGACCTCAACACACACAGACCTCAACACACACAGGCCTCAACACACACAGGCCTCAACACACACAGGCCTCAACACACACAGGCCTCAACACACACAGGCCTCAACACACACTGACCTCAACACACACATGCCTCAACACACACAGGCCTCAACACACACAGGCCTCAACACACACAGACCTCAACACACACAGGCCTCAACACACACAGGCCTCAACACACTGACCTCAACACACACAGGCCTCAACACACACAGGCCTCAACACACACAGGCCTCAACACACTGACCTCAACACACACAGGCCTCAACACACAGACCTCAACACACTGACCTCAACACACTGACCTCAACACACACAGACCTCAACACACAGTCCTCAACACACAGACCTCAACACACAGGCCTCAACACACAGGCCTCAACACACAGGCCTCAACACACAGGCCTCAACACACAGGCCTCAACACACAGGCCTCAACACACAGGCCTCAACACACAGACCTCAACACACAGACCTCAACACACAGGCCTCAACACACAGACCTCAACACACAGGCCTCAACACACAGGCCTCAACACACAGGCCTCAACACACAGGCCTCAACACACAGACCTCAACACACAGGCCTCAACACACAGGCCTCAACACACAGGCCTCAACACACAGACCTCAACACACAGGCCTCAACACACAGGCCTCAACACACAGGCCTCAACACACAGGCCTCAACACACAGACCTCAACACACAGGCCTCAACACACAGGCCTCAACACACAGACCTCAACACACAGGCCTCAACACACAGGCCTCAACACACAGGCCTCAACACACAGACCTCAACACACAGGCCTCAACACACAGGCCTCAACACACAGACCTCAACACACAGGCCTCAACACACAGGCCTCAACACACAGGCCTCAACACACAGGCCTCAACACACAGGCCTCAACACACAGGCCTCAACACACAGGCCTCAACACACAGGCCTCAACACACAGACCTCAACACACAGGCCTCAACACACAGGCCTCAACACACAGGCCTCAACACACAGGCCTCAACACACAGACCTCAACACACAGGCCTCAACACACATGCCTCAACACACAGGCCTCAACACACAGACCTCAACACACAGACCTCAACACACAGGCCTCAACACACAGACCTCAACACACACACAGGCCTCAACACACACACAGGCCTCAACACACACACACAGGCCTCAACACACACAGACCTCAACACACAGACCTCAACACACAGGCCTCAACACACAGACCTCAACACACAGGCCTCAACACACAGACCTCAACACACAGACCTCAACACACAGGCCTCAACACACAGGCCTCAACACACAGACCTCAACACACAGGCCTCAACACACAGGCCTCAACACACAGGCCTCAACACACAGGCCTCAACACACAGGCCTCAACACACAGACCTCAACACACAGACCTCAACACACACACAGGCCTCAACACACACACAGGCCTCAACACACACACACAGGCCTCAACACACACAGACCTCAACACACACAGGCCTCAACACACAGGTGAGCTTCAGTACAGGCCTCAACACACAGGTGACATTCACTTCATATTTCAATAATTTATTACACTTATTCTGATTTCAATAACACATTCACATGTTCTTGGGTCTGTGATGTTGGTTAATGGTCACATGGCATGCAGGTAAACAAGTAAAATATTACTTTTTTTTAGCATTATGTAGTTTTATTTTGATTTTTAAATTATTCATTTTGATTTTGCATTTTTATGGTATTAAAGTAAGTGTTTTATTTTGATTGTTTTTATTTTAAAATGATTTATATTTTATTAAAATGTTTATGGTTTTAGTTCATTTTAGTAAGTTATTTGGTTTATTAGTTTTATTTTGATCATTTTAATTTTTTAATGTTTTATTTTATGATTTGAATTGATTTTAGTCATTTTTATTTTACTTTTTTATGATTTTAATTATTTTTATTAAGTGTTCTATTATGGTTGTTTTTATTTTTAGTAGATGTTCTATTTTCTTTTTTTATTGTGTAGTTTTATTTTTGTATTTTACATTTATGATTTGAATTTATTTTAGTAAATGTTTTATTTTTATATTTTATTTTAAAATAATTTACTTATATATCTATGATTTTAATTAATTTCAGAAATTGTTCTGTTTAGATTTTTTATTTAAAATTATTTATTTTTAATTTACATTCTTATGATTTTACTTAATTTTAGTGTTTCATTTTAAAATGTTTTATTTTTATGATTTTAATTGTTTTTAGTGCACGTTTTATTTCGATTGTTTTTATTTTAAAATAATTTAAAATAAACATTTTTATGAATTTAATTAAGTGTTCAATTATGGTTGTTTTAATTTTTTTAGTAGGTGTTCTATTTTTTTTACTTTTTTATTTAATAATTTATTTTTATTTGACATTTTTATGGTGTGGTGTTTTACTTTGATTGTTTTTATTTTTAAATAATTTTTATTGTAATTTTAGTATAGTATATACATTTTTTTAAATTTGGTGTAGTATAGTAATTTTATCATAATCATTTCATGAGCTCACGGTCCTCTTCCACTCCTCAGAGTATTAGTGTGTTGTGTTCGGTGCGATGGTAAAGAGGAGTGTGATGTGTGTGTGTGACACAGATCCTCACACACTGAGTGCTAATGTTCCCCGCAGGCCTGAAGAAGTCGTGATGATGTGTTTGAGCGTTTACTCTGGCCTCTTCAGATCATCATTCGCTCGCCTCTATTCACACTCTGACGCGTGTGTGTGTGTGTGTGTGTTTTAGCTGATGGTCTATCCCGGATGAGATATGGCTTGACTTCACTTGAGTGAGTTTGCAGCTGTTTAAACACGGAGACATCGGGACTGAAGTAACACATGGAGGAGCAGCTTCTGTGTCCTCCATCAGTTTAACTCTTGCGATGCTTCACTGCTACGTCCCTGAAATGCTAATAATTGGGAACAAGTGTTGTATTCTGACGAGAGTCAGATGTGCTCTATAATGAGCTCTGAATCATCTGAGAGCTCACGTACAGGACCTGTTTGAGAGCTGTCAGTGATTTAATTATTCACTGATGAGTCTCGTTATTCTCGTCATTTATATCATGACACTGTTGTGATATTATTCTTGCAACTTTGACAAAAAACAAACTCAACCGGCTAAGAACGTAATTGTGCTCTGAAATCCACTTTAGTTATGAACAAATGAATACCAAACAAAAAGAATAACAATATTATCAGCCAGTTATTGGTCTAAGTAGGTCTCTGCTGATTCGCTGGAGAGACTCAGTGGTGATCCAGAATCACTGTAAGCCGTCTGTTCATTCTTCATTTCTCTGTCTCTCACCACAGACTGATGATGAAGAGGACAGTGAGGTATGAGCGTGTTTGTTCTCCGTCTGCCAGATATTAACCGCTAATGTCTTAATAACTTGATGATTGTTAAAGCTCACAGCATCACTGATTGAGTCTCACTGAATAACCCTGTACAGATTTACTAACCTGGAAATGCTCACGTTGTCTTGATTTGGTCTGGCGTGTGTGTGTGTGTGTGTGTGTGTGTGTTATCTTGAGAGTTTCAGGTAGATTATAGATTGTTAACTGCAGTCGATCTGTGCAAATGATTCCTTACATCAGAAATTCCCAAACTTTTTTTGTCAGCCAAACCCATTTGACCTGAAATATTTTCTCGAAGTTGCAAAAAGATTTTAGGTTTAATATTTATTCATCAACACATTCACATGTTCATGGTTTTCTGATGTCAGTTAATGGTCACATGACATGCAGGTAAACAAATAAACTATGTATGTTTTAGTGTTTTATATTGATTGTTTTTATTTTAAAATGACAAATTTCTTATTTTATCTTTATTTTAATCTTATTTATTGAAAAAATATGATTTCATTAATTAAATTTTTTTATTTTAATATTACATATTTATGATTATATTCATTTTATTTTGATCACTTTTATTTTAAATGTATTTAACAATTTTTTTATGATTTTATTTATTGTATTAAGTGTTTTGTTTTGATTGCTTTTATTTAAAAATTATTATTTTTTAATAACATTTTTATGATTTAATTAATTATGAACTATTTTCGTCGTCTCATGAAACCCCAGTTTGGGAAACCCTGTTATATATTACAGACAGAAAGATCAGGCAGCTGTAATCATGTCTAAAGATGTTGTTGTGTAGTCAGTGACGGTGTGTGTGTGTGTGTCCAGGCGGGTCGGGTGTGTGTGAGCAGCAGTGCTCCTCCTGTCGGGCCGCAGACGCAGCCGCAGGGTCTGTGTCACGCTGAAGACACCGCCGAACACGAGCAGATGAAGGCGGTGCTGAAGACCAGCGTTCAGAGCAGCGACAGCAGCGACACCACTGTGGTTCCAGCCCTGCGGACACGCACACGCACACGAGCCAGCAGAGGTGAGACACACACACACACACACACACACACACGCACGCACACGAGCCAGCAGAGGTGAGACACACACACACACACACACACACACACACACACACACACACACACACGCACGCACACGAGCCAGCAGAGGTGAGACACACACACACACACACACACACGCACGCACACGAGCCAGCAGAGGTGAGACACACACACACACACACACACACACACACGCACGCACACAAGCCAGCAGAGGTGAGACACACACACACACACACACACACACACACACACACACGCACGCACACGAGCCAGCAGAGGTGAGACACGCACACGCACACGAGCCAGCAGAGGTGAGACACACACACACACACACACACACACACACACACGCACACAAGCCAGCAGAGGTGAGACACACACACACACACACACACACACACACGCACGCACACACACACACACACACACACACACACACACACACACACACGCACGCACACACACACACACACACACACACACACACACACACACACACACACACACGCACGCACACGAGCCAGCAGAGGTGAGACACACACACACACACACACACACACATACACACACACGCACACAAGCCAGCAGAGGTGAGACACACACACACACACACACACACACACACACACACGCACGCACACGAGCCAGCAGAGGTGAGACACACACACACACACACACACACACACACACACGCACGCACACGAGCCAGCAGAGGTGAGACACACACACACACACACACACACGCACGCACACGAGCCAGCAGAGGTGAGACACACACACACACACACACACACACACAATCATGTAAGCATTAAAGGGATAGTTCACCCAAAGATGAAAATTAGCCCATGATTTACTCTCCCTCAAGTCATCCTAGATGTATATGACATTCTTCTTTCAGACGAATACAATCAGAGTTATATTACAAAATGTCCTGACTCTTCCAAGATAAAAGTGCATCTGTCCATCATTAAAGTGCATCTATCCATCATAAAAGTGCATCTATCCATGATAAAAGTGCATCTATCCATCATTAAAGTGCATCTATCCATCATTAAAGTGCATCTATCCATGATAAAAGTGCATCTATCCATCATTAAAGTGCATCTATCCATCATTAAAGTGCCTCTGTCCATCATAAAAGTGCCTCTATCCATCATAAAAGTGCATCTGTCCATCATAAAAGTGCCTCTATCCATCATTAAAGTGCCTCTATCCATCATAAAAGTGCCTCTATCCATCATTAAAGTGCATCTATCCATCATTAAAGTGCATCTATCCATCATTAAAGTGCATCTATCCATCATTAAAGTGCATCTGTCCATCATAAAAGTGCCTCTATCCATCATTAAAGTGCATCTATCCATCATAAAAGTGCATCTGTCCATCATAAAAGTGCATCTGTCCATCATAAAAGTGCCTCTATCCATCATAAAAGTGCATCTATCCATCATAAAAGTGCATCTGTCCATCATAAAAGTGCATCTGTCCATCATAAAAGTGCCTCTATCCATCATAAAAGTGCATCTATCCATCATAAAAGTGCATCTGTCCATCATAAAAGTGCATCTGTCCATCATTAAAGTGCTTCTATCCATCATAAAAGTGCATCTGTCCATCATTAAAGTGCATCTATCCATCATAAAAGTGCATCTGTCCATCATTAAAGTGCTTCTATCCATCATAAAAGTGCATCTGTCCATCATTAAAGTGCATCTATCCATCATAAAAGTGCCTCTATCCATCATAAAAGTGCATCTGTCCATCATAAAAGTGCTTCTATCCATCATAAAAGTGCATCTGTCCATCATAAAAGTGCATCTATCCATCATAAAAGTGCATCTGTCCATCATAAAAGTGCATCTGTCCATCATAAAAGTGCTTCTATCCATCATAAAAGTGCATCTATCCATCATAAAAGTGCATCTGTCCATCATAAAAGTGCATCTATCCATCATAAAAGTGCCTCTATCCATCATAAAAGTGCATCTGTCCATCATAAAAGTGCTTCTATCCATCATAAAAGTGCATCTGTCCATCATAAAAGTGCATCTATCCATCATAAAAGTGCATCTGTCCATCATAAAAGTGCTTCTATCCATCATAAAAGTGCCTCTGTCCATCATAAAAGTGCATCTGTCCATCATAAAAGTGCCTCTATCCATCATTAAAGTGCATCTATCCATCATAAAAGTGCATCTGTCCATCATTAAAGTGCATCTGTCCATCATTAAAGTGCATCTATCCATCATTAAAGTGCATCTGTCCATCATTAAAGTGCATCTATCCATCATTAAAGTGCATCTATCCATCATTAAAGTGCATCTGTCCATCATTAAAGTGCATCTATCCATCATTAAAGTGCATCTGTCCATCATTAAAGTGCATCTGTCCATCATTAAAGTGCATCTGTCCATCATTAAAGTGCATCTGTCCATCATTAAAGTGCATCTGTCCATCATAAAAGTGCCTCTATCCATCATTAAAGTGCATCTATCCATCATTAAAGTGCATCTGTCCATCATTAAAGTGCATCTATCCATCATTAAAGTGCATCTGTCCATCATTAAAGTGCATCTGTCCATCATTAAAGTGCATCTATCCATCATAAAAGTGCATCTATCCATCATTAAAGTGCATCTGTCCATCATAAAAGTGCATCTGTCCATCATAAAAGTGCATCTATCCATCATAAAAGTGCATCTATCCATCATAAAAGTGCATCTGTCCATCATAAAAGTGCATCTGTCCATCATAAAGTGCTCCACACTGCTCTGGGGGGTTAATAAAGGCCTTCTGAAGTGAAGCGATGCGTTTGTGTAAGAAAAATATCCATATTTAAAACTTTATCGACTAAAATAACTATCTTCCGGCAGACTGTAACACTTGACCCTGACGCACAACGTATTGACGATAGATGAGGATAGAGCAAAACACTGGTCACGAATTAGAGTCTTAAACGAGAATTTTTAAAGAGAAATGTGGGAGGAGCTTGAGTTTGTGTTTGTTTGCACCGCGAGAGGCTCAAAGCTTACGCTAGTCCTTATGGGTCAATCATGGGCTGATGTTCATTTCTGGGTGAACTATCCCTTTATCATGTAGAACACACTGAGATAAACAGACCTGCATCCTCCTCATGTGTGTGTGTGTGTTTCTCTCTCTGTAGGACGCACCGCATTGGCTGCGGCGAACGAAGAGTCCCGGTGTGTGACGGACGACGCTGCCGATGACATCATGGACAGGATCGTGCGTTCGGCCACTCAGAGTCCCAGAGAACGAGTGCAACCCCGCGAACGACGACGCTCACGCCTAAACCGAAAATCATGTACGTTAATCTCTTAAAGGATTAGTTCACTTCAGAATTAGAATCTCCTGATAGTTTACTCTCCTCCTCGTCATCCAATATGTTCATGTCTTTCTTTCTTCAGTGGAAAAGAAATGAAGGTTTTTGAGGAAAACACTCCAGATGTTCCTCCATATAGTGACTTCAATGGGGTCCAACGGGTCGAAGGTCCAGATGTGAGTTTCAGTGCAGCTTCAAAGTCTCGACACGATCCAGCCGAGGAATAAGAGTCTTATCTAGACAAACCAGCGGACATTATATAACAAAATAAACAATTATATACTTTTTAACCACTAATCCTCATCTTGCACTAGCTGTGATGCGACACACATTACGTGATCAGGTTGAAAGGTCACGCGTGTTCCGGTTCCGAAATGTAGAATAGGGTGAAAATCTCCTCCGACATTGTTGTTTTACCTTTTATTTACCTTAAAATTGTAAATGGTGTTTGACTTAGTCTTTGCACATTCACTTTATAAACACTAGGTCTGTTCTTCCGCCTACCTTTCAACCTGATCACGTAATGTGTGGCGCATCACAGCGAGTGCAAGACCAGCATTTGTGGATAAAAAGTATATAATTGTTTATTTTGTTATATAATGTGGGCTGGTTTGTCTAGATAAGACTAATTCCTCGGCTGGATCGTGTCGAGACTTTGAAGCTGCACTGAAACTCACATCTGGACCTTCGACCCGTTGGACCCCATTGAAGACACTATATGGAGAAACATCTGGAGTGTTTTCCTCAAAAACCTTCATTTCTTTTCCACTGAAGAAAGAAAGACATGAACATATTGGATGACGTTCTTATCAGGAAATTTTCATTCTGAAGTGAACTCCTCCTTTAACCCTGTGAAGTCTGACAGTGTTTTTGAAATGGAACAGTTTAGACTTTAGACTAAATGTGTGTTTATAGGGTTAATAACCAGTTACTCTAGCAAATGTTATTGATTAAAGCTGATCATGATTGTTCTTGTGTCTCAGTGAGAAGGACTCTGAAGGGTGGTTTGACCCCAGAAGAAGCCCAGGCGCTGGGATTCGACACGTCGGAGATGCCGGTGTAACGGGACGTCCCGAACTGAACCACACTGACGCTTTTGCCTTCCCAGAACTCACCTCAGGACAACACAATACCCAAAAAACATCTTTTTAACGAATCACCTGATCATATATAGAGTGACGTCACTGCTCCGCCTCCTTTACATGCGTTTTATTCTAAGCCACGCCCTCTCATTACATCACACCACACCAGCCAATCACAAGCCTGCACTGTGACTTTTTTTTTTAATTAGTGCAAATGAGTGAAACGACGTCAAAGAAAAGGTGAGAATATGTTTTTGCCCCCGGATGAACACTAACTCAGGGTTTTCACTGTATTCTCCATTTTAATTATTTCTATTTAAAACTCATCTCGAATGGAAAACAGAGGAGTGATGAAATGAAGCTTCAAATCACTTCGTTTGCATCAGTCAGATCAGTAAAATTGTTTTAATCAGACTGTGGTCTGATCCTTTGGTTTATTTATTATAAAATGTATAAGATAAGAGCATTAAGTATGTTTATAGACAGTTTTTAGACAGTGAATAAGGTTTAAAACACACACAGACTTGAGATGTTAAGACTATTGTTGAGTTTTATATCTTTCGCCATATTGCAATTCTGGTGTGTTTTAAATGACGTGTGTCTGTGCTTTTTGAAAAATGACCCGTTTTATGATGGCAAATGCTGCAAATCCTCTGCTGTCTCTGTAGGCGTCTTCTGTCTGAGAGTTATAGAAGATTTCAATGTGCCTTTGACACAGAAGGAACTGGAATAATAAACTCATTCATGGGGTTTGGCCAAATCTGAGGATCCGTCACATCATGCGTGTTTTATTACATTCAGTTTGTTGTTGGAGTTGTTCTCCAGGTCCTGCTTCTGATTGTGTGTTTCGGAGGAGTTTTTGTTGGTTCAAGCTGTAATAAGAACCATCATGTTGCACCTTAACGTCCATTAATATGGGATTTTTATGAGAAAACAAGACTTATATAAATAACTAAAGATATAAATAACTAAAGATTTAAAGGAAATCTACATCAGATGCATTCTGTCTCCAGAAACTGTCAAATGTACAGAACGGTGAAACTATTTTTGACAATGAACGAGACTGTAAAAATGTTAATGCCCTTTTGTTTTGTGTTTTTGTAGATTGCTGCCTGATAGATTTTCTGTACATGTTAATTTAAAAAAGTGTTTTAGAGGACGTGCTCAGATCTCGTCAGCAAAAAGAGTAGGTTTTAGTTTACAGTGTTTGAACAGAGACTTGTGTTGAGTTTTACTGATATTTCAGAACTCAGAACACAGACTTGCACGATCCACACCACTTGTCTGTTTTACGTTCAGATGTTACGCCTGTAACGTTCAGTAGTGAATTCAGTTTGCAGAATTGAAAGCCTTGTACTGTAACATTTTTCCACTTTGATCCGCATGCGTTCACCGCCGGCAATAAATCCTTCCTGAAGCAAGACTTGTGTTTGATTGGATGTGTGTTTCTGATCATGTTATTGAGATAACGTCCTTCAATACATAAACATCTTCGTATTAATGCATTTATGTATATTTTATTTGTTATTTTTCATTTTATTTTTATTTTAATGATTTGTTCACTTTAAAAAAATTATTGTAATTTTAACTGTAAAAGACTGTAAAAAGTACTACCGTAAAACCTGTTAACTGGTTAATAGTAAGCACTATCAAAGTCCCTTTCAAGGAAAGTCTCGGACATCCAATCTCTACTTGAATGGGGGAATCCGAAATCTTAAAAACCTGAACTCACATTTAAATACCATATTTCAAATTAGTAACGAAATCTGACATAAAATGTCCCATAAATGTAAGTTAGAAAGAAAGAAAGATTAGTCAGAAAGAAAGAATGAAGATTAGTTAGAAAGAAAGAAAAAAGAAAGAAAGATTAGTTGGAAAGAAAGAATGAAAGAAAGATTATTTAGAAAGATGGATTAGTTAGAAAGAAAGAAAGATTAGTTAGAAAGAAAGAAAAAAGATAGAAAGATTAGTTAGAAAGAAAGATTAGTTAGAAAAAGATAGAAAGAAAGATTAGTTAGAAAGAAAGATTAGTTAGACAAAAGATAGAAAGATTAGTTAGAAAAAAGAAAGAAAGATTAGTTAGAAAGAAAAAAGAGATTAGTTAGAAAAAAGAAAGAAAGATTAGTCAGAAAAAAAGATTAGTTAGAAAGAAAATGAAAGAAAGATTAGTTAGAAAGATATTTTAGTTAGAAAGAAAGATAGATTAGATAGAAAGAAAAATTTGTTAGAAAGAAGGATAGATTAGAAAAAGATGAGTTAGTAAGAAAGAAAGAGATTAGTTAGAAAGAAAGATTAGCTAGAAAGAAAGAAAGATTAGTTAGAGAGAAATAAAGAGATTAGTTAGAAAGAAAGAAAGATTAGTTAGAAAGAAAGAAAAAGATAGAAAGATTAGTTAGAAAGATTAGTTAGAAAGAAGGATAGATTAGAAAAAGAGATGAGTTAGTAAGAAAGATTAGTTAGAAAGAAAGATTAGCTAGAAAGAAAGAAAGATTAGTTAGAGAAATAAAGAGATTAGTTAGAAAGAAAGAAAAAGATAGAAAGATTAGTTAGAAAGAAAGATTAGTTAGAATGAAAAGATTAGAAAGATTAGTTAGAAAGAGAAAGAAAGATTAGTTAGAAAGAAAGATTAGTTAGAAAGAAAAAAGAGATTAGTTAGAAAGAAAATGAAAGAAAGATTAGTTAGAAAGATATTTTAGTTAGAAAGAAAGATAGATTAGATAGAAAGAAAAATTTGTTAGAAAGAAGGACAGATTAGAAAAAGAGATGAGTTAGTAAGAAAGAAAGAGATTAGTTAGAAAGAAAGAAAGATTAGTTAGAGAGAAATAAAGAGATTAGTTAGAAAGATTAGTTAGAAAGAAAGAAAAAGATAGAAAGATTAGTTAGAAAGATTAGTTAGAAAGAAGGATAGATTAGAAAAAGAGATGAGTTAGTAAGAAAGAAAGATTAGTTAGAAAGAAAGATTAGCTAGAAAGAAAGAAAGATTAGTTAGAGAAATAAAGAGATTAGTTAGAAAGAAAGAAAAAGATAGAAAGATTAGTTAGAAAGAAAGATTAGTTAGAAAGAATGAAAAGATTAGAAAGATTAGTTAGAAAGAGAAAGAAAGATTAGTTAGAAAGAAAGAAAGATTAGTTAGAAAGAAAGATTAGTAAGAAAGAGATTAGTTAGAAAGAAAGATAAGTTAGATGGAAAGATTAGTTAGAAAGAAAGATTAGTTAGAAAGAAAAATATATTAATTGGATAGATAGATAGATTAGATAGATAAGTTCATTAGTACATAGAATGGTAGTTTAATTGAGTCTAATGCTTCTGCTTCAGGGAGTTTAGATTTGAGTTTTTGTGTTGTACACTAATGGGCCACCGTAGCCTTGGCTCAATTTGAACATTCTGCAATGAAAGTCTATGGGATTTTTATGGTTTTTAATATAAATTTTTAAGAAAACAAAGTCAAATCAGTCTGAAAAGATATAGCACACTAAGTCAGAACAGTCTGAAGGTCTGACCCGAGTTTGGAGTATGTAGAGTTAAAGCTCTAGGAGGAGTTAGAGTCAGAAAAATAATAAGTTTAAGTACAATATCAGTAAGTTGGCTTTCTCAAGCCAACTTAATTAGAAGTGATCTAAGAGTTTTATACAGTTGTATACAGCGGATGTCATTGAAAACACGGTAAGTACTAAATATGCTAAAAAGTAAACAAAAAAGACCCCATTTCAAATTTACAAATATGGTTAAGTTTTAAATTATTAGCACATAATCCATTTCTTGTAATGATGGTAAATATTTTCCTCAGTTTGATTGAACAGGATAAAACTTTATCAATCCCAAACAACATGTTAATCTGCCATTACAGACAATAACAATGAGCTTCATCTTTAGAAACTGTTCAAAAGGTTCACAGATTAATCGTCCTGACAGAACAGATGCTGAAAACCTCAGACCAATGAAAGTGCAGCGACGTGAACAAGACAAGAGTTGTGATTTAGCAGTTGTAAGTGGGAAGTGATTCTTGCATAAAGGACTGTTAGAAAAACATCAAAAGGCAATTACTGAATATATCAAAGCTGAAATGTATGCAATATTAATGTGATCCGCTGCTGGGAACGTCTCGATGTTCCTCACAGGTTCTTCAGTGTATCCTGACCCTCGGGTTTCTCCAGCCAGTGTGGAGGCCAGCTGGCTTTAATACTGGGACGGTCCTTCACCATTTCATAATACTCCATCAGTCTGGGACATCTCTCTTTAGGACAGCTGTTAACCAGTCAGACAGATCAAACATTACACCAGTCTAACAGATCAAACATTACACCAGTCTAACAGATCAAACATAAAAGGGATAGTTCACCCAAAAATGAAAATTAGCCCATGATTTACTCGCTCTCAAGTCATCCTAGGTGTATATGACATTCTTCTCTCAGACGAATACAATCAGAGTTATATTAACAAATGTCCTGGCTCTTCCAAGCTTTATAACGGGAGTCAATGAATATGTTTTTTTTGAAAGTCCATTAAAGTGCATCTATCCATCATAAAAGTGCATCCATCCATCATAAAAGTGCATCCATCCATCATAAAAGTGCACTTTTATGATGGATAGATGCACTTTAATGGACTTTAAAAAAAATATATATTCATTGACTCCCATTATAAAGCTTAGAAGAGTCAGGAGTCTCAGGACATTTATTAATATAACTCTGATTGTATTTGTCTGAAAGAAGAAAGTCGTATACACCTAGGATGAGTTGAGGGAGAGTAAATCATGGGATAATGTAAATGTTTGGGTGAACTATCCCTTTAAACCAGCCTCTGATCTGAACCTTAAGCTGACATTATGATCAAACATGCTGTCTAAGGAGAAGGATTGATAAAGATTTCACTCACTGAAATCGTGGGAAATATGCGATAACTGGGAAACAAACCACGTCCGCCATGGTGAAGTTCTTGCCGGCGAGGAACGACCCTTTACCCATCTGACCAACAAATGAGACCGAGTTTATTAGGAGGACAATAAGGGTTCAAGTTCAATGGCCAAAGGTTGATGATAATAGTTATGGCAATAGTTATCCTCTACTTAAAAAGCAAGAATTTAATAAACATGGCATTCATAATGCAATTAATCGAAAAAAGAAATGGAAAGTTTGCATTTACTCGCTCCACTAATACTCATTTGTTTTCAGCTGCTGTTGTGAGTGATTACATCTACATATATGGAAATATGAGGAGATCATCTATGGAACAACATGCATTGTTCATGAGACCAGGAATCTGTATTCACACATGGATGATTTATATTACTAATAAATCAATTAACAAATGATTTCAATTTGATTTGATTTCATGACTTGAGGTTTAAAAGACATTCAGTAATATTGATTTGACTGAACTGACTATCAGAAGAGAACAAAACTACGACTGAGTTGATCTGATTTACAGCTGATTTAGACTCATATTTGATGAAGTTTGCATCACTGATTATGTTAGTTTCCACTTTATCGCTGTAAAGCTGCTTTGAAACAGTCTGTACTGTATAAAGCGCTGTAGAAATAAAGCCGACTTGACTTTAAAACACAACCTTCTCCAAGTATCCGTCCCACAGTTTGAGTTCGGTGATGAGATTCTCTTTATTCCTCTTCAGGGCCGATTCGTGTCGCTCTCCCTCAGGGACGAACCACTCGTAATAGGCCACGTCGTCTGCACACACAAGAGTTCAACACAGAATAAGCGGCGGTTTATTCGGCTGATCCGGCGAGCAAACAGAGCATGTGACAGGAGGACGATGACAGCCAATAAACTACATTAATTACTATTATAAACTACTTTGAGCCGAATGGGTGAAGATCTGAGTGATGCAAGTACAGATCCATATATTCTCCTCTGAGTTATACACCATTTATTTCTATATAAAATAATAAAAATATTAGATATAAGCACATTTTATTATTTTTTTTCAATTAAAGCAGTATGTGTACACTTAAATAGGCAGATCCGTCTGGTTGAAAGATGAATCAAACCACTAGATGGCAGGATAGGTCTATTTTACTTGCAGCAATATTTATAAATATTTGTATGCTTCCTGGCGGTTACACATGTAAGAAGTTCTTAAGTTCAATAAAACACTCAGATCACTTGTTTGAAGAGGTTTCTGGACTTTAAATAAAAAGGCTACCATGGTTCCACATGCCATAATTTCTGATTGCTTTGAGATATTAACACAAACTGTGGCCCAGATGCAGTTAACGACTGTGAACAAGCCCAAACTTGATATGAATTATGACCTGTCATATACTTTATAATAGCCGCCATGTCAAGCGTTAATGATAAATAAATAAATCAATAAATTCATGCATGAAAACTGGTCAGGGGTAAAAAAGGTGAGAAGGATACGGCAGCAAAAAATCCAATCCAATCAACTTTATATACATCTCATTTTAAAAAACAAGGTTACCAAAGTGCTGCACAAAGAATAAATAGGAAATATAATAACACATAAAACATATAAAATATGGGGGCCATTTTAATGTGTGGAGGCAAGTATTTACACAAAACACACAGCATGAGATTATTTTTTCTTTTTCGCCTGAACCAGAATCTCAAGGGCCCGTTTCCTCTGTTTAGCAGCATGTCTCAGCCTTGCCCTCTTCTCCTCTTCAGCCGCCTGTTTGTTGAGATCCTGAGCACTACTGGATCCTTTGCAGTGCATCACTCTCTCCTATCTCTCCGTGCGAAATACTCATGAGACCCCCTGAAAGCCTCAAAAGCTAAATTTGAAGGGGGTCTCAAATTTTGTCAAAAAAATACAAAATAAAATATTTTATTGTCACCAGCATATTACAGGCTGTTTTTACGAGCGTTCATGCTTACGGTTGCCAGATTTCAATAATTTAAACCCCAGTCAGAGCTTTTCTGTTAAAATGAGATGGTCCTCACACAATCCAGATCCAACTCCTCCCACCTTACATACACCTAAACCTACCCATCTCCACCCCCTGATCCCTAAACCCACCCCTAAACCTACCAATCTCCATCCCCTGATCCCTAAACCCACTCCTAAACCTACCCATCTCCACCCCCTGATCCCTAAACCCACCCCTAAACCTACCAATCTCCACCCCCTGATCCCTAAACCCACTCTAAACCTACCCATCTCCACCCCCTGATCCCTAAACCCAACCCTAAACCTACCCATCTCCCCCCCCTGATCCCTAAACCCACCCCTAAACCTACCCATCTCCATCCCCTGATCCCTAAACCCACCCCTAAACCTACCCATCTCCACCCCCTGATCCCTAAACCCACCCCTAAACCTACCAATCTCCACCCCCTGATCCCTAAACCCACCCCTAAACCTACCCATCTCCACCCCCTGATCCCTAAACCCACCCCTAAACCTACCAATCTCCACCCCCTGATCCCTAAACCCACCCCTAAACCTACCAATCTCCACCCCCTGATCCCTAAACCCACCCCTAAACCTACCAATCTCCATCCCCTGATCCCTAAACCCACTACTAAACCTACCAATCTCCACCCCCTGATCCCTAAACCCACCCATAAACCTACCAATCTCCACCCCCTGATCCCTAAACCTACCAATCTCCACCCCCTGATCCCTAAACCTACCAATCTCCACCCCCTGATCCCTAAACCCACCCCTTAACCTACCCATCTCCACCCCCTGATCCCTAAACCCACCCCTAAACCTACCAATCTCCACCCCCTGATCCCTAAACCCACCCCTAAACCTACCCATCTCCACCCCCTGATCCCTAAACCCACCCCTAAACCTACCAATCTCCACACCTTAGATCTGGATCCAACTCCGCCCCCTGGATCTCGTGTACTGCAGTGAGGTGCTACTGGTTAAAATAGCACGTTTTCTACCCGGTCTTTTCAATAGTATCTGGCAACCATACATGCGAGCGCGCTTTCTACACTTCTGAAGAAGCGCGGATGATCTGAAAACACAGACAAGTAAGCTGGAGTTCCGCGATCTTCATTGGAGATTTTCATTGAAAAGATTTTCTCACAACCCCCCACCCCCAAATATTTTCTCATCGGATCTGCACAAATCACGTAGGTGACCCATTTTGGTTTTAAAATGGTGAGGATTTTTCATGCCTGTAAATTGCATCACTTTTTCTAAGGTTTTCTCAGCAGTGTTGTAACATAACCTCCAAACATGATCAAACATGATCAAACTATATCTTCAAAATATTAAAGGTTTCTATCAAAGGAGACCATGTTTTTGAAACCTTGTTTTTTTTGTTTTTGGTAGTTATAAGCCATTACTTTTAAGTACTTTTAAGTTACTTTTACTGTCGTAACCCCGGTTCTCTGAAACATCGAGTGGAGAGATCCACCTATGGGATGGGCATCCGTACCTGACCTCTGCAGAAGCATCCAATTGCACCAAGTCTGGCTAGACAGACAGAAGCTCGCAGCCAATGCCAGGTAAGGCCCCGTCCCCTCACCTAGGGGCATATAACGCCTGCAAGCGTTGCTATTCTCCAGTGAGTATATTCGCTTCTCGTGCGGCAAGTGGGGAAAAGCTGGTGGATCTCTCCACTCGATGTTTCAGAGAACCGGGGTTACGACAGTAACCTATTGTTCTCTTTCATCATCTCGTGTTCGAGATCCACCTATGGGAGAGACATGGACAGCTCCCCAATTGCCCAATACACTCACAGTGAGGTTCTGAAAGCCAGAGAAGGACCGTCGCCCCAGGGAGGCGGTGCCTGACACGTCCCATAATCATGAACCTGCAATCCTAACGCACACACATGACTGCTGTGCACATGCAGGACATGAAACATGTATGCAGCACACACACGATAATCACCCCAGCAACACCAATGTGCATATAAATACACCCAGAAAAGGAATGGAAATGCATGCTTTGTGACAGGAATGTGCATGGCCTGCCGGCCCATTCACTCCTTATTCGTTACTTGCAACGGGCTTGCAGGGAAGGGCAAAGAAGACCCCACCCCTAAAACCCAATGTGCTACCGAGATTCTGGTGACATCCAGCCGGTAGTAACGCACAAAGGTATGAGGAGAAGCCCAACTGGCAGCGGAGCAGATGTCCTGCAGTGGCACTCCCCTAAACAAAGCCCAAGAGGCGGCTAAGCCCCTCGTGGAATGAGCTCTGATGTCCCCTGGGGGCTGCACTCCCTTTGATTCATAAGCCAAAGCTATAGCATTCACAAGCCAATGTGAGAGGCGTTGCTTAGATATGGGATTCCCTCTATGCCCATGAAATAAAGAGCTGGTCGCTCTTCCGGAAAGCACTGGTCCTGGTCATATATGTCTGTAAAGCACGGACGGGACACAGAGCATTTAGCCTCTCATCCTCCGGGGAGGAAAACAGTGGAGGGTGAAAAGCGGACAGCTCCAACACCTCCGAAGTGAACGCAGGGAAGCACTTCGGCATGAAGGCCGGATTAGGCTTAAGGGAAACCTTATCTCCACTAAGAGAGAATTTAGTGCACGAGGGATGAACCGAGAGTGCATGTAGCTCACTGACACGTTTAGCTGATGCCAAGGCCAAGAGCAAAGCTGTCTTGAAAGACAGCAGCTTCAGGGAAATACTTCCCAGAGGCTCAAAAGGATTTTGAGACAGAGCCTCCAGCACCATGGAGAAGTCCCACTCAGGAACAGTTCTCCTGACGACTGGCAAAGAGCGACGGGCACCCTTCATAAATCTGCGGATTAGAGGATGCTGCCCGACTGTGTAGCCCGTCGTAAATATCCCTCTCTTGGTCGGTGGCGCTCTGTGGAGCCGGCCACTCAATGTTGAGGCGAGCGGCCGCTCGCTCACAAACTTCCAGGAGGATGGACTGAGGCAAGGCCGCATGGGCGCTAGCCTGGGGAACGCCAGAGGGCGGGATAGCCTCCTCGTCCTCAGAGACCCCAAGAAGGGCCGTGTCATCCTCATCCTCACATTTTACGCCAGACTACACGAAAGTGTACCCCTGTCTTATAAGAGTAAAACATAATGACAGTCTTGCACGCTGTACAGTTTGTAACAGTGACTTCAGCATTGCCCATGGCAGGTTAAATGACTGTAAAAGACATGTTGAGGTGAGTTCAAGAAGTTTAATTTCATGTGCACATTATTCAGGACAGCTAGTTGCCAAGGCTACATGAAAACAACAAAGCAGTTTACATAAATAGTATAAGCAGCTTATATAAATAGTAAAAGTAATCTACATATTTTAACATAATTAAAGGTATAGCGGAGGATTTTCTTTTCCCGGGTGGGTAGCCTATACTATTGGTCCACCTAAGTGTCAATCATTCTGGTGATATGTTTACGTAAGGCCGTCGTACGTGCTCGTGCACACGATTCACACGATGGCGTGCGCTCAAAACACAGGTTGGGCTTCCCACTGATGCCTCAGTCGCGAAGTTTCTACTTGACAGGTAAAGTTTGGCATGCTATTTGGAGAAATCCATTTAAAATCACTGCTAGTAAAAGTTAATGTAAGCTATGATTAGCTCGTGCATGCTCTCTTGTGCATACGTTTAATAGGCGTTCCCTCTTGGGAGCAGGTAGAGTGTTGCGCATGTGCATTTTTTCCAAAAGTGGAGAGGGCGGTTCTTTTCTAAAATTCGGGAAAATCCTCCGCTATACCTTTAACAAATAGCCTATAGAAATTATATATTATGCTTTTATATCTTGAAATGAGTTTTTGCAGGTTGGGATATCTGAAAACACCACATAGACATATAAACAACATTAAAAGCTGGATTTTCACCACAGGGGGACTTTAAATCTTCTAAACCTCTTAAATCTCATCAGGCTGTCAATTAATAAACACTTGCCATGAACTTATTTTTTGGTCTTATTTCTAAACCGGTATCATAAACCAAGAGTGCTTGAGTAACTCTGGTATTGTTTGGACAGCTTTAAATATACGTTCATGATTTAAATCACTTACACATTTTCTTCTGCAGGTTGTCGGTCTCGAACATGCGCTGGTAGACGAGCGCCTGTTCGGCTGGATCATCTGGGATCAGACGGGCTCCTTGAGACTTGAACGCACTCTAGAAACCAGAAACATTTATCAGTCTGTGACGTGACCCTCATCTTTGTGTTTGGATCTGTTCAATTACTACAAAAAAATAAATCAATTGTTATTACTACTCTTCCTTGAAAGCATTGATTCAATTTCAAAAGCAAATGCTAACCAATTATTTAAGAGTTGAGCAGCGAGCTCATTGGCTACTGATACAGCAGGAACCAATCAGCTTTGTGTAACATATACATCCAATATAAGCATATAAACATGGAAAGTCTACATTGGAACTAATATAAATCTATTTTAATCTACTCTGAACCGGATTAAAATAATCACTCAATTTAATGCTCTTAGCTTTTCTTTACCCCTTAAACCCTAACCGTCCCGCCGGCGGGACGCCACCCCATGAAAAATATTCATAATCAAATTACTAAGCAACCACTGAATGGAACAACACAAAATAGGTATCATTTTAAAGCTTAGAATCTCAGCTTTTTAATGCATCTAATTACTTCGATCAACTTCTAATGATTGCAGAGTTATTCCACTAAATACGAGTGTACCCGCCGTAGGCGCCACCTAGCTGCAAAATTAATAATCATATTTTTTTTTCAAAAATATTACCTGGATCAACTTAAAATAGATGTCATTTGAAAGCTTAGAGTCTGAAATTTACAACGAATGTAGCCAATTTGATAAACTCCAATGTAGTGCTGAGTTATTTGCTGATAAATAGAAGAAAAAAAAATTTCATAATTTATAAACTACTTTTTTGTACCACATACTGCAATATGTCAAAAACATCATACAGCTCAGATAGTCCTGTGTCATGTGTCATTTGAAAGGTCTCAATGAGTAGAATACAACAAGCATAATTGTTCCAGGGTTTTTAATAAACTTGAGCAAGGTTTTTGTAAAATAACCCCTTAAGAGACCCATGTGTAAACCATATATGGATGCTGCATTTTAGACACATTTCCGCTTGTAACTTCATGAAACATGCTCCAATTGTGGAAAATGACACATCATTATTTACAGCAGATGCTTACAATTAAAAAGAGTCCAAACTCAACATAATCCATCTCTCAGAACTAAAGATATTCCTCATGGAGTTCTAAAACACAAAAAATCCACTGATTCACGTAGCCTAGCAAGGTAGCTTAGACTTGGCCTTTTTACTCGTCTCTTCATGAAACATACGCCGATCATGAAAAATTATACATCGTCATTTACAGCAGGAGCTCACGATTACAAAGAGCCCAAACTTAATATATTCCATCAATCAGATCTAAAGATATTTCCTCATGGCGTTCTAAAACAAAAAATACCTCAGACGCGCCTATCCTAGTATACACTCATGAAGCACTCGCGTTTGGTTTTCAATTATAACTTCACAAAGCATGCACAGATCGTAGAAAAATGCACATCATTAATTTCAGCAGACTCTCACGATTAAAAAGAGCCCAAACTCAGCAAAATCCATCACTCAGATCTAAAGATATTCCTCGTGGGAGTTGTAACACACGAACCACCACCGGCGCGCATAGAGCATTTATTATAGATGTAGCACTTGTCGCGTTTTAACTCATAACTCAATGAAGCATGCATCAATTGTGGAAAATGGCACATCATTATTTACAGAAGATTGTTAAGATTAAAAAGAGCCCAAACTCGCCATAATCCATCACTCAGATCTAAAGATATTCCTTATGGCGTTCTAACACAAAAAATTCCACAGGCGGATCTATGAAGTAGCAATAGCAGTGATGCGATGTTGTTTTGATGTGACGTTTCAGCTCATAACTCAATGAAACATGCATGGATTGTGAAAAATCACACATCTTTATTGACAGCAGATTCTCACGATTACAAAGAGCCAAACACAACATAATCCATTGCTTTGATCACGAGATATTCCTCATGAAGTGATGCATACTTGGCTAAAAAACAAGTCTCTCATCCTCCCGGGGTGCAAAGTGTTTTCCAGTTTTCCCGGAACCATCCGTGCTCGATTTCAAACGTGGAATAACACAAAATATGTATCATATTAAAGCTTAGAATCTCAGCTTTTTAATGCATCCAACCACTTCGATCAACTCTTGAACGAGTGCTGACTAGTCTCTCTCAACCGTAGTGTACCGCCCGCAGACGCCCCACAGACGCCACCTAGCTGCGAAAATATTAATTATCATATTTTTCCAAAATATTGCCTTGATTCAAACAAAATTGGTGTCATTTGAAAGCTTAGAGTCTGAACTTTACAGTGAATGTAGCCAATTCGAAAAACTCCTAAGTACTGCTGAGTTATTTGTTGATAAATAGAATATTTTTTTTCATAATCTATAAAATAGTTTTTTGTACTATGTACTGCAATGTGTCAAAAACATCATACATCTCATTAAACATTCAAAAATCGTTGAAAATTGCACTTAAAATTAACTTAATCTATTGCTTTTATGACAAGATATTCTTCATGGTGAAACAATTTTAAAAATGCCCATGAGGGGGCGTCAAGGTCTCAACCAAAAAGGCTATCTTGGTTCCAAATGCTATAACTTTTGATTGCTTTATCCAATCACCACAAAATGTTATCCAGATGCAGCTCATATGTAGAGGGACTTCCCCAAAAAAGAATTTTCCTTCTACCTTATTTCCTTCCTGAGTTATTCCATGTCAAATAAGAAAGATATGCATTATCATTATAAAAATTATATATATTTTTTGTCTTTTATCAGCAGTTTCTCGGCAGGAGAATGTCCAAATGTAATGTAATGTATATTTTCAAAAAATTTGAAAAGTGTTCTTTCAAACGATACCTACCTTTAGAATCTCCTTGCTATAGTTTTGAAGTTATGAGTCTTTAGTTTTGTGTGTGTCACTCAGACAAAAAACTCCAAAAATGGCCTCAGTGTTTAAGGGGTTAAACCCTTGAAAACTAGAACAAAGTGATTATTTGTAACTCACCTATCCCAGTTTGATAGACAATATTAATATTATTTGTTGTTTATTTGGTCTGTAATGCTGCGAGATGTCGCCGACTCAAACGCAGTGCTCTGTGTTTGTATAAAACCGAAGGAAACATATTAATCACTAATTCTTTTTATCATATTTTGTTTGTCCCTAAACTGGACAAACATGGAAAAATATGATGGGAGTTTAAAATATATTTTAATGTTTTTAATGTTCTCACAAAACCTTTGCAGTCTTTTGCGAGTGAATGCATGCAAAAGTTTCTCAGAGGAATGAAAAAGTTTTGTAAATGCATGCAAAAACATTGGAATATATATTTTAATGATCAGCTCTTAACTGTCTAGCATGAAAGCTTATTTTCACCAAATAAGAAAAAACATGCTTTTGTAAGTCATAATTATGACATACTAATTCATGATTATGAGATGAAAAGTCAAAACTTTGACTCACATTTTCATAATAATAACAAAAAGTTGAAATTGACAGTCATAATTATGACATAAAAAGACAAAATTATGCCATGAAAAGTCAAAATGAGTTAGTATGTTATGATTTTCTACTTTTTATCTCAATTATCATTTAGTATGTCATAATTATGACTTTTATATAATAAATTTGACTTTTTAGTCATTTAGGCAGATTTACCAATTTATTATTATGTGGTGGGAATGGGCTCTCCTGGTCTAGCCAGTTCAGTCACGCTTAATTTTCCTGTAATTTGCAGGTGAATATTACCCCCAGTTATTTTTTTATTTTTTTTTTGCTGAGCATCTTTTTATTTATTTTTTCACAAGAATTCTAACACTTTTGGATTGTGTTTGTTTAAATTAGGTACAGATGTGTATTTGTACGAAGGCTAAAGGACCGCTGGATTCTCGCCACGCCTTCTGTTTATGACACTGATTTACCTCCAGATACAGACACGCGGCGAAAGACTCGTTCACGATGAGGTCTCCGTGCTTGAAAGTTGGAACCTGCAAAATATATATTTTTAAATAATAATAAAAAACTTGGTAAATGTCGTGTCTCTTTATGAAAGTTGCATTTGCAGTAAACACTAATGCAGTCAGCAGAAACCCAACTCCACAGGCGTGTGTGTGTGACGCACCTGAACTCTGGGATTGAGAGCCTTCACTTCTGCACACTGGTGCTCTTTCTTGTCAAACGACAGAAGTTTGTGTTTGTATCCCTGCAGTTTCTTCTCCTCCAGCGCGATCATGACCCTCCAGCACGGCGGAGAGCCGGAGCCCCAGTAAAGCATCATATTCTGTGCCATAATGTCGAGTTTATTCAGAAATGTTGTTACAGATTTGGTTGCGTTTCGAGTCTGAAAGTGGGCGTGGCCTGTTCGCAAGTTCAAGGAGCATGCGCAGTTGATGCTCGTGTGAAGACCGCGGTCAGCCTGAAGATGTCGTTGGTAGGCTACTTAAGGGATAGTTCACCTAAAAATAAACATTATCCAATAATATACTCACCCTCAAGCCATCCTAGGTGTATATGACTTCCTTTCAGCCACACACAATTACAGTTATATTCAAAAAATATCTTTATAATGGCAGTGAACGGTAACAGAGATTTTGAAGCTCCATCCATCATAAAAGTAATCCATATCCATTCGACTCCAGTGCGTTAATAATTGCCTTCTGAAGCGAAGAAAAATATCCATTTAAAACTGTATAAACTATAATCACTGTCAAGACAAATCGAGTCAACTATCAGTTAATGATTATACTAAGTAGCCTACACACGATTAATATTAACTTAAAATATGTATAGCTATATGCATTTATTACATTACTTGCATTTACTTACATTATTACATGGCTTGGTTGATTTCTATTGTAGAATACGGTGTGTTATTTCTTGATAACAGACGCTGCGCAGTATAACACACCGTTGCCATGAAAACAGAGCGTTGCTATGGACGCAGGATTCTAACAGTAGAGACGGTACGGACTATTTTCGTTAGCGGTTTAGTTTTTGATATTATATTTTGAATATTCTGAATTTTGTTTATCCCTTACTTAGCAAGTGGAACCTTGTAAAGTGTTATTCAAAGTAAAGGAAATTTTGTTTAAATTTAGTAAAAAAAAAAAAAAGTTAAATGTCCAAATATTTCAGTTATTAAAAGAATGTAATGATGTTCAATTAGCAAGAAAAAAAAGTGATTAAGATATAATGTAATTGTGTTTTTTTTTTTTTTTACAGTATTTTGCTGTGTCATTGTTGACTCTTATCAGCTCGAAGCGTCGAAAGTCCACATGATGAAGATAATCTGAGCTGAAGGTGAGGCTGAAACTGCTCAGTCACTTCATGTATGATCATCATGACTGTGTTCTTGTGGAAGATGCGCTTTCATATCTCAGATTTCTGTTACCGTACGTTTCATTAAAGCTGATTTTGCCTTAAAATGAGCATTGGCTCCCCAATTCTTTTAAAAGTCTTTCATTCAAACATTAAAATCCTCTGAATTTCTGATCTCAGTCAAGTTTTAGCTGCACACAAGAATCATTGTGTGATTTCTATATTTTGCAACAATACAAAAACTTTCTTTGTAGGTTCTTTTTTTTCTTTCTTTTTTAACTCTCCCAGAACATTGCAGGAAGTTTTTGTTTAGTTTTTTGTAATAACCTCAAAAGAACAGAACATTCTGTAATGGTTATTTTTTTTATGTTTTATTTTTATAACCATAACATAATCGTTCCAGATTCAGAATGCTTGATCTGTGCGCTAGTTTCAATTTTACGGACTTTACTTCAGTATTCCTCAGTCGTTACTTTCCTTTGTTCATAGTTTCCCGCAAGTCAGAGCTTTGAAACTAGTTTCATATAGCATTTAATAAATTGAAGAAATAAGATCCGTCAAAAACACGTAATAATTCCAACTGTATAGATAAAACATTACGCCAGGATTAAGTGTATAGTGTAAAAGCTAAAGCACAGAAGATGCGCGCGCACTCGCGTAATTTAAAAATTAACGGTCACTTCGTTTTACTGCTGACTGACTGACATTAGTTTATCGATCTCTTTATTGAATAATTACTTGCAATTAATATAGATATGAGAGTAACTATGATTTCGGAGAGATTTGACACGCCTGATTGAAGAGTTTTAAGTTTTTATACTGATATCCTACTTTAAGTAATTTCTTTTCTTTCATTTTTTAATGTCTGTGAACACATTTCATACATGGACAACCTTTCAAAGTCATGCTTAGATTTTGTTGAAGTCATTGTTATTTGGTGCAGAAGAAATGTAAAGTCTGGGTACCCCATGCAAATTTTACTAATGGACACATTTTTATCTTAATCAATCTTCCATATGGTTGATGTGCTCGGATTATTTTCATAAATTCAGTAATAAATAAAAACAAGATAGCCTATGTATGATGATTATAGGCGTTTCATACCAGTTGGATCGACAAAGACGGATTGCAGGCTGATTATTTACTTACTATTTTATTTGGTGTACGAATATGGAAGAATAAATATGAAAAATATTTGAGAAATGTAATCGTTAAATTGAAACCCAGACAGCAACATCCGGGCCACATCTGGGCCGTGTGGAATCCACGTGTACCAGATGTGGGCCGGATCTGGGCCGACACTATGTGGCTGTCTGGGAATGAATCAGCTAAAACGTAAACAATTAAGATCCCATTTCAAGCGACTTATATTTTGTGCTAATAATTTAAAACTGAAGCACATTTTTTATTTCTTGTAATGATGGTAAATATTTTCCTCAGCTTGATTAAACAGAACAAAACTTTAAAACTGTTAAAAGGTGCAGCGATGTAAACAAGACAAGAGTTGTGATTTAACAGTTGTAGGTGTAAAATTGATTAGTAAGAGAGACTTCTGAAACATTTCTTGCATAAAGGACTGTTAGAAAACATCACATGCAATTACTGAATAAATCAAAGCTGAACTTTATGCAATATTAATCTGATTCTGTGATGATCCAGAGGTGTTGAGGATGTTTCGATGTTCCTCACAGGTCCTTCAGTGTATCCTCACCCTCGGGTTTCTCCAGCCATTCCAGAGGCCAGCTGGCTTTAATACTGGGACGGTCCTTCACCATTTCATAATACTCCATCAGTCTGGGACATTTCTCTTTAGGACAGCTGTTAACCAGTCAGACAGATCGAACATTAAACCAGTCTAACAGATCAAACATTACACCAGTCTAACAGATCAAACATTACACCAGTTTAACAGATCAAACATTAAACCAGTCTAACAGATCAAACATTACACCAGTCTAACAGATCAAACATTAGACCAGTCTAACAGATCAAACATTACACCAGTCAGACAGATCAAACATTAAACCAGTCTAACAGATCAAACATTACACCAGTCTAACAGATCAAACATTACACCAGTCAGACAGATCAAACATTACACCAGTCTAACAGATCAAACATTACACCAGTCTAACAGATCAAACATTACACCAGTCTAACAGATCAAACATTACACCAGTCAGACAGATCAAACATTACACCAGTCTAACAGATCAAACATTACACCAGTCTAACAGATCAAACATTACACCAGTCTAACAGATCAAACATTACACCAGTCTAACAGATCAAACATTAAACCTTGAGCTGACATTATGATCAAACATGCTGTCTAAGGAAAAGGATTGAAAATGATCTCACTCACTGAAGTCGTGGGAAATATGCGATAACTGGGAAACAAACCACGTCCGCCATGGTGAAGTTCTTGCCGGCGAGGAACGACCCTTTACCCATCTGACCAACAAATGAGATTGAGTTTATTAGGAGAACAATAAGGGTTCAAGTTCAATGACCAAAGGTTGATGATAATAGTTATGGCATTCATAATGCAATTAATTTCAATAAGAACGAATGAAAGAGGCAGCGAATCAGGCTCGTTGTATTAAATCCTTTAGCCAATGTTCCTGATATTTCTTTAGAACATGAAAAGGGTCTATTGCGCTAAAGTTTGACGTCGTCATGTTGGAATCGTTTCGTGAGATCGTGAGACTATCGATTAGGGCTGCCCGCTAATAATCGACATGAAGAGGCTTAGTCCAACAAAAATTGTATTAGTCGGTTAGTCATTTACATTTATGCATTTGGCAGATACTTTTATCCAAAGAGACTTACATTGCACGTCAAGGCACACATTTACATTCTTATCAGTTCTTGCTTTCCCTGGGTTTCGAACCCATGACCTTGGCGTTGCAAGCGCTAACGCTCTACTGTTTGAGCTACAGGAAAGCAAAAAAAACAAAACCTTGTGGCAAAGTTGCGTAATTCATGAGGGACAGATCGCTAACGGCGGGTACTTGTGGGAATCAGACAGGAAAATCCAAACGTTTGCCTATCATCTATCGAGCTTAAATATGACTTATTATTTGAAACATGCAAGTAGTAGCAACTTTACATGGCCGCTCGCTATAATGCTAACCTAGATAAATGTGCGCTAGCCGATTATTAAGCTCATATCTAAGTGTGGAAGCTATTAGCGCTCTTGCTGCACGACACTTGCATTTCACTTAACATACTCTCTTACATCAAGAGTAGCCTAGAACGTCACTGGAAACGGACTCATGTTATTTGTGTGCACTCACAATAACTAAACGTTGTGCTTTTGTAAAATAAAGAAAACAATCAGGATGCGCTTTCTGCCGTCTCTGTCTCTGTGAACTTGAACGCGTCACAAAATAAACCGTAACTCAGCGTGAACTTTCCTCACAGACATGAGAAATACATCTATCGAAAGATTGAAATGTCTATTTTTAAATGAACCGATTCAAAAGGAAAACAAATATTCTCAGATTATGTTCTGAAACGTGCATATAGGTGTGTGCACTAATGCGGAGATTCATCACTGCAGACGAAAATAAATTAATAATAAATTATTAAAATGTTCAGACAGTCTCCCATTCATAATCATGAGGTTTGCTGGTGCGCTGTGGCTTTATGTGTGCGTGTGAGCGCTGATTAGGCGATGTAGGCAATTTAGAGCTTAGATTCTCTGCCTGAGCCCGAACTTGACCCGGCCCGTTGGGCCGATATTTCCCCCACTATCCTCGGGCCGGGCCGGGCCCTTGATCAAGCATTTGTGTTACAAACACGTCGCGTGTCATGCACAGCGTCTCCTCCACTCGCACACATCACACCGGGGCCAGGATAGCCTAATAGGCTTTAAAAATATTTATCTTGTTTAAAAAATATTCTATATTCTAAAACCTTGTTGAATTATATTAGAGTAGTAGGCCTACTCCCCCTAGGCCATCCAAAGTTCATTTTTGTTCATTTTCTGCGTTCATCATAGTTCACGTTTTTTTTAAACGCTTTTTCATTCGGATTTGCGATCCATTCCATTCTGAATAAACAAACAACGCAGTTTACATGCTTCCTCCTTGTTGCATTATTCATTAAGATAATAATGAATAAATGCACACACAATTATCCGTGAACTTGATAAATGTTGCAGATGTTTTACTCTGCACAGACAAATGCCTTTCAACTTATGTGTGCAAAATTCAGAAGTAAATGAATGTGCAGCAATTTGCACAAATAGAGTCTGTAGGCCTAGGCTACTATATGTGTTGTAGCCATTAAATAAGCTCATTTAGTTTCATATTTGATACAATTTTATAATGATATTTTTTCCCCATCTATGCTGATTATGAAAAGTGAACAGCACGAGTAAGATAGGATGCGCAATATATCAAGAGACATGGAGTGTGTCAGACATGATTTTGACCACTTCATTAAGTTGTGTTTTGTAGAAAGCCTTTCTTTAAAGTGAATTTCGTTTTGTATAAATTGTATCTTAATTTTAATATATATATTTTTTAATAAACCAATTGCCTGTATTTAATAAATAAGAAGCAAATATAGCAAACAATATAATCATGGAGGCGCCGGCGCGCCGCGGTCACTTGCATTGCACGTGAACTGGAGCGCATCTCATCATAAATTAACCGAAACTCAGCGTATGCCTCACAGACATGAGAAATATATCTAAAGAAAGCTTGAAATGTCTTTAAAGGTGGGGTATGTGATTCTCTTTTTTGGCCATTTTTTCTAAATCACTTGAAATCCTATTCCTAACCCACTTACAGCCACTGAATTAGAAGCACTGAAATGAAAATTAAGCAATTTAATCATCTGTGGAACGGGCAGGACTCGAAAAACTCCAGCCAATCATTTCCAAGACCACCTAGAATCATTGGACAGTAACTGCGTCAATCAAACGGTCGTACCATACCCCCCTCCCCCATCATGTCCATGTTCTTCAAATGGGTGGAGTCAAAGGAAAGAAGGTAGGACCATTTGAGTTGTGTATTTTCAAAATCTGCCGGCCGTTTTACAAATCACATACCCCACCTTTAAACAAAACAATTCAAAGCGAAAAGATATAGGCTACTCTCTGATTATGTAATCCATGATGTGCATTTCTCTCTAGGCGCGTTCACTACAGAGATGGCGATCGTCAACTTCATCTGCAGCCGACACTGACACAGAAAACACTAGTTTATTAATCAAAATCAATGCACGCTTCATCGGATTTACAAATGCACATCTTGCTTGTTGCACGCACACATATTATGTCGAAATAACGAGATATTATGTTGAAATAATATTATTAATAATAATAAATCTTTAAGAATATTTGATTGAATGCTGAATGTTCTTGTTCAATTTAATAAAATGAATACTTTAATTGTAACAATTAAAATAATTTAATATTAAAGGGTCACGAAACCCCCCTCTTTCAGCTCAAGTCTAGCTCACAATCTTTTTGAAAAATTCCATTATCGGCCGATACTGATCAAATGGAGAATCCCTGTTAAAACACAACCTTCTCCAAGTATCCGTCCCACAGTTTGAGTTCGGTGACGAGATTCTCTTTATTCCTCTTCAGGGCCGATTCGTGTCGCTCTCCCTCAGGGATGTACCACTCGTAGAAGGCCACGTCGTCTGCACACACAAGAGTTCAACACAGAATAAGCGCCGGTTTATTCGGCTGATCCGGCGAGCAAAGAGAGCATGTGATAGGAGGACGATGACAGCCAATAAACTACATTAATTACTATTATTGAACCGGATGAAGTAAGATCTGAGTCAGTGGTTCTCAACCTTTTTTGGGCCAGCGCCCCCTATCCATTACCCAGGTCCCTTACCTAAATGTTAAATAAAACAGAACAATAAATTAATAAATAGTGTGCCTATATTAAAAATAAATAGACATATGAGACTGTTTATAACTCATTTAGTATGCGCTGTTCTATGAATATGCAAATGAGCCCCGCCTCCACTCACTCACTCAGCTCAGAGATCCACTGGTTGACGATCACACGTTGATCTGATTGGTTACAAGGTAGTTTGTGACGTCAGAAACACCAGCGATTTTCAAAGCGTGTTTTTGAGACTGTCTTTGGTTCACTGCAGTTTTAAGGAGGAAATACTCAGCAATGCTGTCGACTTATGAACTTACACATGGTTTGTCTTAAAGCAGATTAAACACACCACATAGACACATAAACTACATTAAAAGCTGGATTTTCACCACAGGGGGGACTTTAAATTTCATTTATATAAGGCTTGGATGACTGGGATTGTCCGATCATAATGAAATAAAAAACGGTATTCGTCTAAATGAGTCGTCGTGCAGCTTTAAATGTACGTTCATGATTTAAATCACTTACACATTTTCTGCTGCAGGTTGTTGGTCTCAAACATGCGCTGGTAGACGAGCGCCAGTTCGGCTGGATCATCTGGGATCAGACGGGCTCCTTGAGACTTGAACGCACTCTACAAACCAGAAACATTTATCAGTCTGTGACGTGACCCTCATCTTTGAGTTTGGATCTGTTCAATTACTAAAAAAATTAAAAAATAATCAATTGTTATTACTAACACTTTCTTGAAAACATCGATTCAATTTCAAAAGCAAATGCTAACCAATTATTTAAGAGTTGAGCAGCGAGCTCATTGGCTACTGATACAGCAGGAACCAATCAGCTTTGTGTAACATATACATGCAATATAAGCATATACAAATGGAAAGTCTACATTGGAACTTATTAATCGATTTTAATCTACTCTGAACTGGAATAAAATATAATTTAATTTAATGCTCTGTACTAGTTTTGAAGGGTTTAAGAAAAGCTAAAAGTGATTATTTGTAACTCACCTATCCCAGTTCGATAGACAATATTAATATTATAGTTGTTTATTTGGTCTGTAATCCTGCGAGATGTCAGGATTACAGCAGTGTTCTGTGTTTGTATAAAACCGAAGGACACATTAAAAACTGATTTTTGTTGGGTCATATATTTTGTTTGTCCCTATTCAAATGTTTTATGAATATATGCAATATTGAAATACAAATTTTTTTTGGTAACGTCTTTTAACTGTACAGTATGAAAGCCCATTTTCGCCACATAAGAAAAAAACATGCTTTTGTAAGTCATAATTATGACATAAAAAGTCAAAATTATGATATACTAATTAACTTAACTTTGATTTACATTTTCATAATAATGACAAAAAGTTTAAATTGACAAAAACTCCCCAGACAGCAACATAGCCCAGATCCGGAACACGTGCATTCCACACGGGTCAGATGTGGGCCGGATCTGGGCCAACACTATGTTGCTCTCTGGGTAATAATTATGACATTAAAGGTCATAATCTTTAAAGGTCATAATCATCTAATCTTTCCTAACGATCCGCTAGCTGCCCGCCCCATAAGCAGGCCGTCAAAAAAACGCGTCTCTGTAGGCAGCCTCTGAGATCTGCACACAAAAACTCACCAACCACTCTAAGCCAAAACAAATAGTGTTCCAACCAATCACCGACAGGGATGGGTGTTGTGAGGTTTTGCACTCGTGCACGGCTGCCTATGACGGCTGCATGCGAAAACCTCACCACACCCACCCCTGTCGGTGATTGGTTGGAACACTATTTGTTTTGGCTTAGAGTGGTTGGTGAGTTTTGTGTGCAGATCTCAGGCCCTGTCCCAAATGGCGCACTTCATGCGGACTTTCGGTCTCGTGGACTTGAATTGCGCGTGCTCGCTGAGTCTACGAGTCCGTAGGCCGTCCCATTCAGCATTTTACCGCTCTGAAGTGTGCTCAGCAGCGCCCCCTTTGTACCCTTGAAGCGGTCTTCCACGAAGCCCGCATAGAAGCAGGCTCCACACACTTTACCCAGGAATCCTTGCGAAAGGCCAATCAGACAACGGATGGGAGGAGATTTCACTCACGGATAATTGTTGACATGGCTGAGAAGAAAATATTATGGTTTTTATGACCTAGGTGTACATTTTACCAGTTGTTACCTACAGTTTATACAAACATTATGGTCATCGAGCAGTGGTTGATGTCTCAAACATAATAGCGCGTTTAATAATACGATCGCATTATGATTCATTAAATAAATAGAAGGAATGGCAGGGCTTTACTGAGTCATATGTAAACATAGTATGAATATTGAAACCTGTAAATTGAAAAAAAAAGTTTAAATTATGTTTTAAAATTGTAATCTTAGTTCAAATGGAACATTATCTATTATTATGTACAACTGTATACATCATTTAAATAAGCATGATATATCTATTGTCTAATGCCCAGGTGATATGCACAATATCAAAATATAGAACTGTAAAATTAGGCTGTGTAGTGGACATGCAGATAAGACGTCGGAGCGCAAAAATGTGATTTCTCCTTTCAACAACAACCAGACCGTTATTTCCGGCATGACGATCAAGTCTGTCCCAAAAATACCTCTCAATGCGCCCTCGTGGACTCGCGCCAAGGGCCCTATAGGTCTGCACTACATGACGTCACCAAAGTGTGGACTCTGAGGAAGTCCACAAGTCCGGAGTGTGCCATTTGGGACAGGGCCTCAGAGCCTAGGCTGCCTACAGAGACGCCATTTTTTGACCATTTTTTAACATCATTTATGTTTGGGCCTGAAATCGCTGATACAACCTTTAAAAGCCGAAATTATTTTAAGTCAAAATGAGTTAATATGTTATGATTTCTACCTTTTATTTCAATTATGATTTAGTATGTCATCCTAATTATGACTTGTATATCATAACTTTGACTTTTTAGTAATTCATTTTGAGTTCAGTCACGCTTAATTTTCCGCATTTGGCAGGTAAATATCCCCATCCCCCTCTCTTCCTGAGCATCCTATTTTCTTATTCACAAGAATTATAACACTTTTGGATTGTGTTTGTTTAAATTAGGCACAGATGTGTATTTGTACGAAGGCTAAAGGACCGCTGGATTCTCGCCACGCCTTCTGTTTATGACACTGATTTACCTCCAGATACAGACACGCGGCGAAAGACTCGTTCACGATGAGGTCTCCGTGCTTGAAAGTTGGAACCTGCAAAATAAATGTGCAATGTTAAAAAAATAAATATAAATCTTTTTTTTTTTAAACTTGGTAAATGTCGTGTCTCTTTATGAAAGGTGCATTTGCAGTAAACACTAATGCAGTCAGCAGAAACCCCACTCCACAGGCGTGTGTGTGAGACGCACCTGAACTCTGGGATTGAGAGCCTTCACTTCTGCACACTGGTGCTCTTTCTTGTCAAATGACAAATGTTTGTGTTTGTATCCCTGCAGTTTCTTCTCCTCCAGCGCGATCATGACCCTCCAGCACGGCGGAGAGCCGGAGCACCAGTAAAGCATCATTTTCTGCGCCATTATGTCGCGTTTAATCAGAAATGTTGTTACAGATTTGGTTGCGTTTCAAGTCGGAACTTAGTAGGCGTGGCCTGTTCGCAAGTTCAAGGAGCATGCGCAGTTTATGCTCGTGTGAAGAAGGCTGAAGATGTCGTTGGTAGGCTACTTAAAGGGATACTCCACCGAAAAATGAAAATTCTGTCATCATATACTCACCCTCATGTTGTTTCAAACCTGTATGAATTTCTTTCTTCTGCTGAACAGAAAGGAAGATATCTAGAAGAATGTCAGTAACCAAACAGTTTTAGATACCATTGACTTCCATAGTATATTTTTTTCCTACTATGGAAGTCAATGGTATCTAAAACTGTCTGGTTACTCAAATTCTTCTAGATATCTTCCTTTCTGTTCAGCAGAAGAAAGAAATTCATACAGGTTTGAAACAACATGAGGGTGAGTATATGATGACAGAATTTTCATTTTTCGGTGGAGTATCCCTTTAAAGGAATAGTTCACCTAAAAATAAACATTATCCAATAATATACTCACCCTCAAGCCATCCTAGGTGTATATGACTTCCTTTCAGCCACACACAATTACAGTTATATTAAAAAAAATCTTTATAATGGCAGTGAATGGTAACAGATTTTGAAGCTCCAGAAAGCGCATCCATCCATCATAAAAGTAATCCACATCCATACGACTCCAGCGCGTTAATAATTGCCTTCTGAAGCAAAGAAAAATATCCATTTAAAACTGTATAAACTACAATCACTGTCATGACAAATCGAGTCAACTATCAGTTAATGATTATACTAAGTAGCCTACACACGACTGATATTAACTTAAAATATGTATAGCTTGCTGTAAGCCTATATGCATTTACTCACATTACTTGCATTTACTTGCTTATGCATTTACTCACATTAACAAATGGAACCTTGTTGTAAAGTGTTATTCAAAGTAAAGGAAGATTTGTTTAAATTTAAAAATAGTAAAAATTTTACTATTAAAAAAGTAAATTAAAGTACTATTTTTTTTACTATTACTATTTTACTATTAACTTAAAATAGTTACATTTTTAATAAGGGAACATCGATACTTCACAGGAAGTGGAGAGCGATAATCAACCAACTGTCATGTGACCCGCATCACCAGTCTGAACCATAGACTGTAAGGTCTGAACTCACCAGAGCAGAGCCGTTGGAAGAGATTTTAAATTTAAATTTCTAACGGCTCTGAGTTTACGTATGCATTTGAGTATTCATACTGTTATTATTATTTATACCATGGTCTGGGTGAATACTCGATTCTGATTGGCTGCAGGGTGTCCATTAAAAAGTGATAGAGGACACCTAGTAAAGGTGTTCTGGTGAAACTGACTTTTTACCGTTCGAAATTAATAAATAAATGCGCTGGCTACATCAGCTGTGAGTAACCATAGCAACACGCAGTCAAAGTATCCGTTTACAATTTATTGTATGATAGCAAAACAAAACTGAAGGATTCTACGAGCTGAGCGGACTATAAATATCTCCGAAACCAAGTTATTGTTTGTAAAAACTTTAGATTTAGATTGTAAAACGAATTAAAATATAAACTTATGTTTTAAAAATGTGTTATTTGGCAAGTGACCATGGTATAAGCGGGTTAATGCCCATCGAGATGTCCATTGTCAGGTATTAATGGACTTCGGCGGAGGCAACCGTCCGACGCGCTCACGCCTCGCCGTCGTCCATTAACGTTAATACCTGACAATGCACACCTCGTCGGGCATTAACCCTTACACAACCTAGAGTATTTATGAATGGTTAGGGCGATGCATGTTACATTTCCATAGTCTACTGTATGAATATCTACACAAATTAAGTGTTGAGAAGCAGCTGAGGCGCTGTCATTTTTTTTATTTTACTTTATTTACCTCAGAAATGTTTGCTAATTGCTATGCAGCTGCGGGCGGGAAAGAAACGCACGCGATGAGACCTCTACAATTATTAAAGCTGCCGTCGGCAACATTTTTTGGATCATATTCAGTGTAATCGACACTATAATCCGACAGAACAACATAAGGTGGTTTTAGAAAAAAACCCGAGCTTCTAACTCCACCTGGAGCGTGTTATTTGTTTTGCAAAAATCCAGCGCTCCCGCTTCATCAGGTCCAATCAGCGCAGGGGGGTGTGAGATCTGACTGTCAATCACAGGTCGTGCACACGCCACAGATCCCCCCTCACTCGCGCACGTTAATATCACATGCGTACGCCACGCCTGAAGTTCGCCTGGAGATTGCATGAAGCGTGATGGCGGAGAGAAAATCTACTAACAAGCTTCCAATTCCTCGGTTATTGCTATCTATGGATAGATTAGCCAGGGCAGCCTACCGCCGAGTCCATGGTGTTGATAGATGCTGAAGAGAGACGCGTTCACAGAAAATCAGGTACACACCCTTTTTACTGTCTATGGTACACACACGCACAGTGACGCACTGACGAGCACGACCTCGATGGGAGGGTGCTCGCTGGTAGTGGGGAGGGGCATGAGAGTTGTAAACATTCAAAATTTTGGCTAATCGACCCAATCTGCCAGACTTGCCGACGGCAGCTTTAAGACCGGTCCCAGGTAGCCAGCAGAATCGGGCCAATCGCGGCTGAGTGTCGGCACACTCGGCTGTGTACTGGCATCGGCTCACCGGAAGTGAGCCAGCTCTGGCCCAGTAATGGTTGCCAGATCTGGCTAGGTTTTGGCTGTGTGTAGCTGGGCCGATTGTGGTTGAGACATGGCGCATTAGGCACATTAAATTATAAAAATGCCACAATTCATAAACTTCAAAATGAGTTTTAAATTCATGATATTTTTTTTTTTATATAATATATATATTTTTTATAACATTTTTTTTTATACGAATTGTATTTATGTAATGTTCTAATTCTAGATGTTTATGTTTGTAAATGCTGCGTGCGTGACTTTGACGTGTTTTAATGCGCGTGCTCGTGAACGTCCGAGACGCTTTTTCAAACACTGGAGCGGCGTAGAGTCGCCATGGAAACGGCGGGCCACCACTGCAACTGACGAGCAGCTAAGCCCTCTCTCGTGGTGTTTTTATTGCTTTCAGGTGAGTTTAGTTTCTTAAATCACACACAATGTGCTTGACATTTATCTTATTTGTAATTGACACGCTTCTGTTGAATTTTTACTTATAGAAATGCTTTATTGTCTTCGAAAAAAAATCCGTTAGCATCTCAACCGTTTTCAGAAAAGGTAACGTAGGCTAACTAGCTTGAGCTTTTGTTTATGAAAGTTTGGGGTTTTAATCACATCTTATATGTAGATTAGATGTTTTTAATAGTTTTGTTAAGGGTTTTGCTTGGAAGTGAGCTAATTTATTTAACATAAACGTATGTATTATTTAACAGAAACATATGTGCTGTTAATCGGTGACGTCACTTACATGGCGCGCTAGAATTGGCTGAAACTAGCTCAATGGTAAACAAATATTGATAAACAAATGATCTGTGATTTCAGCAGCAACAAAATAACAACAGAGGGGAAGCTCTACTATTGCAACATTGCTGAAGAAAGCTGCTGCCAGAGAAAGACACAGGTAAACTGAGGAAGCCCATTAAATAACTTTAAATCCATTTTCTCACAATGTTTTTCACCTAACGTTATATCACCATGCATCTGTTTTCTTATTTATTTCATTTGTTTAATTTATTTTAAGAAGGTTTTGACATCCAAACGTAAGTGACACTGTTGGAGCAATATGAATAAGTAAACCTAAAAACATAAATTCTGTTATGCTAATTTAAGAAATTATTTTCTGTATGTTATTCTTTCTATTTTCCTGGCCTTTAAATAAACCTGGCAAGCGGTTTGTTGTGTTCCTAGATCCTTCCATGCTGATGGCCTGCACAATAGCAGAGTTGGAGCAGATCAACATCTCTATGGCGCTGTGAACCCTATGACTTGTAAGTAAAACTTTCAACTAATGTCAAACATACAGTATTGGTATTAACGGCATGATAACGACACCAAACACACCGCCAAGGTGACAACTGCCTTGATAAAGGTGTAGGTGATGGAGTGGCCAGTATGTATCCAGATCTGAACCCTAATGAGCAACTGTGGGGCTTCCAGAAGCAGAAGGTGGAGAAGCGCCATGTCTCTAACTGTACGTTCACACCGCCGCCGACTTGAGCTGCAAAGAAGCTCTGGCCGCCCTGTCAAGGACGCTTGTCAAAAAGTACGGGGAAGTTTGTTGACGCTTTGGCCGCTCTGAAGTCTGTGTCACACCATGAAATGTAAACAGGAAAAAAAAACAAGCAATACATTGACACTAGGAACCTTTTATAATGACAGCATTTTTATAACCGTTTTGGTCACATTTGGTCGGGAAAAAATATTTGATTAATATGCGCGAGGGAGAGAGAGCAAGACATATTGTTTGAAGACGGTGAAGGTGAGTGCGCGCGCGCGGCCGGGGCTCTCTCTCTTTTGTAACTGGTCCCTATATGAAAATAACGTCATATCATAAATGATAGGAAACCCAGCAACAACGATTATCAGTTTCTCCTCCATTTTCTCGGAACTAATGTTTTTGGTAGGAACAAAAGTTTACATCGTATGTTTCTCCGGAATCAGCCAGCGCGAAGGACGTCTATATTCCGATTGGTTGCTGGCGTTTGCCGCTGCTTGCCGCTGAACCGCGTCATAGCTCATTACCATAAAGTTGAGATACTTTCAACTTTCTGATTGACGCTCAAAACGCCACGCCGATGGATTTGACGCTCCTTGCAGCTGAGAGAAGCCAGCTTCCATTGAAAATGAATGACTTCCGGTAACTTTGGAAGCTCAAGTCGGCGGCGGTGTGAACGTACAGTAACAGCCAGCAGATCTGTGATGTCATTATGGAGGAGTGGAAGAGGATCCCAGCAACTGTGCAGCTTATGCTGGGTACACACCAAAAGATTTTTTACATCTTATAAGATTTTCAAAATGTGACAGACCACAAACATGAGGACAAAAAATCCTAGATTTAAGCGTTTTGCTCCTATAGTGTGTGTGTGCCATGATGTGACAAAGACAGCACACCACACACAAACAGATTTTCAACCAGAGTCTCGACTATGAACACAGGAAATCTCGCAAAATATCGTGAGACTTCAGAATAAGCATGACGGACGATATGCAGGAAGAAATTGCGATAGTGTTTGGAATGATTTTCACAGAAAATTCACGTGAAAAAACCATTGTACCTACCATTATAACCTTTTATACAGAAATATATTCATTCTTTATTGTCTTTATTTATTCTTTATTGGATTTATTGTCTCTTTAGAAAAAGTTATTTAATCCCTCTATAGAACCTCAATGAACCCTTAACACTCAGCTTCTTCTTTTTTTTTATCTTTTTTTTTTATTGATTTTAAGAATTATACAATTACAGTCAGGGGGGTACAAAGAGTAAAGCCGATAAACAAACATAAAAAGACATATACATAAACAGTGACAAACTTAAAAGTTAAAGCCACACTAAGTAGAAATTGTGTTTTTGTCAAACAGCGACCCCTAGAGTCGCTGTGGAATACTTGCACTGTCGTAAATTATATTATACAATTTTTACATGATTGCAGCTAAATCACAAGTAAATAGTCTATAGTCTAGGCCTACTGTATAATTTAATTTGTGTTGTTTTTATTGGAATGTAAACATTACAAAATGCCAGATAACATCAATTAAGTTAAATGTACGTCGCATTATTTCATAACATTGGCCGTTATGATGTCATTAGACATGATTATTGCAATTTATCATAATAGTTTGCAAATTGTGCTCGTTTACACTATTTACAACCTCTACGTTAGGCTTATTTATGATAATTATGTGAGATATTGAAAGCTGTTCTCATGATAATCGCAGGAATCAACATCAAACGGCGTTGTCTGATATCCCTCGGGACTTCGTGATAAATACACCTCACCATAGACGTTGGAACGGGGGGGGCGGGGGGGTCGGCCGCCCCCCCACCACCCCTTTTCCCCACCACCCCTTTTCCTCACCCCTCTAGGGGTCAGCCAGCTGTTTTTTTCGTTGTTTTTGGTTTCCGTTTTATATACAGAATCTGAATTAAATGTGTTTGATTTAAGCCTACATTTCAACATTTTGTGTCATAAAATTTCTTGTTTTTAAGCCTTTCGCACGTACGGTCACACCGTTGTGATCAGTCTAGGCTGGTCCCTGGAGCGTTTCACACCGGTGTGATCAGAACGGTCAGTGCAACACATGATCAACTGCTAAATTCAAATATTGAATTTAGCCAGAGACAGGCGCGCTCAGAGCTGTCATATATCACAACTGTTCGGATCTTTTTAAATTTTCAGCCATCCGAATAGGCTAGTAACAGGCAGCACACATGGCACGACTCGTGTTTGTCATTTCTTGTATTTTTGTTTTATTTATACAACTGACCACAGGTCATAAACCTGAAATAAGAAATAAACCAGTGTTACAAATATATCCATTGAATATATAATGCAAAATAAACAAACATGAAGTAGTTACAATAAAATAACTAGATCTATTTCTGCTGTAAATAAGAATACACGATCATATAATCTCCTATACAGTCTTACACAGCTGCGTCAGAACACCGCAAAAACTACATTTCCCATCATGCATAGCAGTGCTCCTGCGCAGAGTATAGCTATCACACGAGTCAGCAGGCAAAGTGCATTAATCATTATAACACTTCATTAAACAACACTTCAACAATCAGGAACAATACTTCAACAATCATGTTTTACTAAATGAATGCAACTCAACCTCACAAAATGCTACCACACAACCGTCTGCTACATTAGTTTACTTGGTAATTTGTTAATTATCCAGCGTTCGAACACATCGCAAACCGAGAGAACTGAACAGCACACGCGCTAACTTAACTACAAATTAAGTCTCTCAGCGCGGACTGAGCGCATCCAATCGACAACTACACAAGTACAAAACTTTAAACACTCCTAAATTAAAGCACAGCAGACCGTAGCCCATGGCAAACACTTCAAAAGGTTTTAAATTCGCTACATACCAACGGGCGCAACTGCGCATACTCATACCCAAATGACCAGCACGCTACAAAATAATCATGAAATATAATTTGCTTAAACAAATCTTACTGTTCCCAATATTTTAAGCAGACTTTTTTATAACCATGAATTTGATCAATATATTTTTCTAGTGACCCAAAGAACCGAACAACAACTTTTCAGTGTTTTCAACCACATACTGTTTATTTTAGGTTTCAGACATATAAATTCACATAAGTAGGCTACTAAAAAAACAATACATTTAGAATTTGTAAATATTCTACAAATTCTAAATATATTGTTTTCGGAGGTAATAATAATCCTTTCCATTATAATTCGACACGTTTTATTCATATCAGATACACATTGTGTAAGTAACTTTAATGTTTACTCTATTCTTCTCCCATTTCACCAGCCACTTACTTTTATGTATTTCGGGAGAAGTGGATGAATGTGAAATTTACACGTGTTGTAAATCCAACAGATCCGATTCTCTGAACTGCGTCTGCGGCACAAATTAACACGGCGGCGGCGCCCATCGCGCATACAGCTCAACTAACGCGATCGTTATAAAGGTGTTTAAACAAAAATACACTTCCACTTGCATATATTTGACAATCGGAATATCAGATATTTCATGCCATAGCTAACATATTTGTGAATATTCTGAATAAAAAAGGAAAAATGACATAAAAGCAGATCATCATTCATTCAGCACTGTTGACTTTAGAGCGCTCCGTGGATAGACTGAAGGAGTGCTCCGTGGAGCTCGCTGAACTCCAGACACACATGGCCACGTTTTCTGCGCGTTTATGACCCTGCTCTGCGTAAATGCATTGCCTCATTTTGACGCGTTTTGACATAGATTTCATTGAAGGTAAATTGGAGCGGCCACACTGAGCTGTGCGTAACGCCCACAGACTTGAAGTGAACGAGACAGAGGCTGTCCGGTAGCCTACTGTCTGAAATGGTTAACTCTGTGGGGATGCATGTGCAAAACAGGTTTAACTAATCATAAAGTCAATCAGGATACATAACACAGGCTACTATAGGCCTACACTAACACCCCCCCCCCCCCTCCCTCCTCCCTCAAGAATCCCGCCCCCCCTCTCACAATATAGTTCCCACGTCCCTGCACCTTACAACACCTAAGTTCAGCTGGCAAACTAATTCGTGAGGCATAGCTATCTGATTTGTATATGTATCTGATATATGTATTTTTGCGAAACGGATTTAAATTCGATCTTCAATTCTCGCGCTATATGCAGATTTAATGGAGTTCACGTCACCGAAAGCAACAGATATGAGCTGCATTTTATAGATCATCAGCTAAAATTTCAAAATCAAAGACCGCAATAAGAGAGAGCAGTAACAGCCCTGGTAAGATCATTTCGTTTCTTTACTTTTAATGATGATGATTGTGTGTTAAGCGTCTGTGACTTACTTTCACTTTGATTTGCGATAGTTTGCACGTTGGCTTGATGCAGTTGCTCATCTGCGGTGATGCGTGTTCCAGCGCGTCGTCATATCTGGATATAACATAATAGCCTATAACACGCTCTCACACGTTTTTATTTTTTTGCATTTTTGCATTTTTGGGAGGAGTACAATTTACATATGTGGTTTCAAAAACCATATGCATTTACACTTGTCCAGTTTCGTCTGGAATGCGTCTCAGATCTCCTCCTGAAGTGGTTTGAGGGATCGGATTCAAATCCGTCTCAAATGCGTTTCGGAGGGCATTTAAACCTGGACTTTTCACGATCGGATAGCTATCCGATCTGAGAAAATGCATGAAGTGGCCAGGTGTAAACAACCCCCATGACAAATAACATACGCACGAAAGCCGAAAACAAACGCTGGTTGGCCTCTCACGTCCAAATTTGACGAAGTGACGTATGCCGTAAAGCAGTCGAATTTTGTAGTTCTTTTTGTGCTCTTGTTACTACCCGAACACCGAAGTTACATAGTGCCAGTAAAAGCGATAGAGACCCTGTCAGGTTATGGCAGACGTGTCATTCAACCTATTGTAAGTCGATGTACCATCACAAGGATCTTGGAAATATATTATGAAGGTTGAAAAGTTACATAGTGTCGCTTTAAACAAAAATTTGAAAATGTTTACAGATTGAAACGCACTTTGCAGCTTTCTTATTTTTCAAACTCTATATTGTGTTTAGGTATTGTAAAATTTCTGCTCTTAAAATGAAAAACAAAGGCTTGTTTCCTCGAAATTTACACTTATGAATACTAAATCTTAACATTAAGCTTCCTGCAAGTGTGTGTGTGTGTGTGTGTGTGTGTGTGTGTGTGTGTGTGTGTGTGTGAGAATGACCGTGTCTTCCATCATCTCACTTTCTGATTGGATATTGTTTCGTTTCACGTGATAATCTCCTGAGCGTGCGCGTGTTTGTCCTCGGAGTTCCCCCCACACATCAGGATTTCTGATCGTAAATATTAAACATGAAACATGTTTCGAGCGGCTCCGGCGTTCTTCTGAGCAGGTTCGGACACTCTTAACACACCTCACACCAAGGGAAAATCTGATAAAATAATCTGTTACACCATCAAGATAATCGGGACATAGCTAGGATTGTCGGAAGGGGAGAAATCGGCCCAAAATCAGCCCGATTATCTTTTGGTGTGTACCCAGCATTAGTCTTAGTGATGGGAAGTCCGGATAATTTTACTGACTCTCTTGTTTGTTCTCGTTCATCAAAATGAACATCTTTTTTTCAAGTCATTTCGTTAATTTAAGGGGCTCTAAATGTTATACTTTTAAAGGTACTCTAAGTGATGTTGGGTGTCGTCACTTCTTGTATGAATGTGCTCAGCACCACTGCTCACTATACACAGAATGCGTGCGATTTATTACAACTATTATTTATGCATTTAAGATTGAATTCAGTGTCTGGAGTTATATCCCTTTGTGGTGTGTATTCTTCTAATTTCAGCTCCTGAGTCCATTTTGGGGTGATGGTCAAGACAGAACCAAACGAAAGCTGGACTGTAACCTACTGGCCTATATGACAGACTTCACACTGAGATGGCATGGATGCTGCATCACATGTTTTTGAACAAAAACTTTTTTTACCAAGAATTTAAAGTGTGGTGAAGTATTCATCTGGCCTTCATCAGCCTCCATGAGGGGACTCTGTGTCTTATCTTATGTGATCTTATCATTTTAAACATTCTTAAAAGTACGGCTTATTTCTTCTGAATTTATTTTGTAGTATGTGTAAAACTTTTCCAATAAAATAAACTTTTAGTAATGTATTGAATTAAGTAATTTCATTAAGTAATGATCAGGATTCAACAATAAAGATTGTTAATGGGACCTGTTAATGTAGTATGTACAGTCTAAATTGCAAATGTATGCTTGTGTTGGGCATGTGTTTACAGGTTACCCAAGACATTTTAGAGGAGGTATGCTGATGCTGTGTATTTAAAGGTGCATTAAGTCATTTTTACTTGTAATAAAATAAAATTGCAATATGTAATTTGTGTATATAATGTTTGTTTTTTGTGTAATAAAGTCTATCATTAAATTGTAACTTGTCTTTGTTGTTATTTTGTAGATGTTTGTTGTAACTAGGCTTATGTGTAATTCAAGATACTTTAGTAAAACAATTTGTGGTACATGAAATAAAAAAAATCATAAAGGATAAATTTCCCTTTGGAACCCTGACTCGGGCCAGTACCGGCGAATTATACAATTTATGCTGGCATGATTATGGCCCGATTCCGGCAGCGTCGGCTCAGTTTCGGCACCCGGAATCGGGCCAGTGTACTTGGGTCGATTCTGGCGCGTCATTCATTGCCGCGTTTCAGGAGTCCGGCAACCGGAACTGGGCCGATTGATTTCTTCCGGCTTGCCGGTTCTGGGCCATTGTTGGCCCACATCTGTTTGGCTACCTGGGGTAGAGCACACTTATATATAGATAACCAAATTACAAATTATTTATACTAAATGACTGTTACAGCACAGCTTATGTTTAGTCATAAAGTAGTCTAATAAACTAATACAATATTTCGATTTGTATTTATTAGATAGGCTACGTGTATTTCGCTGTCATTGTTGACTCTTATCAGCTCGAAGCTTCGAAAGTCCACATGATGATGAAGATAACCTGAGCTGAAGGTGAAGCTGAAACTGCTGAGTCACTTCATGTATGATCATCATGACTGTGTTCTTGTGGAAGATGCGCTTTCATATCTCAGATTTCTGTTAGGGGAGAGTGGGGTAAAGTGAGACATTTTTTACATTTGTTCCCCTCTAAGCGAGCAAAAATGATATATCAGTCAAATTTACACATTTCCCAATAATTCAGGATGTTTCCTAGCAATGGAAATTATTCGAATATATTCAGGATGAAGGGCAGTGAAAATATGATTGTTTTTAAAAAAGTGGTCTTGTGTCTCACTTTACCCCAGCTTAGGGGTAAACTGAGACAGACCAGAGAAATCAAGGGGGTAAAGTGAACCAGCTGGGGGTAAACTGATCCACTTACTTTTTCCACTCTGAAACTTCCATAACAACACATGTTGTAACAGTAAGAATCTTGACAGCTAGCTTGACAACCACACATTCCAGAACTAATGTCGGACTAGTAACAGAATCATGGAGATTGGTCAATTAAGATGACCCACCGGTGCGCATCCAAGTGAAGGTGCAACGCCCTTGGCATGCTAAGGGTGAATGGCACACTGGAGGAAATTCCTCCTAAAAAAATGAACTATGTCCAAATTATTGTGATTCATTTGGAAAACTCAATGCAGTCAGACCTCCCCTGGCCAGCCCAAGGAGGGTGGCCCGTCCTGAGCCAGATTCGGATTTGTCCGCCACCGCTGGATCTCCGTCTGGAGCAAAGTCAGTCCTAAAAAGGACCTTTGGGTCTTTGTGGAGGAGGGACAATGCTCCGCTCGGACAAGGAACATGGACCAGATGGTGGTCAGACCGGGTGGGGAAACAGCCTGACCCAGCCCAGAGAAAGTGCACTTTGTGCGGGCAAGACTTCCAGTAAATAGAGTCTGGTTTGGACACCCAGTCCCTCGGTGCCAGGGCGTGCACACTGGTGAACGTGCACCATCCTGGGTGAGCTAGGGGTGAAAGACACACTGGAGGATATTCCTCCTTGTAAAAATGTCCAAAAATATATTGTATTTGAAGAAGAGCTCCATGCTCGCAGACCTCCAGGGCCGGCCCCAGGGAGGGTCGGTCATCTCCGGTCAAAGTCAGATCCGTACACCTGCTGGCGCTCCTGCTGGCGCTCCTGCTGGAGCAACGACGGTCTAAACACGGACGCTTGGGGTGTTGTAGAGGAGGGAGACGACACTCTTATCGGACTAGGTAATGGAAAACAGGTGCCTCCAGGTTGCCTGGGGCCCAGAGGAGCGCGCCCTCTCCTTCGGGCCGTCAAGTCGGGGTGCCCGGTCGATTGGAGCTTCGGACGCGCCTGCGCTTTGACATCGGGAGACTCAGATGGCCCGTCTGAAACGGCGAGATTCCCATGCTGACTTCACTCCCTAGCAGGCTCTCAGGGAGAGTGCGGACAGTTTTGTCGAGGAGGGGACAAACGCTCCATTTGGACAAGGTGAGATGGAGAAGGTGCTCCACCTCTTTGCCTAAGCTACTGCCCCCCAGGCTACTGATATTACTTCCCCCTTTTTTTCTTTTCTTTATGAATCTTAGGAGGCTTGACTTGTCAATATTTCTCTCCCTTACAGCTGCTCCTATAGACTTCTTTCCTTCCTTGACCTCAGCAGCTGCACTCTCCATCTCCTCAAGGGGTGTTTTGCCCCAGGTTTTCTTCTTGGTGTATTGCCTTGGCATGATGGCTTTTCTACTATGTTTTTGACATTAAAAATAAAACATATGTCATGTAATATTACATTAAAATATGTTTAAGACTAAACTTAACTTGTCCCTCATGTCTCACTTTACCCCACAGCATTTGTCTCACTTTACCCCACCGCCACATTTTAGGAAAAAACGATCTCTTGTAGCAATTCAGGCTTATCTTCAGCTAGCATCATCACATGGTTTTATATGTTGGTAGTTCATCAACATGTATGATATAAGTTTTTCTACCTGAATCAATTTGCTTTGGCACAACAGTTGATTAAGTTGAAAGCAAGAAAATTTACTTTTACATGCAAAAAAAATATTTTTGTGAAAAAAACATGCTTACTATAGCACCATGAGGTTCTCTCCTTCATGGCCATGGTGAAAAGGAAGGGGCTTGAAAACATAATGGTCATATAACCACAATTGTGTTCCGTTGCCTAGATATAGGGGGTGTCTCACATTACCCGATGTCTCACATTACCCCGTTCTCCCCTACCGTACGTTTCATTAAAGTTGATTTTGCCTTAAAATGAGCATTGGCTCCCCAATTCTTTTAAAAGTCTTTTAATCAAACATTTCTCAGTCATTGTGTGATTTCTATTTTTTTGCAACCAAGTATGAACTTTCTGGGAAGTTTCTTTGTAGTTTTATTTTATTTATTTTTTACCAAAAACTAACTTTCCCAGAACATTGCAGGAATTTTAAAAAACAATTACAACCATTCTGTAATGGTTATGTTTTATTTTTATAACCATAAAATAACCATTCCAGAATGCTTGATCTGTGCGCTAGTTTCAATTTCATGGACTTTACTTCAGTATTCCTCAGTCGGTTTCCTTTGTAGTTTCCCGCCAGTCGAGCTTTAAAATTAGTTTAATATAACATTTAATAAATTGAAGAAATTAGATCCGTCAAAACACGTAATAATTCCACCTGTATAGATAAAACATTACGCCAGGATTAAGTGTATAGTGTAAAAGCTAAAGCACAGAAAGATGCGCGCGCACTCGCGTAATTAAAAAAATTAACGGTCATTTTGTTTTACTGCTGACTGACTGACATTAGTTTATCGATCTCTTTATTGAATAATTACTTACAATTAATATAGAAATGAGAGCAACTATGATTTCGGAGAGATTTGACACGCCTGATTGAAGTTTTTATACTGATATCCTACTTTAATGTCTTTTCTTTCATTTTTTTAATGTCTGTGAATAAATTTCATACATGGAGAACCTTTCAAAGGTTTTAAAGCCAGCTGCCATTTTCTGCTAATAATTTAAAACTGAACAATTTTTTTTATTTCTTGTAATGATGGTAAATATTTTCCTTAGCTTGACTGAACAGGACAAAACTTTATTAATTCCAAACAACAGACAACAACATAGTATCGCCCAGATCTGGCCCACATTGTTGCTGTCTGGGGTTAATCTGCCATTACAGAAGATAACAACCTTCATCTTTAGAAACTGTATCAAATAAAGTTCACAAATGAAGCGTCCTAACAGAACAGATGCTGAAAACGTCAGACAAATGAAAGGTGCAGCGATGTAAACAAGACAAGAGTTGTGATTTAACAGTTGTAGGAGTAAAATTGATTAGTAAGAGAGACTTCTGAAACATTTCTTGCATAAAGGACTGTTAGAAAACATCACATGCAATTACTGAATACATCAAAGCTGAACTTTATGCAATATTAATCTGATTCTCGATGTTCCTCACAGGTTCTTCAGTGTATCCTGACCCTCGGGTTTCTCCAGCCATTCCAGAGGCCAGCTGGCTTTAATACTGGGACGGTCCTTCACCATTTCATAATACTCCATCAGTCTGGGACATCTCTCTTTAGGACAGCTGTTAACCAGTCAGACAGATAAACATTAAACCAGTCTAACAGATCAAACATTACACCAGTCTAACAGATCAAACATTAAACCAGTCTAACAGATCAAACATTAAACCAGTCTAACAGATCAAACATTACACCAGTCTAACAGATCAAACATTAAACCTTGAGCTGACATTATGATCAAACATGCTGTCTATGGAGAAGGATTGATAATGATTTCACTCACTGAAGTCGTGGGAAATATGCGATAATGGGGAAACAAACCACGTCCGCCATGGTGAAGTTCTTGCCGGCGAGGAACGACCCTTTACCCATCTGACCAACAAATGAGATTGAGTTTATTAGGAGGACAATAAGGGTTCAAGTTCAATGGCCAAAGGTTGATGATAATAGTTATGGCATTTGGCAATAGTTAACCTCTATTTATGGCATTCATAACACAATTAATTTCAATAAGAACGAATGAAAGAGGCAGCGAATCAGGCTCGTTGTATTAAATCCTTTAGCCAATGTTCCTGATATTTCTTTAGAACATGAAAAGGGTCTATTGGGCTAAAGTTTGACGTCGTCATGTTGGAATCGTTTCGTGAGATCGTGAGACTATCGATTAGGACTGCCCGCTAATAATCGACTAGAAGAGGCTTAGTCCAACAAAAATTTTATTAGTCGGTTAGTCATTTACATTTATGCATTTGGCAGACGCTTTTATCCAAAGCGACTTGCATTGCACGTCAAGGCACACATTTACATTCTTATCAGTTCTTGCTTTCCCTGGGAATCGAACCCATGACCTTGGCGTTGCAAGCGCTAACGCTCTACTGTTTGAGCTACAGGAAAGATCACAAATAGTTGAAGAAAAAACAAAACCTTGTGGCGAAGTTGCCCAATCCGTGAGGGACAGATCGTTAACGTGATCGGGACGTGAGAGGACGCTGGTGTGTCTGTCGCCGCTTCTCATGCTCACAAACAAAAACGCACAACTCCAGCTGCTCTGCGATTCTACTCCTGCTGCTTCACTTAGCTGGTTTATACGTCACGCTACTAGTTGGATTAACTTTCACACACTCTGAAACTTTTTCGCTGTGTGCTCTGGTTATGCTACAAGATCTGCTAAACCAGTGGTTTTTCCAGCTGCTACACTACCTTGCAGAGTGGTAGACAGGCTACTTTTCAACCTTGGCTTTATTCTGACGATTCCCAAACTGCCAACAGCTGTAATTACCTCTGACAATGGCTTGATCCTCCACAGTATTCTCTGTTAAAGCTTGGCCGTGATTCTCTGGTGGATGGTCTGAGGCTTGTAAGCTAATGCTAGCTAGCGTTGGGCAAGCTAGCGGTCTTCCCTGGCATCATGGCTTTCCTAAGGTACTGCGTTTTGGAACTCAAGAATCCCAACTCGCACATCGCACCGAGTAACGTTAGCCTTGAGGTGATTAAATCTCTCCATCTCCAAAACCCCCCCACGTGCACAGGGCTGCTCGACATAAGTTTGTTTACATGGAGACATCCCAGGCTACTCCTGTTTTTTGGTCTATCACTACCCAGTGACGACGTCATCAGAACGAGCCGCGCATACACTTATTTAACTTACGGCCCTTAGAACGGGCTGTTGATGTCATTCCTCATGCCAATACATCTGTCCTTAAGTCTGTCTCATTTATGCTGCTGAACACTTGCTCACTAAATAATAAAGCGCCACTCATACATTACATTATAACTGACAGGAAACTGGATTTTCTGTGTCTGACTTAAACTTGGCAGAACCAAATGGACTTTCTTGCACTTAACCAAGCTACCCCCAAATGCTATTGTTACATTCAAAGGCCCCGTAGTTCTGGACATGGTGGGGGACTGGCTGTCATACATCATGCAGATTTCCAGATAAAAGAATTTCCAGTACACGCCTCTTCATTTGAGTGCATTCACTTTGCTCTGTCTGGGCTTCTGCAGCTACAAGTGGTCCTTGTCTATCGCCCGCCTAAGGCATCTGCTAGTTTCCTGCCTGAGCTCTCTGACCTCTTTGCTCTGATCTGCCCCATCTCTCCAGCTACCATCTTACTTGCTGACTTTAACATCCATGTTGATTCCAGTAATGTTTACGCTGCAGAATTTGTCACTACTGGACTGTTTTAATTTTACACAAGATGTCAACGGCCCTACACATGCTAAAGGCCATATACTGGACCTGGTATGCTCCACGGGTATAAGTCAAGTCAAGTCAAGTCAAGTTTATTTGTATAGCGCTTTTCACAATACAGATTGTATCAAAGCAGCTTCACAGTATTAAATTAAAATAATACAACAAAGTTTGTTTCAAGAGGAATTTATTGATTGATAAAATTAAATTAAATATCCCCAAAAAATCTGAGCAAGCCAAAGGTATAACCCCAACCCATCTACAAACTATTGACCTAGCTATTTCTGATCACCTTGCCGTCATGTTCTCTGTTTCTGTGCACACACACAGGAAGTGGGTGAAAAGAATCATTGCATATGGAAACATCAAACAAGTGTGCATACATCAATTATTATACACTCTTGCAGGCCACCTTATCAGCTATCCCCCAAACTGTACAGTTGATGACTTGGTTAATCACAACAACCTGGCCCTGTCACGTATTCTGGACTCTGTTGCCCCCCTCATCACTCGATCTGTCTCCTTCTCCTGTCCTACTCCCTGGTTCACTGCTGAACTCCGCCTCATGAAGGCCACAGACGGAGGCTGGAGAGGTACTATAAAAAAATCTGGCCTCACTGTCCACCAGGTAGCCTACAACAACCATGTTAAGAGCTACAAAGATACTCCGTCCAAGGCGAAAAATAACTATTACTCTACACTCATTGGCAACCAACAACATCAACCTAAACAGCTTTTTTCCACTATCAACCGCCTACTCTGCCCACCTGACCCTCCTCAACCATCTGACGCTGCTGGCCTATGCTCCAGATTCCTGGATTATTTCCAGAAAAAGGTAGAAACCATCCACCAACAACTGCAGCTGTCCAGCTCCTCTCACCCAACCACACTACCGCTGCTTGACACAAACTCTTCAAAAACAATTTTTGGAAAAAAAACCCAGCTCAAAACAGCTCACGTTCTTGAGCTAGTGTCAAAAGCAAAGGCCACAACCAGCAAACAGGATCCAATGCCGACTGCCTTGGTTAAGGCATGTCTTCCAACTCTGGGTCCCACACTGGTCAACATCATCAACACCTCGCCGTCTTCTGGGGTGGTCCCCACCAGCTTTAAAACTGCTGCGGTGATCCCTACACTTAAAAAACCAGGCCTGAACCAAGATGATCCAAACCACTACCGCCCAATCTCCAACCTACCTTTCATATGCAAGTTAGTGGAAAGGGCTGTGGCTTCCCAACTCAACCATCATATGCTACAGCACAATCTCTACGAGCAATTTCAATCTGGTTTCAGGTCACATCATAGCACAGAAACTGCCCTCATCAAAATCACAAATGACCTTCTCATGGCAGCTGACTCTGGCCATGTCAGCATCTTAATTCTTCTCGAACTCTCTGCAGCCTTCGATACAGTCTCCCATTCCATTCTTCTCACTCGCCTCTCTGAACTCATTGGGCTCACTGGTACTGTGTACTCCTGGTTTAAATCCCATCTCACCAACAGGCAACAATACACCACCCTTAAGGGCATTTGCTCTGAACTGGCGCCAGTCTTACACGGCGTGCCACAAGGATCGGTGCTTGGCCCACTACTATTTAATATTTACATGCTACCTCTTGGGATGATCATCCGGAAACATGGATTCCACTTCCACTGCTACGCTGATGACACCCAGCTCTACATCAGTACTAAGCCTTCTACTACTCTTCCACCAGTGCCACTTATCAACTGCCTGAAGGACATAAAGCACTGGCTGGACAGTAACCTTCTCAAACTCAACAAAGACTAAACAGAACTCATGGTGTTTGCCCCACTGTCACTTCTTAAAAATGTTGATGACATCATACTGGATGTGGATGGCTGCTCAATCTCTGCATCTCCTCAAGTACGCAACCTGGGCGTCATCATGGACTCCACTCTCTCCTTCCAACAACACATCAAAAACACTACTAAAATTGCCTTTTACCATCTTAAGAACATCTCCAGACTCCGACAGTGCCTCTCCAACTCAGTAGCTGAGACCCTCATCCACTCCATCATCTCCCGACTTGACTATTGTAACGGTATCCTGTTCGGTCTACCCAGCAAGGTTACTGACAGACTCCAGTACAGAACACTGTGGCTAGGATGCTCACCCACACAAAACTTGGACTTCACATTACTCCCATCCTGAAGAAGCTTCACTGGCTGCCAGTTAAGTCCCAGATCAAATATAAAATCCTCCTCCTGACGTACAAATCTCTCCATGGACTTGCACCCCAGTACCTTACTGATCTACTCCATCCATACATTTACATTTACATTTACATTTACATTTATTCATTTAGCTGACGCTTTTATCCGAAGCGACTTACAATTGCTATATATGTCAGAGGTCGCACGCCTCTGGAGCAACTAGGGGTTAAGTGTCTTGCTCAGGGACACATTGGTGTCTCACAGTGGATTCGAACCCGGGTCTCTCACACCAAAGGCATGTGTCTTATCCATTGCGCCACCACCACCCCATACACTCAGTCACGGTCCCTGCGGTCCTCTGACAAGGACCTGCTCGCTGTCCATAAGTCCAGGCTCCGGACATTTGGTGATAGAGCCTTCTGTGTTGGTGCACCTTACAAGCTTCCTCTTGCCATCCGCTCTGCCTTGTCTCTAATAACCTTTAAAAACCAGCTTAAAACACACCTCTTCACTGAGGCCTATGGGCTTTAGCTCCCCTGGCTTCACACCTCTCTCCTCATATCCCCCTCTCCCCTTTCTCTTGTTGTTTGTTAAGTGTCCTTGGACTCTGTGAAAGGCGCTATATAAATTAAAGTTATTATTTTTTTATTATGTTAACGGCGGGTACTTGTGGTAATCAGACAGGAAAATCCAAACGTTTGCCTATCATCAATCAAACTTAATTATGACTTATTATTTGAAACATGCAAGTAGTAGCAACTTTACATGGCCGCTCGCTATAATGCTAACCTAGATAAATGTGCACTAGCCGATTATTAGGCTCATATCTAAGTGTGGAAGCTATTAGCGCTCTTGCTGCACGAGACTTGCATTTCACTTAACATACTCTCTTACATCAAGAGTAGCCTAGAACGTCACTGGAAACGGACTCATGTTATTTGTGTGCACTCACAAAAACTAAATGTTGTGCTTTTGTAAAATAAAGAAAACAATCAGGATGCGCTTTCTGCCGTCTCGGTCTCTGTGAACTTGAGCGTGTCACAACATAAACCGAAACTCAGCGTGAACTTTCCTCACAGACATGAGAAATACATCTATCGAAAGATTGAAATGTCTATTTTTAAATGAACCGATTCAAATGGAAAACAAATATTCTCAGATTATGTTGTTACGCTCTGGCTTTATGTGTGCGTTTGAGCGCTGATTAGGCTATGTAGGCAATTAAAGGCTCATTATTATGATTTGGCTTATTAATATACAAGTGCGATAAGTCGACTAATCGCTTAAATTAATGACTAACAGTCGACTAGAAGAATCTTAAGTCGAGGGCAGCGCTATTAGCGATCGAGTCAGAGAATCCCTGTTAAAACACAACCTTCTCCAAGTATCCGTCCCACAGTTTGAGTTCGGTGACGAGATTCTCTTTATTCCTCTTCAGGGCCGATTCGTGTCGCTCTCCCTCAGGGATGTACCACTCGTAGAAGGCCACGTCGTCTGCACACACAAGAGTTCAACACAGAATAAGCGGCTGACCGTCGTCCGCTCAGAGTGAAACTGCTAACCACTTAAAGTGCTGTTGGACATCATCGAGTGCAAGAACCATAACAACACGTTTGTTTTCTTAATGCAAACCGTGAGCAAAGAGAGCATGAGGCAGGAGGACGATGACAGCGAATAAACTACATCAATTTGTATTATAAACTATTTTGAACCGGATGAAGATCTGAGTAGATATCCGTTATTGTTCTTCCTGTTAAAGACCTGTGATAGCTTATATGAGGAGGCTAATGCTGTATAATGCTATAGGCTAACTGTTTAAATGAATTTTATTAATATATCCATGCACACATTGTTTGACGCCAAAGACACGCATGTTAACTCTTTTCCCGCCAATTTTCCAGCAACTCATGTTTCCACTGTTATATGGTAGGGGGCGCTATTACACATCATCAGAAGGAGAACTGAATCTCAGGATCAAAACACAGGCGAAGAAGAAGCAGAAACGAGCGATAGAAGCATTGCTGACGGACATTATTACGCGATCATCAAACAGCTATAAATCAAAACCGCTGAACGTTTCTGAATGAAATGTTGAACCCATGAAGAGTTTCGCCTGTAAAGCTTTAGGGGGGTGAAACCCGACTAGGAGAAGTGAGTCGTCGCGCAGCTTTAAATGTACGCTCATGATTTAAATCACTTACACATTTTCTGCTGCAGGTTGTTGGTCTCGAACATGCGCTGGTAGACGAGCGCCAGTTCGGCTGGATCATCTGGGATCAGACGGGCTCCTTGAGACTTGAATGCACTCTACAAACCAGAAACATTTCTTTTAGATTTTTCTTGGAGTTTTAAGTAAAAATGTCCATTTGTAACCATTTTAAGATGGTAATGAAGAAAAGCCAAGACATCGAATCACAAAAACCTTCCCATCAACTACAGGACTTGCTACTGCCAATACACACACACACGACAATATATAGCGTACATGAATTACCCGTAGCAGATTTACACAGGTGGAGCTGGGGAAGTGGAGGGTTTCTGAAAGCACTGCATAGCTAGAGCAAATGCTGACCAGTATTTGAAGGTTGAGCAGCGAGCTCATTGGCTACTGATATAGCAGGAACCAATCAGCTGTGCCCTATAGAGAATGATGTGATTGCAAGTAGATTGAGTTGAGGACCGATCAGCCTGCGCAATCTAAAGTTTCATGACTGTTTTCATGCACTGTGTTTGTATAAAACTGGAGAACGTTAGAGCCCTTTTTTGTTAGAGCCCCTAAACCGACATAGAAATGCACAAATATAATGAATTTAAAATATATTTTAATGTCTTTCACAAAATGGGTTCTGTGAGAAAATTTGTGTTCGCTGGGGAACTCAGGAGTTCTCAGGGGAACGCATGCATACATGCATGTGCGTATTACAAAATAATTATACACAGTACACACACATATATTATATAAACACAAACTTTTATTCTGGATGCGATTAACTGTTGCACAGCACTAATTGAAATATATCGATTTTTTTTTGTGAAGGACCCTTAACCGTCAAGTATGAAAGCCCATTTCCACCACATAAATAAACATCAATAAAAATATGACACAAAAAGTTGATACTATGATATACTAATCCATAATTATGAGATAAAAAGTCAAAACTTTGACTTGCATATTCATAATTATGCAGTTGAAATTGACATATTACGCAGAAATCATGACATTAAGTCATAACTATGACATTAAAAGCCGTACAATACAAAATGACATACAAAGTTATGATTTCTACTTTTTAATCTCAAGTATGAGATAATTAATTACGTTATAAGTATGTCTCTTTTTTACTGAGCATATTATTTTCTTATTCATAAGAATTATAACACTTTTGGATTGTGTTTGTTAAAATTGGACAGATTTATTTCTGCGAAGGCTTGAGGAACTGTTTATGACACTGATTTACCTCCAGATACAGACACGCGGCGAAAGACTCGTTCACGATGAGGTCTCCGTGCTTGAAAGTTGGAACCTGCAAAAAAATAATCATAATAAATGTGCACTATTATAACAAAAGTTAGTCAAATGTCGTGTCTCTTTATGAAAGTTGCATTCAGTAAACACTAATGCAGTCAGCAGAAACCCCACTCCACAGGCGTGTGTGTGAGACGCACCTGAAGTCTGGGATTGAGAGCCTTCACTTCTGCACACTGGTGCTCTTTCTTGTCAAACGCCAAATGTTTGTGTTTGTATCCCTGCAGTTTCTTCTCCTCCAGCGCGATCATGACCCTCCAGCACGGCGGAGAGCCGGAGCTCCAGTAAAGCATCATATTCTCTGCCATAATGTCGAGTTCACTCGGGAAATGTGACTGTAAATTAGAGATGGGGAGTCGACTCCAAAAGAGTCGATTCCTCGACTCTCACTAGCCCTAGTGTCGGAATCGACTCCAGGTCAGGAATCGACTCCCAGTGTCGAGTGTTTTTTTCAAGTTCAACACAGCAACAGTTCATTATAACGAAAAGATTATAATGAATGTAAAGATACGGAAATTAAAACAAAAAGATAAAGAAATGAGAGGAAAAAATAAGAGGTGATTTTTGTTTCTTGTCTGTGTTGATAAATTTTTCAATATTAAACATTTTAATAATGACCTTTACTTATTTGTATACAAAATTAGACGTTTTCTACAGAAGAGCTTTGATATCTATAATTTCCAGGTAATGTATGTAATCATGTAGGTTATCCCTAAATAAGACATTAAAAGACAAGTGCTGTGTAAATAAGAGTATAGTGTTTAGTGTTGTACTTCTGAAAACTGAAGGGAGTAAATTAAGTGTATAACAAAAACTATGTAATGCTTTGTGTGCTTGTCAATTCTTATATATGCATCCTTGTTTCCTTTCCTCTTACCTCCATCCCCTTAGGATGCGAGGATGGAACATTAACATTAGTGAAATGGCATGTACTCACTCTATATGAAGTTCATTTTCTATTATTAAATGACAAGTGCATTAAAAACTATTATTAAACAACAGTTATTATTGGTAATATAACTAATATTTTTCAATGTTAAACAAAAAAAGTAAAAAAATAAAGTTAAACATGCTTAAGTTAAAGTTCATAGCTTCACTACATTAAAATTATATAAAATAATATACAAAATAAATAGATAAATACACTGTCTAAAACAAGTCTGCTTTTACAAGTTTAATGATTAATACTAACATATTGCACACTTAAATATGATTTGAAGAAGCTGCGATGTGAAAAGGAGGGGGATTTATAAGGTTTAGTTGATTAAACATTTTAGTATAGGAAACATTTGTATCCTCGCTCTTGACTCCTCAGGAAGCCTCCTCGTTCCTCGCCCCCCTCCCGGTGGAATTAAAGAATTTAGATGTCCTACATGAGAGCGGAGCTCGATCGGTTTCAGGGTCGTAGGACATACGAGCGAGAAACGAGGAAGCATATTGAGACGCACCTTCTGAATCCTGACCCTATTTTAATTCAAAGTAAATGGAGTCGAGGAGTCGATTCCACCGACTCCAAAATTAGGAGTCGGGAGTCGGAGTCGACTCCAAAAAAACCGGAACCGAACACCCCTACTGTAAATGAGCGGACACCAGATGTTGCTGCATCAAATACTTGGCGTTCGAGTCTGACGTGACGACATCACGTGGGCGTGGTTTGTTTGCATGGTCAATGAGCATGCGCAGTTTACATGCTCCGTGTCAAGACGTCCCCTTTCACTGAACATATTCAAATAAAACATTTAATATAATATATATTTATATTTTAATCATTTAAATTATTATTTTATTACAAATATAATAAAATAATTTATCACCAAAAAAATATATGCTTTTGTTATGTGACCCAAAAATAATAATTTGGAATTATAGGTATGAATAATAATAAGTATGAATTGGATTTTTTTAATTGAGACAAAAACGCTTTTTTCGTTGAGGTTTTGATTCTGCCGTGTTCAGATGAAGCTGCATCAATCAAGAGAAATATGAGTTTTTTTACTTAAATAATTTTTTTCATTTTTATTATACAAATATAACATTTAAAACGAAGATGAAACTGGGACAAACATGTATCAATTAAAATAGAAATCTACTATAGTTTATTCAATATAATATATGCAATAATCCACACAGCTATAGGACAAACATGGATCAATTAAAAAGCAGTTGCCATCGTAGATTAATGCTACCCCAGAAAACAATTTTTTTTTTTTGAAGAAAATAACTTTTTTAAACACCAAATAACAATGAATTAAACACAATCTAAGGTTTTAAAATATTAAATTTATTCAGACATGAAAAAAATGAAAAGAAAAATACAGACTACATCTCTTCCACACGCTGTGTCACCAAGCTACGGTTTAGCTATAACTGTGAAATAGCGACCTCTAGCGGCGAAACTTACAAACTGCACTTATGAACATCAAGAACTAGTTTACCTTCAGAATATTTAACTACTGTAAATCACACAGAAATGAAAAACAAATATTCAAAGCTTATAAAACCGATCTTTTTGCAATATTCACTGCACATTCAACCATATTCCTTTTTCTTTTACATGTATTATTCCCCGTGAGGGGGTGCACCGTTCCTGGAGGTACTGTAATACCAGGTCGATGCGTGGAGTGGACGGAGCAAGCCCCTATTCCATCTCCCTGATCCAAAAATCAATTTAATATATGGTCCCCGGGTAGGGGACGTATCAGATATTAAACTGATAAGAACAGATACTACACTTGATCTTAGCCAAAAGGCCGAGAAGCGATACTGATAATGGGCTCGAGCTACAGGAGTCATTCAGCGCGACACACACCTCCATGACGGTGACACGGGCTGACATCAGGAGAAACACCTCACACTACATACACACACTACACACACTCGAGGAATAATGTCCCACTCAGAGACTCAGAGAAACACGGAGATTCTCACAAATAACAAGATGAAAACGTACTCGGTTACTAACGTAACCTCGGTTCTCTCTAGAGAGGAAACGAGTACTGCGTAAATCTTACGCTAGGGGAAAATCTCTTTTCCACGAGATACTGAAGCCAAAAAATTATCCTTAATTTTGAAATAATGTAAAACGCGTTGCGGCAGCATGCAGACACAGGCGAGACGGCTTGTGCGCCTATTGGCTGCCCTGCGGCAACTGCAGCAGCCTATCGATAAGGCCCACTCGTGACGTCAGCTCCAATGGGGGCGCTTCGCGCCCAATACGTCACGTCCCGCCAGAATGGGCGTGGTCTAGGGCTATAAACACAGCTTCGAGAGGCTAGCTCACTGGTTTTTCATCGCCGAAGCGAACCAGAGCGTGTGCAGGCACGGCAAGATACGCAGTACTCGTTTCCTCTCTAGAGAGAACCGAGGTTACGTTAGTAACCGAGTACGTTCTCTTACGAGAGGTACTCTCGTACTGCGTAAATCTTACGCTAGGGGAAACAGTGTAAAACGCCGTGCATGCTTAGATCCAGCACCAAAGTCCCAAGGGCAAGTGCCCGGGCTCATATAGTACATGATCATAATGGACTCACAGAGAGCCCAGGAAAGAGTGGCTAGAATAGCATCATTCCTGTAATAATATAACATCTTATAAGGAGCAGTTATACTGATGATGTGTCGTACAGTCAGGGCGACCCCCGGCCTGGACTGACGAATATAGTGGGTCTTACACACTGCCCATAGAGCTGCGCGATCCAACAGCGAGCATTTGCTCAAGCAGTTTCAGTATTCTGGCCCGAACACATCAGGGCAGACAGTACCGATTTTAGACCGAAAGCAGCTTAGCCTGCAAGGCGGGAACCTCTAGGTTAGAAAACCTTATAAATGTAGACGGGGAGGCCCAGCCTGCCGCCATACAGATATCTTGCAAGGCAATCCCACTAGACCAAGCCCACGACGAGGCCACGCCTCTCGTGGAGTGTGCTCTGACTCCAAATGGGCACTGTAAGCCCTTAGAGGTATAAGCCAGCGCTATAGCATCAACTATCCAACTGGATAGGCTCTGTTTCGACACGGCAAGTCCCTTAGAACGTCCGTAGAGTGAAAACAAAGAGCTGCTCTGTCTGTCTGAAAACAGACGTGCGAGACACATAAGCTCTTAATGCTCTGACTGGGCAAAGGAAGCTTGCGTCTCCTTCCTCGTCAGAGACCGGTAAGGCTGACAGGGAATGACCTGCGCCCTAAACGGTGTGTTGAGGGATTTTGGAACATAACCGTGCTTAGGTTTGAGTATAACTCTTGAGTCATTAGGCCCAAACTCCATACACGTCGCGCTTACTGAGAGCGCGTGTAAGTCCCCTGTGCGCTTCACTGAAGCGAGAGCCAGAAGAAACACTGTCTTGAAAGACAGGTGTTTAAGATCAATCGTCTGTAAAGGCTCGAATGGGTCACCTTTCATGGCTTCCAGCACTGTAGAAAGGTTCCATACAGGGACTGAGGGAGGCCTGGGAGGATTCAGTCTCTTAGCTCCTCTAAGGAAGACGATGACTAAATCGTTCCTTCCTACTGACTGACCCAGCGTTGTTTTTGAGAACGCTGCTATGGCCGCCACATACACTTTGAGCGTGGAAGGGGTCCTGCCCTTGTCCAACAGCTCTTGTAGGAAGGAGAGAACCTCCGTCACCCCACAGTCTAGGGGCGACACGCCACAAGCTGTGCATCAGCTGGAGAACACTGACCATTTCGAGGAATAGAGACGTCGCATAGACGGAGCTCTAGCCTGCGTGATCGTGTTTAACACTCCGCTTGGGGAGGTCAGCGGGTACCCGTTGATGGCCCAAACATGAAGGGACCACAGCTCTGGGCGCGGATGCCAAAACGAGCCCTTGGCCTGAGAGAGGAGGTCCCTCCTCACTGGCACTGGCCATGGGGCAGTGCTTGCTAGCTGCATCAGAACTGGGAACCAGGGTTGGTTTTTCCAGAACGGCGCTACGAGTAGCACTGAGCATCCTTCTCTGATCCGTTCTATCACCTGAGGCAGGAGAAAGACGGGAGGAAAGGCATAGAGCGGGCGGCGGGGCCATACGTGAGCCAGCGCGTCCCTGCTCTTGGAGAAAAATTCCAGACAGTGAGCGTTTTCTTGAGACGCGAACAGGTCTACTTCCGCTCTGCCGAATTTCTTCCACAGCAGCTGGACTGTCTGTGGGTGTAGAGGCCATTCGCCTGTCGGAACATTGTTTCTGGACAGTCTGTCCGGTCCTACGTTCAGGAGCCCTGGCACATGCGCTGCTCTCGGCGAGAGCAGGTTGCGCTGAGCCCACACCAGGAGGCGTTCTGTCAGCCTGTGCAGGTTTCGGGACCTGAGGCCGCCCTGGCGATTTATGTAGGACACCACTGACATGTTGTCCGAGCGGACCAGGACGTGGTGTCCTCGTATTTAGGGACAAAAACGCGTCAGTGTGTTGTCTACTGCCAACATTTCGAGGCAGTTTATGTGTAGAAGCTTCTCCCGTTCTGACCATTGGCCGAAGAACGGTCTGCCCTTGAGCAGTGCTCCCCATCCCAAGGTGGAGGCGTCCGTAGACACTACCTTCACACTCGAGGAAGTCCCCAGGCTAACACCTGATTGGTACAAGTCGTTTGCTTTCCCAGGTTTCAGAGCTGCGATGCATTTCTGATTGACCTTGAGACGAAGCAGACCGGAAGCCCACGCTCGGCGCGGTACTCGCGCTTTCAGCCAGAACTGTAGCGGGCGCATGCGAAGCAAGCCCAACTGAAGTACTGATGATGCTGAGGCCATGAGACCTAGCATCCTCTGAAATTTCTTGAGCGGGACAGATGCGCCGCAGCGGAAAGAGCTCGCTGCGCGCTGAATGTCTAGTACGCGCTCTGGTGACAGTCGCGCTATCATAGACAGCGAGTCCAGTTCTGTGCCCAGAAAAGATATTATCTGTCTGGGAGACAGAGAACTCTTCGCCCAATTGACCCAGATTCTCGAGGTGATCGAGCAAAATGGTCCTGTGCTCTATGAGCACCGAGTGAGATTGAGCTAGAATCAGCCAATCGTCCAAGTAGTTCAATACTCGCATGCCCTGTAGTCTGAGGGGTGCGAGCGGCTAGAGACAAGCCGAACGGTAGGACTGAGCACTGATATGCCTGGCCCTCGAAGGCGAATCTCAAACGTCGCCTGTGACGTGACGCTATTTGTATTTGAAAATATGCGTCTTTCAGATCTATTGACACAAACCAATCTCCTCGGCGAATGTGCGTGAGGGTTTTTCTGGTCGTGAGCATTCCGAACTGTTGCTTCGCAAGCACTCTGTTCAGTTGCCTTAGATCTAGTATGGGTCTGAGACCCCCGTCTTTTTTCAGTACCAGGAAGTATCTGCTGTATAGCCCTCCTTCACTCTGAGCTTGAGATAAAGGCTCTATGGCCCCTTTGCTCAACAGTTTCAAAATCTCGGCTCGAAGTAGGTGGTGCTACTTCTGTTTTTACCGTAGCTTCGACGCGCGTCACATAGCGGCGAGGGCGTCGGCGAAACTGTAGCGAATAGCCTCTTTCTATAATGTCTAGCACCCACTTCAAAACCCCCGGGTAGCCTTGCCCATGCATCTGCACGAATGGCTAGGGGCTGAATGCGGAGCGCGCTCTGGTCGCTCAGCGACAGAGGGGCTTCGGTGTGCTGTAACATAAGCGTCGCGCTTCGAGGCAGGGGGCGCGCTGATAACGGCGGGCAGATTGCCCGCGCTCGACTCCTTTGCGGTGGTCAACCGAGAGGGGAGGGCTGGGCGAGTCCCGTAGGACCTGTCATGTCTATGTGTGAATGTGGGCGCGGGATAGCGGGCACATTTACAACACTGAGAGCATTGTTCGCCTGAGCAGAGCGAATGCACGTTGGTTTTGTTTTTACAGAAACCTTGAGATATGCGGAACGTAGTGTTTGTGGGCACTGGGCAGTGGGCACATTTACCACGTTTAATGCGCAATCGACCTGGGTCGATTTCATGTGCGCGAGCCCTGTGTGACGGGCTGTGTTTCTGTGTAGGAATTTCGTCTACATTCGTAACACCATCGGCCGTGGCCGGGACACCAGAAAATACACTCTTATGGGATTTATCTGGGTAGCCGTAAAAGCGGCGTTTGTGTGCAGGCAAGCGGGCTATTTCGCCGACTTGTTTACTGCAGAATACACTGGAACAGTCGCATTTACTGGAACTGAACGAGCGAGAAGTTGCCATAGAAACAGAAAGCGTCAACATGCTGGCGTTTGTTTGCAGGCGTGCGTGTATTACAGCAGGCTTGTTCACTGCAATATTGACATTTCCAGTCGTCTGAACTTCAGAGGCGGAAACCATAGAAACAGAGTTTGGGTGCAGGCGAACGGGTTGTACCACGCGCTCGTTGGCTGCAAAATACACATCTGCAGTCGCCTTTTCAGGGAACTGCCAGAGCGAGAATTGACGGCAAAAAGTGTGTTTTGCCGGTAGACCCGGGATTCGATCGCGGGTCTCTCGCGTGAAAATCTGACGATCTACCACTGGACCACAGAGGAAGACACATAGATATTCAGTAGCGCGAGTATTATCAAAGAGCGTCAACATGCTGGCGTTTGTTTGCAGGCGTGCGTGCAAAACAACAGGCTCGCTCACTGCAATATTGACATTTCCAGTCACCTGAACTTAAGAGGGGAATGAGAAATGTGTCAGGAGTGGTCGGCCCGGCCGCAGCGGGGCTAAAAAACACCCTTTTCTCCTTTCGCCAGTGACGCACGGGAACCATAGAAACGGTGTTTGGGTGCAGGCGAGCGGGTTGTACAGCGCGCTCGTTGGCTGCAAAATGCACATCTGCAGTCGCCTTTCAGGGAACTGACAGAGCGAAGCATTGGCGGCATAATATATCTGCCGTTAGACCGGGATTCGAACCCCGGTCCCTCGTGTGAAAAACCTAAGATTCCGCCACTGAGCCACAGGGGGGGAACACAAAGGTGTATAGATGCATGAGCATATAAAAGAGCGTCAACATGTTTTCTTCGGCGTTTGCTTGCAAGCGTGCGTGTTACAACAGGCTCGTTTGCTGCAATATTGATATTTCCAGTCGCCTAATCAGGGAACTGAGTTGTCTTTTCGCCGGTGAGTGACGCGTGAATGGGGCGCAAGGGCAGGGTAGCTTTCTTGTAACGTAAAGAAAAACTAACCCCGATCGTCCGCTTCCAGCCTCCCTTGTGAACGGCGCAGTTTGCGCGGCTCGAACAGAGGGAGAGAGAAAGCTAGCCCCGTGACCGTCCGCTCCTGACATCCCCTGTGAACGGCGCGGTTTGCGCGGCTCGAACAGAGGGAGAGCAGGTATCATCCCCCAAGCAGGCAAGGCAAGCGGGCGCACCGGCGAGCTTTGCGGGTTGGGGGGGGCGGAGGAGCAGTCTCGGAGAAGGATGCCAGGTGAGTCCTCAGAGTCACCAGGCAGTAACTGGCTCGCAGTGAGGGCGGTCGCCGTCAGCGAGCGCGAGCGCGAGCGCGAGAGCTGCGTGATCCTCAGGAAAGGGGCGTCTTGAAAAAGACGCCCGGCTCTTTTAGTGCAATGAGAGTGTGTGTCGCGGCGGCGAGCACACACACATACACAAAACACAGTAGCAGAGAAAGGATATAACGCCGGATAGCGCAGCAGGAAGGCGACTGAAGGCGGCGCGGCCAGCGGCTTCAGAGTGTCGACTCGTCCCGCTGAAAGGCTTTTTCAGACGGCGCGGCTTCTCTCCGGGTCCAGCGATGCGAGAGCTTCGCTGAAGAGATGAAAAAACCAGTGAGCTAGCCTCTCGAAGCTGTGTTTATAGCCCTAGACCACGCCCATTCTGGCGGGACGTGACGTATTGGGCGCGAAGCGCCCCCATTGGAGCTGACGTCACGAGTGGGCCTTATCGATAGGCTGCTGCAGTTGCCGCAGGGCAGCCAATAGGCGCACAAGCCGTCTCGCCTGTGTCTGCATGCTGCCGCAACGCGTTTTACATTATTTCAAAATTAAGGATAATTTTTTGGCTTCAGTATCTCGTGGAAAAGAGATTTTCCCCTAGCGTAAGATTTACGCAGTACGAGAGTACCTCTCGTAAGAGAACCTTTTTTACCGTCGTCCAAACAATCACGAGCACAGAGTCCATCAGCCAATCAAACACGAGCACAGAGTCCATCAGCCAATCAAACACGAGTACAGAGTCCATCGGCCAATCAAACACGAATACAGAGTCAGAGCACAATAAAGACTGTTTATCTCCGTTATTAATCTTTGTTAATCACGAAACATTCACTATTTATCGATAAAGTATTTCTGCTTGCGTTCAGATACCAGACTCAGCAAATATCGCTGAAGAAATGAAGCTTATACACACTTTAACTCGCTTGATGAGAGTGTGGTTAAATGCGGTACTGCACGTTCAACGTCACTGACTGGACCTCAGCAACTGCAAATCACCTCAGGAATTACCGATGTAATCCAAGGGCGGGAAAATAATAATCAAATGTGAAAAATAATTACCATTTATAAGATTAGGCATTATGTTAGTTTCAAACACAGTAAGTAAAATACTGCAGGAAATCATCACAAACCTACATAAACACCTTTTAAATACATTCCGAGAGGTCATGTTCAAATATCCAAGTTGGTTTGCCATTTAGAGGGACACAAGATTCTCTAAAAACAGAGAATTAAAAGTTTTATTGGTGAAGATACTCACGAGTGTCCCTCGAGTTTGTAAACTTCACGGAACGGTCGGAGATCTCATAGTGAATAACAAGCCGCCATCTTTAGATGTTTGCCTTTGAACTTCCGTTTTTGCGGTAGCTCTGTATATTTCTATGGCATACTAGATGTTGAAGAGTAATTAACTGGTGAACTGGGTTTACTTATTGTAGAGCTAACTAAACTTATCATGAGCAATGTAATGTTTGAAGCGAATTTCATAAATGTCCGTTTACCAGGTCGATTTTAAAACGAGCGTTTCATTCATAAATCTGTAAGATCTTCCCTTCCTGCTGTGGAAACACAAACCAGGAGTCCGAACACAGCGAGACTGGACAGAAATATTACATCTGGATTATGTTACTGAGAAACTTTCATTAACTTTAAATTGAGATACAAAATAAATGGGCTTTTTGCTACTTCTCACTACATTAGAGCAAGTATGAAGCGCGGCGTCACGGATGGATTTTACGGCAAAATAAAAGTGTATTTGTTTGAAATAATTGTAAATATACACCTCAGTTGTTGTGAATCAAATGAAATAAAAACAAGTTCTCTAAAATACTGATATGACACAAAAACAAACAATATAAGATCATTATGAACTTATTAATGCCATCAATTTAACAAAGGCAAAATTCATACTTTTAAGTGTGTTTTGTCCTTCTCTTTGTGTGTGAGCAACAGAATGAACGCAATATGTGAACGTAAAAGCTTTAAAATGTCTTGTATGATGTACTGATATATTTCAATGAAGAAACAAGCCTGATAACTTCAGTCACATGATGAGTTCACTTACGGCTTGGCAGAAACCTGTTTCTTGCTCTGATTTGCTTACAACTCTCTCCATGTGCTCGAGTGGTAATGTGAACTATATTTCCTTCATTTGTGGTCACATGATTACTTTTGATTATTGTTGCCTAGATACAGGGGGTGGCTCATTTTACCCACATGCTCGACTTAATGATAAGGTCACTTTGGCTTTCACCAGGCGGTTTTGTTTGTTCATTTTTTCAGGTGTTTCACAAATTACATAAATGGTGAAATCATAATTCAACATTTTAGCTTCCAAACAGACTAACTGTAAATAAACAACAGAGGCCCATCATGCAATGTAATATACATTAAGTTCAATAGGTAAACCTAATGAAGTAGTTAATTGTGACTGTCAATGAAAATCAACTAAAAACATGCATAAATATTAGAGGTTCACAGCCGTTTTACTGCGGGTCTTTAAAAAAACACATAATTCAAGTCATATTTCACATGTCATACTCATAACTAATGAATCAGGATACAGAATAAAAGAGAACGGAGACGAAGGCAGTTTTCAAATATTATATTAATCTTTATTTCAGTTTTGACAAAATACCCATAAAATCCAAAGCTCCTACCTTTACAAAAATAAGTCTTCTACAAATGTCCTCGGGTCTTCTCAAGGGAGCGAGCGAATAAAACACAGTGTAGAGTATCTGATAACATCACTAGCTTGTAAAGCCTCACCGACCCGCCTCGCTCTCCCTCCTGTTAGTGTTCATGAGGTTATCAAGAGTCCGATAGCAGCCGTCCTGTTCACCAACGCTTCTTAAATTAATCAACTTAAATTAGCATTCCACAAATATACAGTAACAACATGATTGTTTTCCATTAACAACAAATAAGGTAGAACTAATGTACAGATGTTGAAGCTGTTTCAAGTGCCGCCAACATAAAGCTTGATTATAAGATGATACACACACACACACAAAAAACAACAACGTCTTTTTGGTCCCACAGACATTTATAGTAAGAGTACAAAAGCACAGCAGCTCAGCACGAGAGAAGGCAACGGAGTTTCTTCAAGCCAGTTTAAATGTAGATGAAGATCTTTATCTTCTGACTCCAAAGTGCAACTGAGCGTATGAAGAGGAACCTGGATGTGGGGGGGGGGGTGGGGGTGGGGGGGGGGGGGGGGGGGGGGGATAAAAGAGTTTCACGTCAGCATGACATCACAGTCATTCAGTGCAGGCCAATCAATTCACATCAATAAAATCACATCTAGCAAATATCATATGGTTATTTAGGGCTGAGAATTGGATATGTGTTATAAAATACAAATTTTGATTCTTCTTATCGATTCCTTTGTGAGCATTTCAATCTGACTTTAAACCATTCAAGCGAGACTCACACGTGTATCAGTATATGGGATCAGTGCAGCTCTTAAAGTGACAGCAGCCTAATATTCCTGTGTCTCTATAATAACTCTAATATTCCTGCTGTGTCTCTATAATAACTCTAATATTCCTGTGTCTCTATAATAACTCTAATATTCCTGTCTCTATAATAACTCTAATATTCCGGCTGCCTCTATAATAACTCTAATATTCCTGCTGTCTCTATAATAACTCTAATATTCCTGCTGCGTCTCTATAATAACTCTAATATTCCTGCTGCGTCTCTATAATAACTCTAATATTCCTGCTGTGTCTCTATAATAACTCTAATATTCCTGTGTCTCTATAATAACTCTAATATTCCTGTGTCTCTATAATAACTCTAATATTCCTGCTGTCTCTATAATAACTCTAATATTCCTGCTGTCTCTATAATAACTCTAATATTCCTGTGTCTCCATAACTCTAATATTCCTGCTGTCTCTATAATAACTCTAATATTCCTGTGTCTCTATAATAACTCTAATATTCCTGTGTCTCTATAATAACTCTAATATTCCTGCTGTGTCTCTATAATAACTCTAATATTCCTGCTGCGTCTCTATAATAACTCTAATATTCCTGCTGCGTCTCTATAATAACTCTAATATTCCTGTGTCTCTATAATAACTCTAATATTCCTGTGTCTCTATAATAACTCTAATATTCCTGCTGTCTCTATAATAACACTAATATTCCTGCTGTGTCTCTATAATAACTCTAATATTCCTGTGTCTCTATAATAACTCTAATATTCCTGTGTCTCTATAATAACTCTAATATTCCTGCTGTCTCTATAATAACACTAATATTCCTGTGTCTCTATAATAACTCTAATATTCCTGTGTCTCTATAATAACTCTAATATTCCTGCTGTCTCTATAATAACTCTAATATTCCTGCTGTCTCTATAATAACTCTAATATTCCTGCTGTGTCTCTATAATAACTCTAATATTACTGCTGTGTCTCTATAATAACTCTAATATTCCTGCTGTCTCTATAATAACTCTAATATTCCTGCTGTGTCTCTATAATAACTCTAATATTCCTGCTGTGTCTCTATAATAACACTAATATTGCTGTGTCTCTATAATAACACTAATATTCCTGCTGTGTCTCTATAATAACACTAATATTCCTGCTGTGTCTCTATAATAACTCTAATATTGCTGTGTCTCTATAATAACACTAATATTGCTGTGTCTCTATAATAACTCTAATATTCCTGCTGTGTCTCTATAATAACTCTAATATTGCTGTGTCTCTATAATAACTCTAATATTCCTGCTGTCTCTATAATAACTCTAATATTCCTGCTGTGTCTCTATAATAACTCTAATATTCCTGCTGTGTCTCTATAATAACACTAATATTCCTGCTGTCTCTATAATAACTCTAATATTCCTGTGTCTCTATAATAACTCTAATATTCCTGTGTCTCTATAATAACTCTAATATTCCTGCTGTCTCTATAATAACTCTAATATTCCTGCTGTGTCTCTATAATAACTCTAATATTGCTGTCTCTATAATAACTCTAATATTCCTGCTGTGTCTCTATAATAACTCTAATATTCCTGCTGCGTCTCTATAATAACTCTAATATTGCTGTGTCTCTATAATAACTCTAATATTCCTGCTGTCTCTATAATAACTCTAATATTCCTGCTGTGTCTCTATAATAACTCTAATATTCCTGCTGTGTCTCTATAATAACTCTAATATTCCTGCTGTCTCTATAATAACTCTAATATTCCTGCTGTCTCAATAATAACTCTAATATTCCTGCTGTCTCTATAATAACTCTAATATTCCTGCTGTCTCTATAATAACTCTAATATTCCTGCTGTCTCTATAATAACTCTAATATTGCTGTGTCTCTATAATAACACTAATATTCCTGCTGTCTCTATAATAACTCTAATATTGCTGTGTCTCTATAATAACACTAATATTCCTGCTGTCTCTATAATAACTCTAATATTGCTGTGTCTCTATAATAACACTAATATTCCTGCTGTCTCTATAATAACTCTAATATTGCTGTGTCTCTATAATAACACTAATATTCCTGCTGTCTCTATAATAACTCTAATATTGCTGTGTCTCTATAATAACTCTAATATTCCTGCTGTGTCTCTATAATAACTCTAATATTCCTGCTGTGTCTCTATAATAACTCTAATATTCCTGTGTCTCTATAATAACTCTAATATTCCTGCTGTGTCTCTATAATAACTCTAATATTCCTGCTGTCTCTATAATAACTCTAATATTCCTGCTGTCTCTATAATAACTCTAATATTCCTGCTGTCTCTATAATAACTCTAATATTGCTGTGTCTCTATAATAACTCTAATATTGCTGTGTCTCTATAATAACACTAATATTCCTGCTGTCTCTATAATAACTCTAATATTGCTGTGTCTCTATAATAACACTAATATTGCTGTGTCTCTATAATAACACTAATATTCCTGCTGTGTCTCTATAATAACACTAATATTCCTGCTGTGTCTCTATAATAACTCTAATATTGCTGTGTCTCTATAATAACACTAATATTGCTGTGTCTCTATAATAACTCTAATATTCCTGCTGTGTCTCTATAATAACTCTAATATTGCTGTGTCTCTATAATAACTCTAATATTCCTGCTGTCTCTATAATAACTCTAATATTCCTGCTGTGTCTCTATAATAACTCTAATATTCCTGCTGTGTCTCTATAATAACACTAATATTCCTGCTGTCTCTATAATAACTCTAATATTGCTGTGTCTCTATAATAACTCTAATATTGCTGTGTCTCTATAATAACACTAATATTCCTGCTGTGTCTATAATAACTCTAATATTGCTGTGTCTCTATAATAACACTAATATTCCTGTGTCTCTATAATAACTCTAATATTCCTGTGTCTCTATAATAACTCTAATATTCCTGCTGTCTCTATAATAACTCTAATATTCCTGCTGTGTCTATAATAACTCTAATATTCCTGCTGTGTCTCTATAATAACACTAATATTCCTGCTGTGTCTCTATAATAACACTAATATTGCTGTGTCTCTATAATAACACTAATATTCCTGCTGTGTCTCTATAATAACTCTAATATTCCTGCTGTCTCTATAATAACTCTAATATTCCTGCGTCTCTATAATAACACTAATATTCCTGCTGTCTCTATAATAACTCTAATATTCCTGTGTCTCTATAATAACTCTAATATTGCTGTGTCTCTATAATAACTCTAATATTCCTGCTGTCTCTATAATAACTCTAATATTCCTGCTGTCTCTATAATAACTCTAATATTCCTGCTGTCTCTATAATAACACTAATATTCCTGCTGTCTCTATAATAACTCTAATATTCCTGCTGTCTCTATAATAACACTAATATTCCTGCTGTGTCTCTATAATAACTCTAATATTCCTGCTGTCTCTATAATAACTCTAATATTCCTGCTGTCTCTATAATAACTCTAATATTCCTGCTGTGTCTCTATAATAACTCTAATATTGCTGTGTCTCTATAATAACACTAATATTCCTGCTGTGTCTCTATAATAACTCTAATATTCCTGCTGTCTCTATAATAACTCTAATATTCCTGCTGTCTCTATAATAACTCTAATATTCCTGCTGCGTCTCTATAATAACTCTAATATTCCTGCTGTGTCTCTATAATAACTCTAATATTGCTGTGTCTCTATAATAACACTAATATTCCTGCTGTGTCTCTATAATAACTCTAATATTCCTGCTGTCTCTATAATAACTCTAATATTGCTGTCTCTATAATAACTCTAATATTGCTGTGTCTCTATAATAACACTAATATTCCTGCTGTGTCTCTATAATAACACTAATATTCCTGCTGTCTCTATAATAACACTAATATTGCTGTGTCTCTATAATAACTCTAATATTCCTGCTGTCTCTATAATAACTCTAATATTCCTGCTGTCTCTATAATAACTCTAATATTCCTGCTGTCTCTATAATAACTCTAATATTCCTGCTGTCTCTATAATAACTCTAATATTCCTGCTGTCTCTATAATAACACTAATATTCCTGCTGTCTCTATAATAACTCTAATATTCCTGCTGTCTCTATAATAACTCTAATATTCCTGCTGTCTCTATAATAACACTAATATTCCTGCTGTCTCTATAATAACACTAATATTCCTGCTGTCTCTATAATAACACTAATATTCCTGCTGTCTCTATAATAACTCTAATATTCCTGCTGTCTCTATAATAACTCTAATATTGCTGTGTCTCTATAATAACTCTAATATTGCTGTGTCTCTATAATAACACTAATATTCCTGCTGTGTCTCTATAATAACTCTAATATTCCTGCTGTCTCTATAATAACACTAATATTCCTGCTGTCTCTATAATAACACTAATATTCCTGCTGTCTCTATAATAACACTAATATTCCTGCTGCTGTCTCTATAATAACTCTAATATTCCTGCTGTCTCTATAATAACACTAATATTCCTGCTGTCTCTATAATAACACTAATATTCCTGCTGTCTCTATAATAACTCTAATATTCCTGCTGCGTCTCTATAATAACTCTAATATTCCTGCTGTCTCTATAATAACTCTAATATTCCTGCTGTCTCTATAATAACTCTAATATTCCTGCTGTCTCTATAATAACTCTAATATTCCTGCTGTCTCTATAATAACTCTAATATTCCTGCTGTCTCTATAATAACTCTAATATTCCTGCTGTCTCTATAATAACTCTAATATTCCTGCTGTCTCTATAATAACTCTAATATTCCTGCTGTCTCTATAATAACACTAATATTCCTGCTGTCTCTATAATAACTCTAATATTCCTGCTGTGTCTCTATAATAACACTAATATTCCTGTGTCTCTATAATAACTCTAATATTCCTGCTGTCTCTATAATAACTCTAATATTCCTGCTGTCTCTATAATAACTCTAATATTCCTGCTGTCTCTATAATAACTCTAATATTGCTGTGTCTCTATAATAACTCTAATATTCCTGTGTCTCTATAATAACTCTAATATTGCTGTGTCTCTATAATAACACTAATATTGCTGTGTCTCTATAATAACACTAATATTCCTGCTGCGTCTCTATAATAACACTAATATTCCTGCTGTGTCTCTATAATAACACTAATATTGCTGTGTCTCTATAATAACACTAATATTCCTGCTGTGTCTCTATAATAACACTAATATTCCTGCTGTGTCTCTATAATAACTCTAATATTGCTGTGTCTCTATAATAACACTAATATTCCTGTGTCTCTATAATAACTCTAATATTCCTGCTGTCTCTATAATAACTCTAATATTCCTGCTGTGTCTCTATAATAACACTAATATTCCTGTGTCTCTATAATAACTCTAATATTCCTGCTGTCTCTATAATAACTCTAATATTCCTGCTGTGTCTCTATAATAACTCTAATATTCCTGCTGTCTCTATAATAACTCTAATATTCCTGCTGTGTCTCTATAATAACACTAATATTCCTGCTGTGTCTCTATAATAACTCTAATATTCCTGCTGTCTCTATAATAACTCTAATATTCCTGCTGTCTCTATAATAACACTAATATTCCTGCTGTCTCTATAATAACACTAATATTCCTGTGTCTCTATAATAACTCTAATATTCCTGCTGCGTCTCTATAATAACACTAATATTCCTGCTGTCTCTATAATAACTCTAATATTCCTGCTGTGTCTCTATAATAACACTAATATTGCTGTGTCTCTATAATAACTCTAATATTCCTGCTGCGTCTCTATAATAACACTAATATTCCTGCTGTCTCTATAATAACTCTAATATTGCTGTGTCTCTATAATAACACTAATATTGCTGTGTCTCTATAATAACACTAATATTCCTGCTGTGTCTCTATAATAACACTAATATTCCTGCTGTGTCTCTATAATAACTCTAATATTGCTGTGTCTCTATAATAACACTAATATTCCTGTGTCTCTATAATAACTCTAATATTCCTGCTGTCTCTATAATAACTCTAATATTCCTGCTGTGTCTCTATAATAACACTAATATTCCTGTGTCTCTATAATAACTCTAATATTCCTGCTGTCTCTATAATAACTCTAATATTCCTGCTGTGTCTCTATAATAACTCTAATATTCCTGCTGTCTCTATAATAACTCTAATATTCCTGCTGTGTCTCTATAATAACACTAATATTCCTGCTGTGTCTCTATAATAACTCTAATATTCCTGCTGTCTCTATAATAACTCTAATATTCCTGCTGTCTCTATAATAACACTAATATTCCTGCTGTCTCTATAATAACACTAATATTCCTGTGTCTCTATAATAACTCTAATATTCCTGCTGCGTCTCTATAATAACACTAATATTCCTGCTGTCTCTATAATAACTCTAATATTCCTGCTGTGTCTCTATAATAACACTAATATTGCTGTGTCTCTATAATAACTCTAATATTCCTGCTGTCTCTATAATAACTCTAATATTCCTGTGTCTCTATAATAACACTAATATTCCTGCTGTCTCTATAATAACTCTAATATTCCTGCTGTCTCTATAATAACACTAATATTCCTGTGTCTCTATAATAACTCTAATATTCCTGCTGCGTCTCTATAATAACACTAATATTCCTGCTGTCTCTATAATAACACTAATATTCCTGCTGTGTCTCTATAATAACTCTAATATTCCTGCTGTCTCTATAATAACTCTAATATTCCTGCGGTCTCTATTCCTGCTGTCTCTATAATAACACTAATATTCCTGCTGTCTCTATAATAACACTAATATTCCTGTGTCTCTATAATAACTCTAATATTGCTGCTGTCTCTATAATAACTCTAATATTCCTGCTGTCTCTATAATAACACTAATATTCCTGTGTCTCTATAATAACTCTAATATTCCTGCTGTCTCTATAATAACACTAATATTCCTGCTGTCTCTATAATAACACTAATATTCCTGTGTCTCTATAATAACTCTAATATTCCTGCTGTCTCTATAATAACTCTAATATTCCTGCGGTCTCTATACCTGCTGTCTCTATAATAACTCTAATATTCCTGCTGTGTCTCTATAATAACTCTAATATTCCTGCGGTCTCTATACCTGCTGTCTCTATAATAACTCTAATATTCCTGCTGTGTCTCTATAATAACACTAATATTCCTGTGTCTCTATAATAACTCTAATATTCCTGCTGTCTCTATAATAACTCTAATATTCCTGCGGTCTCTATACCTGCTGTCTCTATAATAACACTAATATTCCTGCTGTCTCTATAATAACTCTAATATTCCTGCTGTGTCTCTATAATAACTCTAATATTCCTGCTGTCTCTATAATAACACTAATATTCCTGTGTCTCTATAATAACTCTAATATTGCTGCTGTCTCTATAATAACTCTAATATTCCTGCTGTCTCTATAATAACACTAATATTCCTGTGTCTCTATAATAACTCTAATATTCCTGCTGTCTCTATAATAACACTAATATTCCTGCTGTCTCTATAATAACACTAATATTCCTGTGTCTCTATAATAACTCTAATATTCCTGCTGTCTCTATAATAACTCTAATATTCCTGCTGTCTCTATAATAACACTAATATTCCTGCTGTGTCTATAATAACTCTAATATTCCTGTGTCTCTATAATAACTCTAATATTGCTGTGTCTCTATAATAACACTAATATTCCTGCTGTGTCTATAATAACTCTAATATTCCTGTGTCTCTATAATAACTCTAATATTGCTGTGTCTCTATAATAACTCTAATATTCCTGCTGTCTCTATAATAACTCTAATATTCCTGCTGTCTCTATAATAACACTAATATTCCTGCTGTCTCTATAATAACACTAATATTCCTGCTGTGTCTCTATAATAACTCTAATATTGCTGTGTCTCTATAATAACACTAATATTGCTGTGTCTCTATAATAACACTAATATTCCTGCTGTCTCTATAATAACTCTAATATTCCTGCTGTCTCTATAATAACTCTAATATTCCTGTGTCTCTATAATAACTCTAATATTGCTGTGTCTCTATAATAACACTAATATTCCTGCTGTCTCTATAATAACACTAATATTCCTGCTGTCTCTATAATAACTCTAATATTCCTGTGTCTCTATAATAACTCTAATATTCCTGCTGTCTCTATAATAACTCTAATATTCCTGCTGTCTCTATAATAACTCTAATATTCCTGCTGTCTCTATAATAACCTGCTGTGTCTCTATAATAACTCTAATATTCCTGCTGTCTCTATAATAACTCTAATATTCCTGCTGTCTCTATAATAACTCTAATATTCCTGCTGTCTCTATAATAACTCTAATATTCCTGCTGTCTCTATAATAACTCTAATATTCCTGCTGTGTCTCTATAATAACGCTAATATTCCTGCTGTCTCTATAATAACTCTAATATTCCTGTGTCTCTATAATAACTCTAATATTCCTGCTGTGTCTCTATAATAACTCTAATATTCCTGCTGTCTCTATAATAACACTAATATTGCTGTGTCTCTATAATAACACTAATATTGCTGTGTCTCTATAATAACTCTAATATTCCTGTCTCTATAATAACACTAATATTCCTGCTGTGTCTCTATAATAACTCTAATATTCCTGCTGTCTCTATAATAACTCTAATATTCCTGCTGTCTCTATAATAACTCTAATATTCCTGCTGTCTCTATAATAACTCTAATATTCCTGTGTCTCTATAATAACACTAATATTCCTGCTGTCTCTATAATAACTCTAATATTCCTGCTGTCTCTATAATAACACTAATATTGCTGTGTCTCTATAATAACACTAATATTGCTGTGTCTCTATAATAACTCTAATATTCCTGCTGTCTCTATAATAACACTAATATTCCTGCTGTGTCTCTATAATAACTCTAATATTCCTGCTGTCTCTATAATAACTCTAATATTCCTGCTGTCTCTATAATAACTCTAATATTCCTGCTGTCTCTATAATAACACTAATATTCCTGCTGTCTCTATAATAACTCTAATATTCCTGTGTCTCTATAATAACACTAATATTCCTGCTGTGTCTCTATAATAACTCTAATATTCCTGCTGTCTCTATAATAACTCTAATATTCCTGCTGTGTCTCTATAATAACTCTAATATTCCTGCTGTCTCTATAATAACTCTAATATTCCTGCTGCGTCTCTATAATAACTCTAATATTCCTGCTGCGTCTCTATAATAACTCTAATATTGCTGTGTCTCTATAATAACTCTAATATTCCTGCTGTCTCTATAATAACTCTAGTATTCCTGCTGTGTCTATAATAACTCTAATATTCCTGTCTCTATAATAACTCTAATATTCCTGTGTCTCTATAATAACTCTAATATTCCTGCTGTGTCTCTATAATAACTCTAATATTCCTGTGTCTCTATAATAACTCTAATATTGCTGTGTCTCTATAATAACACTAATATTCCTGTGTCTCTATAATAACTCTAATATTCCTGCTGTCTCTATAATAACTCTAGTATTCCTGCTGTGTCTATAATAACTCTAATATTCCTGTCTCTATAATAACTCTAATATTCCTGTGTCTCTATAATAACTCTAATATTCCTGCTGTGTCTCTATAATAACTCTAATATTCCTGTGTCTCTATAATAACTCTAATATTGCTGTGTCTCTATAATAACACTAATATTCCTGCTGTCTCTATAATAACTCTAATATTCCTGTGTCTCTATAATAACTCTAATTAGAAGAGATTCACTCGTTCTTGGCTGAATAACTTTTGTTACTACATTTGTAATATATTTCATTAATAAACTGCAGTGTTTTTTTTTTTACATTTGATCACGGTTTCTGAACCTGAAAATCTTACAACACTGTTTATTTCAGTCGTATCTTTGTTCATTTGTATCTATTTGTTGTGATTGCTCATTTTTTATTTGTTCTTTTTTAATTCCTGAGTGTTTACTTGTCTTTAATAATGCTTGAAGTGTATATTAGTTCTGCTAGTTGTTCTTCTATGGTGTTTATAAACCTCAGGCAAACGCTCCTTGTGTAAGTGTTCTCTAGCCTGTTGATTTCTGTTCATGATATTCAACAATTAAATGTTTTGCAATAAGACTAAATGTGAATGATATCTAAGTTTTTTTGTAACTCATTGGAATCGAAATTAGGAATCGATAAGAATCGGAATCGTTAAGATGCAAGCGATCCCCGAGCCTAGTCACATGGTCTCTGCTCCGCAATATCAGCGTGACTGTGTTTACCTGACTGCACACTTCCCAGGCGTCTCTGCAGGGCCTCCAGGCGGGAGATATAGTCGGTGAGAGCGCGATCAGGGTCGTAGTTCTGCAGGTGTGAACACGGTAAACCTACGGGGTCACCGGCCATACTGTGATACCTAGAGAGAGAGAGACACAAGACACTCATACACATCATCCTGACTGGACATGAGGAGTAAACACACTGCCCAGACAAATAAAAACAGTCTCTGTTTGGGTTTAACCCTCGTCTTTCCCTCGCGGGTCAAAATGACCCCAAGCCCTAAAATTATACTTCTTTTTTTTTTTTTGTCCAGAAAGATTATTTCATTTCATTTTGATCATTTTTTCAATATTTTTTTTTTGAGATTGTTATTTTTTATTTTATTTACCTTTAAATTACTAGATCAATAAATAATAAATAAATAGTAATTTAAGCACATTCTTTCAGCTTAAAATCAAAATAACTCACAATTTTGTAAATATCTTACACTGGGAGTGTTTGTCGACCTCTAGTGGATAATAATAATAATATAAGATGATATTTCATGACTCTAGTCTAGATGGTCTTATAGACCCCTTTTGCGCCGACGTCACAGTTACGTCACGGCGCTAGCTGGAGGCAAAACAAACGGAAAACTGGAGGCGGCCAATACAAACCAGCACAGATTCGGCTACATAATAAGGAGCTTAAATTATTATTTTTATTATTAAATGTCATCTTGTTGTGTTGTTGGGTGCAAGAATCGATGAAAAATGAGTATGCTGTATCTGGAATTTTTATTTCTAGAAAATATCCACATCTTTAAAATTGCACCGTCACTCTTTACATTGTCGTCTTGGCGCTGGCTAGGCAGAACTGCGGATCGCACACACAAATCTTTACATGACCATTCAGCACATAGTTATAGGCATCTAAAGATTTATATGCCCTCAGTTTCTCTTTACCCTCGGTTTCTCTATCGGGCAGGTGTAGAAGTCAGGCCACTCAACCGTTGGTAGCGTTAACGTTAATCCTGTCAGATCGTCCATTGACTGAGCGTGTACGGGTCGGCCAATCTGGTTCCGTCCGTTAAAATGAACTTTTGCAAATAACAATCGTGGTCCTGGACAGTGAGTGACCTTGCACATTAAGATAAAATTGGATTTTCTCCAGTCATTGTTAAAAAAAACAAGCTAACAAACTGGCAAACTAACGTTAGTGAAGCGGCCAGAGGGATCTTTCTGCCTCCAGCTAAGCCCCGCCCACACAAATACGTCACCATGTTTACCAACTGTAAAAGGACCTATAGCTCTACATGAGCAAATGAGCTGTTCGTCTGGGTCCTAGAGTCAGTTCACTTCAGTGTGCATCAGATACACATGTAGACATTAACATTTTCTGGTAAAGTTTTAGCATTTTTAGTTTGAATTCTGAGCATGTTTAGGTTTTTCTGTGTGTCCTGAAGCATTCCTTACATTCCACTACTGTTCTAAATTTCAACCACAAAACTCCTCGAATCCATACATTTTTTGTGTGTGTGTATTCGTGGTTGAAGTGTGACAGAAGTCCTGGGGTCTTGGACCCCTCTGACGAACACTCCATTAAATAGGCAAATGCTGTGGTGGAAATCCAGCTTTTACTGTTGTTTATGTGTCTATGTGGTGTTTTTAATATGCTTTAAGACAAACCATGTGCAAATTGACCCTAATTGATACAGTGTGTAGCTTTTATTTCTTACACATGCAGGAAAACACATCATGGCCATATTCCAGTGCTATAATGTGAAGACTCCTCAGGCTCAGACTGTGAGGGAGTGGATGTGAGGAGCATGAAGAATCATTAAACTCACTGAGAGTCTTTGGGATGTGCTGGAGACTTTACAGAGTGCTGGACTCTTGCACTGGTCATACAAGATCTTGAGCATAAACTGATGGAAATAACATCAGACACATTTATTCCCATAGAGGTGCATCATGTTCTGGTATATATTAGAGATGCTCTGATGTTGTTCATCTGCATATCGGCTATAGCATGAAAAAGGCCAATATAACAAACTGATGGTAATCCATAATCCAACGTTTATCTCTGGATAAAATAATGAAATACTTTTTGGAAAAGTAAGAAATTTGTACAAAAATAGTGTCAGTGTCCCGATTGGACCAGAGCTGCATCTTCACGGAAGTGTGTCCTGTACATGTGTTTTAAAGCCGTGCGGATGTAGAGCGCAAGAAGACCTCAGTTCTACTCACTGTACAAATGATGATCTAAAGTTCTCTTTTACTTCTAATTCACACACAATTATATCAAAATGCCTGTTGTAAACACACACTACCAGTCAAAGTCTGGGATCGGGAAGATTCTTTATGTTTTTAAAAGAAGTCTGTAGTCTATCTGAAGTCTGAAGTCTGTAGTCTATCTGAAGTCTATCTGAAGTCTGTAGTCTATCTGAAGTCTGTAGTCTATCTGAAGTCTGAAGTCTATCTGAAGTCTGTAGTCTATCTGAAGTCTGTAGTCTATCTGAAGTCTGAAGTCTATCTGAAGTCTGAAGTCTATCTGAAGTCTGAAGTCTATCTGAAGTCTGTAGTCTATCTGAAGTCTGTAGTCTATCTGAAGTCTGTAGTCTATCTGAAGTCTGTAGTCTATCTGAAGTCTGAAGTCTATCTGAAGTCTGTAGTCTATCTGAAGTCTGAAGTCTATCTGAAGTCTGTAGTCTATCTGAAGTCTGTAGTCTATCTGAAGTCTGAAGTCTATCTGAAGTCTGAAGTCTATCTGAAGTCTGTAGTCTATCTGAAGTCTGTAGTCTATCTGAAGTCTGAAGTCTATCTGAAGTCTGAAGTCTATCTGAAGTCTGTAGTCTATCTGAAGTCTGAAGTCTATCTGAAGTCTGTAGTCTATCTGAAGTCTGAAGTCTATCTGAAGTCTGTAGTCTATCTGAAGTCTGAAGTCTATCTGAAGTCTGTAGTCTATCTGAAGTCTGTAGTCTATCTGAAGTCTGTAGTCTATCTGAAGTCTGTAGTCTATCTGAAGTCTGTAGTCTATCTGAAGTCTGTAGTCTATCTGAAGTCTGTAGTCTATCTGAAGTCTGTAGTCTATCTGAAGTCTGTAGTCTATCTGAAGTCTGTAGTCTATCTGAAGTCTGAAGTCTATCTGAAGTCTATCTGAAGTCTGTAGTCTATCTGAAGTCTGAAGTCTATCTGAAGTCTGAAGTCTATCTGAAGTCTATCTGAAGTCTGTAGTCTATCTGAAGTCTGTAGTCTATCTGAAGTCTGTAGTCTATCTGAAGTCTGTAGTCTATCTGAAGTCTGTAGTCTATCTGAAGTCTGAAGTCTGTCTGAAGTCTGTCTGAAGTCTGTAGTCTATCTGAAGTCTGTAGTCTATCTGAAGTCTGTAGTCTATCTGAAGTCTGAAGTCTATCTGAAGTCTGTAGTCTATCTGAAGTCTGAAGTCTATCTGAAGTCTGAAGTCTATCTGAAGTCTGTAGTCTATCTGAAGTCTGTAGTCTATCTGAAGTCTGTAGTCTATCTGAAGTCTGAAGTCTATCTGAAGTCTGTAGTCTATCTGAAGTCTGTAGTCTATCTGAAGTCTGAAGTCTATCTGAAGTCTGTAGTCTATCTGAAGTCTGAAGTCTATCTGAAGTCTGAAGTCTATCTGAAGTCTGAAGTCTATCTGAAGTCTGTAGTCTATCTGAAGTCTGTAGTCTATCTGAAGTCTGTAGTCTATCTGAAGTCTGTAGTCTATCTGAAGTCTGAAGTCTATCTGAAGTCTGTAGTCTATCTGAAGTCTGTAGTCTATCTGAAGTCTGAAGTCTGTAGTCTATCTGAAGTCTGTAGACTATCTGAAGTCTGAAGTCTGTAGTCTATCTGAAGTCTGTAGTCTATCTGAAGTCTGTAGTCTATCTGAAGTCTGTAGTCTATCTGAAGTCTGTAGTCTATCTGAAGTCTGAAGTCTGTAGTCTATCTGAAGTCTGAAGTCTGTAGTCTATCTGAAGTCTGTAGTCTATCTGAAGTCTGAAGTCTGTAGTCTATCTGAAGTCTGTAGTCTATCTGAAGTCTGAAGTCTGTAGTCTATCTGAAGTCTGTAGTCTATCTGAAGTCTGTAGTCTATCTGAAGTCTGTAGTCTATCTGAAGTCTGTAGTCTATCTGAAGTCTGAAGTCTGTAGTCTATCTGAAGTCTGAAGTCTATCTGAAGTCTGGGGCCGGTTGCATAAACCTCTAAGACTAGTCTTACAAGTTAGACATCAATTTATTTTCTTTAAGACGGTTCATAGCTTTTTTAAATCAGTTACATAAAAACGTAGATAAGCCTACTTTGATACCGAAAACTAAGACTGACTGCCCCTGACTATCTGCTAGTAGGTCATACTAGAACTTAAGACACTGTCTTAATATTATGGCTATGTTTATGCAACCGGCCGCTGAAGTCTGTAGTCTATCTGAAGTCTGTAGTCTATCTGAAGTCTGTAGTCTATCTGAAGTCTGTAGTCTATCTGAAGTCTGTAGTCTATCTGAAGTCTGTAGTCTATCTGAAGTCTGTAGTCTATCTGAAGTCTGTAGTCTATCTGAAGTCTGAAGTCTATCTGAAGTCTATCTGAAGTCTGTAGTCTATCTGAAGTCTGTAGTCTATCTGAAGTCTGAAGTCTGTAGTCTATCTGAAGTCTGTAGTCTATCTGAAGTCTGTAGTCTATCTGAAGTCTGTAGTCTATCTGAAGTCTGAAGTCTATCTGAAGTCTGTAGTCTATCTGAAGTCTATCTGAAGTCTGAAGTCTGTAGTCTATCTGAAGTCTGTAGTCTATCTGAAGTCTGAAGTCTATCTGAAGTCTGAAGTCTATCTGAAGTCTGTAGTCTGTCTGAAGTCTGTAGTCTGTCTGAAGTCTGTAGTCTATCTGAAGTCTGAAGTCTATCTGAAGTCTGTAGTCTATCTGAAGTCTGTAGTCTATCTGAAGTCTGTAGTCTATCTGAAGTCTGAAGTCTGTCTGAAGTCTGTCTGAAGTCTGAAGTCTATCTGAAGTCTGTAGTCTATCTGAAGTCTGAAGTCTATCTGAAGTCTGTAGTCTATCTGAAGTCTGTAGTCTATCTGAAGTCTGAAGTCTATCTGAAGTCTGAAGTCTATCTGAAGTCTGTAGTCTATCTGAAGTCTGAAGTCTATCTGAAGTCTGTAGTCTATCTGAAGTCTGAAGTCTATCTGAAGTCTGTAGTCTATCTGAAGTCTGTAGTCTATCTGAAGTCTGAAGTCTATCTGAAGTCTGAAGTCTATCTGAAGTCTGTAGTCTATCTGAAGTCTGTAGTCTATCTGAAGTCTGAAGTCTATCTGAAGTCTGTAGTCTATCTGAAGTCTGAAGTCTATCTGAAGTCTGTAGTCTATCTGAAGTCTGTAGTCTATCTGAAGTCTGTAGTCTATCTGAAGTCTGAAGTCTATCTGAAGTCTGTAGTCTATCTGAAGTCTGAAGTCTATCTGAAGTCTGTAGTCTATCTGAAGTCTGAAGTCTATCTGAAGTCTGAAGTCTATCTGAAGTCTGTAGTCTATCTGAAGTCTGTAGTCTATCTGAAGTCTGTAGTCTATCTGAAGTCTGAAGTCTATCTGAAGTCTGTAGTCTATCTGAAGTCTGTAGTCTATCTGAAGTCTGAAGTCTACAAAAAAACTGTTTAATGTTACAAAATATTATTTTTCAAATGTCCATTCATCAAAGAATCCTGAAAAATAAAATGTACAAGTTTCCACAGTTTTCAACACTGATAATAATCATAAATGTTTCTTGAGCATCAAATTATCATATTAGAGTGATTTCTGAAGGATCATGTGATGGAATATGAAATATATTCACATTGAAAACAGTTATTTTAAATTGTCATAATATTTAACAATATTACTGTTTTTTGTTGTTGTGTATTTGTGATCTAATAAACGCAGCCTGGGTGAGCAGAAGACACTCTTATTAAAACATTAATAATCTTCCCGATCCCAAGCTTTTGAACGGCAGTGTGGTCGGCTATATCTTACATGAACATGAACAGTGGAGAAATAAAACGCTTGTGTATCGGTATATCGGAGCCGTGCATTAGCTCTTAAAGTGACATCAGCCTAATAAACCTGTTTGGGCTTTACAGTGACGAGATCTGTGTGTGTATTCTGGGCTGTCAGTGTGTGTCAGTGGCAGGTGTTGTGGTACCTGTGCAGGACTGATGCCGTGGATCGAGGCGAGTCTCGTCCCGTACGGCCCCGGCTCGTCCCCCGTCGCTCTCTGAACACCTCGACACTCCCGGGGTGCAGGAATGAAGACTCGTTCCTCACATCAGCACCTGCAGACACACACACTTCAGTGAGCTTCAGCGAGAGCAGAGGCTTTCAGTACAAAACATAATATATTCATACTAGTGTTGTCAAAAGTACCGACTTCGGTACCAAGTCGATACTAAAATCTTAAAAATGAGCTTTGAGCGCTGTTGAGCGGAATCATAAACACCTCTGATTGGCCGTTGAGTTCACGAGCTCATCGGATATGTTTGTGATTGGCTACAATGATCAGCGCTTCAAAAACATGTTGTAAATACACATTAATGAGGCTCTTCAGCGAGCGCTTACACACACACACACACACACACACACACGCGTTTGAAAACAGGACCGGGCCGCTGATAGACTTTCAAAACACTTTCAAACGCTCCTGTGCGTTGATCATTGTAATCAGTGATCACACTAATACACACACACACACACACACACACACGAAGCAAAATGCATCCCAGGATAGTTACCTGTGATCTGGCTGAGGCCGTTTCTGCTCACGATCGCAGCGCTCACGGTTCCTCCGGCTCTCTGCCATCTCTTCACCAGAAACCTCATCCTGCAGAACACACACCAGTTTACCCACAGCACTACACACACACACACCAGTTTACCCACAGCACTACACACACACACCAGTTTACCCACAGCACTACACACACACACCAGTTTACCCACAGCACTACACACACCAGTTTACCCACAGCACTACACACACCAGTTTACCCACAGCACTACACACACCAGTTTACCCACAGCACTACACACACCAGTTTCTCTCGCTGTCAGTTACACTAATACTGGGTTTCATTAACAGGGTTTGTAAGTTGAGGAAAAGTTAATAATTAATAAAATCAGAAAATTCTAAAATTGAAATAAATAATTTAAAAATAAAACCAAATTATAAATTATATTAAAATGTATACAATTAAAATGATAAAATAGAACAAAAAACACAAACAATTATTGAATCATAAAAATATTAAATAAAAAATAATAATTGTAAAATAAAAATAAACAATAAAAATAAAACACTTAGTGAAAATTAATAAAATCATAATGTACAATTTATAAACAATTAAATTAAAACAAATAAACACTTAGAAAAAAATAATTAAATTATAGAAAAGCAAAATGAACAAATAATTGTTAAAAAAATCAATAAAATCTAAAAATCTAAATAAAACACTTACTAAAAAAATTATGAATAAAACCAATAAAACCAATTAATTTAAATAAATAATTTAAAACTAAAAGCAACCAATCAAACTAAAACTAAATCAAAACTAAATAATTAAATCATACAAATGTAAAATATTGTAAATTACTTATTAATTGCCCAAAAATATTTAAATCATAAAAAAATAAAATTAAAATAAAACACTTAATACAAAATTATATCATAAAAATTTTAAAATAAAATAAATTATTAAAAAATAAAAACAATCAATTAAAATAAAACACACACAAAATAAATCCTAAAAATGTAAAATTAAAGCAAATAATTGTAAATAAAAAAACATAAAAATCAACATTTAATCCAAAAATATTTTATTTGTTGACCTGCATGTCATGTGACCATTAACCCTCATCAGTGAACTGTTGATAAATTATTGAAATATTAACCTCGGGAGAACTTCAAGTGTTTAATGCCCCCCCGTCTCTCTCTCCTGTCTACCCCAATTAGGCACAAACAAATCTCCACAGAGCACAAGTGTGTGTGTGTGTGTGTGTGTGTGTACCGTGAGAGGGCGATGGAGACGCGCACAGCCGATCTGAAGCGTGTGAAGCCCCTGCGCTGACGACTGATGGACTCTAGACTGGTGTGTGTGTGTGTGGGCTGGCCACCCATGCGTGCGATCAGAGCCAGCGTGGCGTCCTCACACTCCTGAAACCCTCCCAGCAGCAGCAGGAGATACTTCTTCTGATACACCAGAGCCTTCCGGAAGCTCTCGGCACGCAGGTATTTCCCATACATCCTCTGTGGAGACACACGGGAACACCTGAGCTCAGCTTTCTGGGTTCACACACATACTGTACAATCTAACTCCGGGACTTTCAAGGACTTTACAAGCACTACTTTGTGTTTTTCCAAGGACTACAATCAGAAATCTCATTTATCAAACAATATCTTTCTTTATTATCTTTTAAATTCTGAAAAGGTAAATAGATAAATAAAATAAACTAATAAAAAAATGGCACAAATAAAGTGCAGTGACTGCGGTAACTTTAGCCATTGAAAGGATATTATGACAAAGATATCGCTTTCCTTATTCAAACTGATTTTTTCTCCCATGAATATATGATTGACTTGAAGAAGCTGTATCATATACTTGGATATTTATGAGCAATATCACACTCATAGCCATGCGAAACACCTCTATATCTATATCAGACGGCCAGCGTTAATTCTGTGTGAAAAGATTGTTTTTTCAATAAAATTTAAAACCATTTCCCATATATTGTCTATCAATAATTCAAGCACTTCTTCATAAAAATGGCTGTTTTCAAGGGTTTTCCAGGACTCAAATTTCAAAAAGCTCCGTGTGCGTTCCTGCGTATGATACGGTCAGACAGACATGTTTATATGAGAAAGTGAACCTTGAGGGCCGTGTTGTCGGGGTCGGCTCCGGTCAGATCTCGCAGTGTGTCGGAGCGACTCTCTGCTCTCAGACGGTTCAGTTCTGCCTCGGCCTGAGCGAGGGACTTCTCCAAACGCTTCCTCTCCTGAGCCCAGGACTCACGCTCACTCGAGAACAACACCAGCTCCTGACGGCTCGAACCCTACGAGAGGACAGACTGTCAGCTTCATGACCACAGCGCTTCGTTTCAGAGCAGCTTCACAGCGATGAACAGGAGGATAACAGAGTCAGTGAGAAACACCTCATCAGATACAAGACTAATCCTGCTGTACTGAAGACAGTCACTACTGAGATCAGTTCAGCTGTTCTGTTCTTAGACAATTCACTATCAGGAAGATGGACAGAAAAAATAGACAGAAAAAATGACAAAAAGAAAGACAAAAAAGAAAGAAAATGTAACAGAAAAAATAAAGAGAAGAAAATTATAGAATAAATGCAGACAGAACAAAAAAAAAAAAAAAATTGACAGAAAAAAATAGACAAAAGAAAGAAAGATATTACAGAAAAAACATAAAAAAGAAAAAACATAAAAAAATAAAATAAATAAAAAGCCAAAAATAGACCAAAAAAAGAATACAGACAGAAAAATGACAGAAAAAAGATAAAAATTGACAGAAAAAAGAAATAAAATACAAAAAGCAAAAAAATAAAGAAATAGACAGAAAAAAATGGACAAAAGAAAGAAGGAAAGAAAGATAAATAAATACAGAAAAAATAGGAAAAATAAAAAAAGAAAGAAAAGAAAGAAAGGAAGACAGACAGAAAGAACATGTATTATAACTGTCAATAGTAGCCATTCTTTAGAACTACAGTGACTGAAGCTGCAGTGAAGACTGACTGACTGACTGACTGATTGATTGATTGATTGATTGATTGATTGACTCACGCTCTCCGCGACGGCCTTCTTCTGTCTGCTTCTCCGCAGCTCCTCCTCCAGGTTCAGTAACTGGTTTCGTAAGTCGTTTTTCTCTTCTGTCAGTCGACTGACGAATCCCGTGAGCTCTGCGTTCTGGCGGAGTAAACGCTCGTTCAGCAGACTAGAGGATCCTCCAGGCAGCAGAGCGGTGCTCTACACACACACACGAGAATGAATAATGCCTCCAGTCCAATGGACCAATCACAGAGCATCTGACATATATTGCACAACATCTCCAATCTGATTGGCTGGCTTCCAGAACACAAATGTGAATATTTCTTTATAGCATAATCAAATATGTATTTACAAAAGCCACATAAGCTGCCTGTTTCCCTAGTGAGTGTAAATGTGCTCGCTCACCTCCGGGAGAGCAGAAGGGGCTGATGGGATATGCTGTAACAGTGACATCACATCCTGTACATTACTATGAAGCCACGCTAGACTTTCACGGTCGGGCCCTTCTCCGGATAACCTGGACACACACACACACACACACACACACACACACACACACACAGTTGCTAGGATGTTCAGAGTAGTTGTTAGTGCGTTACTATGCTGTTGCTAAGGTGTTGCCTTGCTGTTGTTAGAATGTTCTGAGTGGTTGTAGTAAATTGTTGAGTTGCTATGGCGTTGCTAGGGTGCTCTAAATAGTTGTAATAAAATTGTATTGAGTTGCTAAGGCGTTGCATGGGTGTTTGGAGTGGTTGTAATAATTGTATTGAGTTGCTAAGGCGTTGCTAGGGTGTTTGGCGTGGTAGTACATTTTGAGTTGCTAAGGTGTTGCTAGGGTGTTTGAAGTGGTTGTATTTATTGAGTTGCTAAGGCGTTGCTAGGGTGTTTGAAGTGATTGTATTTACTGAGTTGCTAGGGTGTTATGAGTGGTTGTAGTACATTTTTGTTGAGTTGCTGTGGTGTTGCTAGGGTGTTTGGAGTGGTTGTATTTATGGAGTTGTTAAGGCGTTGCTAGGGTTCTCTGAATAATTGTAATAAATTATTATTGAGTTGCTAAGGCATTGCTAGGGTGTTTGGAGTGGTAGTAATTTTTTTAGTTGCTAAGGTGTTGCTAAGGTGTTTTGAGTGATTGTAGTACATTTTTGTTGAGTTGCTAAGATATTGCTAGGGTGTTTAGAGTGGTTGTAATAAAATTGTATTGAGTTGTTAAGGCGTTTCTAGGGTGTTTGGAGTGGTAGTACATTTTTGAGTTGAGGTGTTGCTAAGGTGTTTTGAGTGGTTGAAGTACATTTTTGTTGAGTTGCTAAGGTATTGCTAGGGTGTTTAGAGTGGTTGTAATAATTTTTTTTGAGTTGTTAAGGCATTTATAGGGTGTTTGGAATGGTGGTACATTTTTGAGTTGCGTAGGTGTTGCTAGGGTGCTCTGAGTAGTTGTAATACATTTTTGAGTTGCTAAGGCATTGCATGGGTGTTTTGAGTGGTTGTAGTAAATTTTTGCTGAGTTGCTAAGGCGTTGCTAGGGTGTTCTGAGTGGTTGTAATAAAATGTTATAGAGTTGCTAAGGCGTTGCTAGGGTGTTCTGAGTGGTTGTAATAAAATGTTATTGAGTTGCTAAGGCGTTTTTCTAGGTTGTTTGGAGTGGTAGTAAATTTTTTGAGTTGCTAAGGCGTTTCTAGGGTGTCTGATCACTTTGTAAAGTATCAATACTTTTGTGACATCACTAACCCTAACGTGGTGTCGTACCTGCCCGGGGTTTCGCTGGTCAGACTGTTGATCTTGGCGGCAATGAGCTGCAGTCGGCTGAGGATGGGGTCCGTGTGTTTGGGCTCCGGGTTCTGACCAGTGTGTGTCGTAGTGTCTGCCATCTCCTGCTGCAACACCCAGTCCCGGGTTCGATCCACAGGCCGAGCGTCTCTCAGCTTCTCCTCCAGCTCTCTCACTCTCTCCTGCAGTCGGTGTATCTCTGCCTCCAGCTCTCTCTCTCTCTCCTGCAGTCGGTGTCTCTCTCCCTCGAGTATCCTGACGGTGTCTCTCTCAGCGTTCAGCTCCGCACGCAGCTCCTCCACCCGTCGCCCCAGTGCATTCTGGTCCTGCTGAAGTGAAGACCTCTCCTCGTCCCACTGTCGTTTGCGCTGCACCGCGTCCAGTTTGTGCTTCTCCAGCTCCTCCATCATCAGCACCACCTGTGCCTGCTTCTCCACCAGCTGCGCCTGCAGGAGAGACTCCACCGACTCCACCTGCACACACCAGCAACTCACATTTACTACTAGCTAGTGGACGAACGCATCACAAAATTCATGGATAAAAAATTTATATTCAACAATAATATTGATCGGCCTGCAATGACACTTCAGTTCATTATACAAGAACTGAGCTGGACGATGACATCGCGGTTATAGAGCGGTTATATATATATATAAAAATTAACTAAATTAATTACTTTTTTACAACAAAACTGAACCATCACTGAACGAACTTAAGCTGGACTGTGACGCTTTTTTCTTCTGGAAACAAACTTTGCTGCATTATTTTCCTGTTATCTCTGTAAAGCTGCTTTGAAACACTCTGTATTGTAAAAAGCGCTATATAAATAAATGTGACTTGACGGTTCGAATCATTTACGGTGTTTGAGCCACGGATCAGATAATTTTTCATATATGTGGGCGGGGGGGGGGGGGGGGGGGTAATGTTGCTTTTCATTTATTACTTAAAGCTCACTTTAAGTTCTTCGCTACCACATCAAACACTACTGGCCTAACTGATAAAGCTCAAACATTATTAAAAACAAGTGAACAGTCAGTAATAAAATAAGAACAAATACACTAATTACAAGCAGAGATGAATACTAAGTAACGAAGTCTAACAGTAGTATCAGGTACAGAAATGAATAATTAAGCCTAAATGTAAAATAACACTATTTGTTCACTGTAGAAATTAAATATAGTTTCATCTTTGTTAAAGCTGTATTTTGTTGTTTTATTAACATTAATGACACAGACGACAGCAGGAGTATTAGGCTGCTGTCACTTTAGGACCGAATAAACTGACAAACATCCGGTTTCTTTCTCAACTGTTCACTTACGACAGAGCCAAGAGAATACTTGCCGAGACGTACACATAAACACAAACTTATGTCTAAATACCCATTCAAGGGCAAGGAAATGCGAAAGAGGAATCAATTCAGTGTTCGCGCGCTGTCTGAAACACACCTCTATCTCTCTCTCTCTCTCTCTCTCCATCTCCCTCTCTCTATCTCTCTCCCTCTCTCAGATAACACGCGAATCCCGATTAATGCCTCTTCTTCTGCGTTTAAAATTGTTTAAATGTGTAAATGTGCAAGACAAAACACGTCCAAAAGATAAAGTTTCACTCTATGATGGTTAAATTCAGCAGTTAATCTGCGAATCACACGCGTGCCGAACCGTGGGGTGTATCTGTTGAATATAAGTTGAATATTCCTCAACTGCGCTTTGTTCCACCCCTACTACTTGCAGTGTTTATTTAGGGAACTAAACATGTTTGGCGTCTCTGGTTACCTGGCTGCAGGAGGCTTCAGCATGTGTCCCAGAATCCTGTGCGTTTGACGCGGAGCTCGTGTGGACCCGCCGGAGCAGTTGTGCGTTGAGCTCCTTCTCTTTCTCTAGAGCACTGCTGATCTCTGCGGCCCGAGCTCTCTGAGCGTCTAACTGAACCTGCACACACACACACACACACACACACACACGCACACACGCACACACGCACACACGCACACACGCACACACAGACGCACACACAGACACACACACGCGCACACACACGTACACACAGACACACACACACGCACGCACACACACACGTACACACACACGCACATGTACACACAGACACACGCGCACACACACGTACACACACACACACACACACACACACACACACAGACAGACAGACAGACAGACAGACAAATGTCATTAGATTTTCATCATAGTTTTTTGTCATTCAAAACTTTTCAAATTTTGTCATTCATTTTTATTTATTTATTATCTCGTTTTCGTTTGTGAAAAAAATGCCATTGACGAAAGTAATGACGAATTTAACATCGACTTCAGAGTCAGTCTAAACCAGCGCTATAGGAACTATCTGTGACGTTAGTGTTCGCTGATTGGCCGAAACCACCATTTTTAAAAAGGCTGTGTAAACACACAGATTATAGCCTATATATTTACTCCAGAAACTAACTCTACGAACATGGAAAACAGTGATAGTTGGACCTCTAAACTTTTACGCTGAGAAAACCCAACATAACTTTGAGGGACCAAGAGAAACATGATCATGTATTTCTGCTCATCAACACTGGACATCAACCACACGCATACGCTGATAACTCTTCATCACTGTCTACTTTCTATGTACAACAGTTCTATCTCATAACGTATGAGACAGGAGTGTTAGATCGTAAACTAATGAACACGGAGAACGCGAGCGCTGTGTGTTCAGGCTCTGGCGTTCTCAGCGCCGTCAAAATAAAAGTCACGACAACAAGCTTGTCTTGCGTCACTTCAGAGTTCCTACTGGCGGTGCGAATGCAACCAGGAAAACGTTCCTAAGGGTTCCATTAGGGAACCATTCTCGGGGAAACACCCTGGTGGCTTGGTGCTAGAACTCTCCGGTGGCTCAGCCCCTAATGACCTGTCTCGGCCCAAACTCAAGCATTACGTGTGTTAGCGTACACACACCTGCAGCTCTGAGGAGACGCCGGCCTCTCGCTCCTGATCCCTGAGCTGAGCTAAAGTCTCTCTCTCTCTCTCCAGGGCGATCGACAGCTCGACCACACGCTCTCGCTGATCTTCCAGAGCCAGTTTAAGATCCTGCAGAGACGAACAACACATCAACACAAGCATCGATGAGCGCATCAACACAAGCCATAGAGACAGAGCGACACGCATCATAATCTGAAAGCGATGCCCACTGGGATCCTTTTGTGTCCTTAAACGCTGTTTTTTGGGGTCTTCAGCTTATAAACACTTATTCCTGGGTTGTTTAGCTTGTTTGCTGTACACTAGGGCTGCAACAACTAATCGATAAAATCGATAATAATCGATTATGAAAATCGTTGTCAACGAATGTCATTGTCGATTAGTTGGTCTGCTCACGTCACGGGAAGCGTTAATGATGACGTCACTTTTATGACAACACAGTCACACGCGAAATGGCAGAGTAATCGGAGAGAAATGACAGTTCAATCGGCAGCAGAAAAAGTTATCTAAGGCATGGGAGCATTTTACATTAAATCTGGAATCTGGAAGTTATGCAAAGCTGAGCTTGTGTGGCATGGAAGTACCACAATGATGCACGAACACATGAAGAGGAAACACGTTGGTGTCACGGATGAAGGTGAAACATCAGCACGGCGAGCAAAAACTGTATATCCTCATTATATGAAGATGTGAAAATTGTATAGTCTAGTTTAATTCAATACTACAGTGTAAACAGCTTTGTTTACTAACTTCGGGACAGTCACACTAGATCTATTTTGCATCGAGCATCAGGTTGCGAGATCAGTTCGCTTGGAACATAAGTGATGGATTATAATAGCGCTACTGCAGAAATAGGTTAAATTAAATGGTGTTTACAAAGTGAAGCACTAAATATAAAGACGGTTAATAACAGCAGCAGTAAAATATTGTTTTTTAGTCACTGTAGTCAGTGGTTTTCAGCGAATGCTTGTGCACTAATGCATAATTTTTCTTGTCCTTTTAATCAAGCCTATTAGCTTGTTGCGTAAGTTAACGTTACCTCCATTCCGCTCTCTTTTTATAGCATTAACGTTACTATGTAAGGGATAACGTTAATGTAGAGCTTCGCGTCGGGGTCCCGATCAGCCTGTCGGGGTTGTATTCGCTATTTCAACCGCCTCGCTCTACATTATCCCGCTTATTGCATGGCTACCCACCAAATAATTCAATAATTTTTTTTTTTTTTTTTTTTTTTTTACATTTTTATTTAAACAACAATCAACATACATACTCACATAACAACACAACCAACAACACAACATGCATCCAGACATACATTGTGCTTTTACATCGTGTATATAAAGAAAACAGTAAGGAGAAATAATAACATCAGTAGATCAAAGGCAAAACCTGACGACAGCATCAATTCGTCCAGTTATAGTTATAATTGGTTTTGGAGATAATTTATGAAAGGACGCCATATGACAGTGAACTTAGGCCCGGAGCCCCTTAAATTAAGTCTTATTTTTTCCAAACTCAGGAAATGTAACACATCTCTGGTCCACTGTTTAAAAGAAGGGGGGAAGGACTGTTTCCAATTAATCAAAATTAAGCGCCTTGCCAGTAGGGAAGTAAAGGCTATACAGTCCAATTCGCTTTTTGACAAAGCGTTTTTTTCACACACAATACCAAAGATGGCAGTTAAAGGATTTGCACAAACATCTTTACAAAAAATTCTAGAATAAGATACAAAAATCTGCGACCAAAAAACAGACAGCCTAGGACATAACCAGAACATATGAGCTAAGGTAGCAGGGGACTGCTTACATCTTGTACAGGTAGGGTCAACAGAGGAATACATCTTTGCCAGCTTGGCCTTGGATAAATGAAGCCTGTGTACCACTTTGAATTGAATAAGGCTGTGTCTAGCACAGATAGAAGAGCCATGAATTCTATATTTAGCCTCATTCCATTCCTTGTCTGTCAGACAAATATTGAGATCCAGTTGCCAGGAATCTCTTTGTGCATTAACAGAAGTGGACAATAATGATATAAGTTTTATATATAAGCTAGAAATAGTTCCCCTTTGCTCCGGGTCATCAGGAAAGAGTAGGTCAATAGGGTTTGGATCGGGATGGGAAGGAAAAGAGATAAAATTCTTGCGTGTGAAATCACGTGCCTGTAGATATCTGAAAAAGTGTGTTTTAGGTAATTCAAAACGAGATTCCAATTGCACAAAAGATAAGAAGGAACCGTCAGCGAAAAGATCTTTGAATGTTAAGATTCCTTTTTCTTGCCATAGCAAGAATGCCTGATCATTTATAGGCTGAGTGAATCGATGGTTTCTGGCAACTGGGGCACAAGTTGAACCTCTCTGCCATCCAAACAATTTGCGAATTTGGGCCCAAATCTGGATGGAGTTCCAAACCATAGGGTGCAACATGTGAGATTCTAGACCAAGTGGTAAGGGTGAGAAAAGGAGGGCAGGAAGTGAGGAAGGAAGGCAGGCCGAGGATTCCATCTGGACCCAGTCTGGTAAGTGATTTATATGATGTGACCCTTGCCAGTAAGTCAGAGCTCTTAGGTTACAAGCCCAATAATATAATTGAAAATTTGGGAGAGCCATCCCCCCTTGTTCTTTAGGGTTTTGCAGAAAACACAGACGTATTCTAGGGGGTTTCTTGTTCCAAAGAAAAGATGAGATTATCTTATTTAAATGAGTAAAAAAAGATTTCTTAATATAAATAGGAATAGTTTGGAACAAATATAAAAATTTAGGGAGTGTGTTCATTTTAATTGCGTTGATCCTACCAATCAGAGAGATGGGAAGCTTAGACCATTTCTCGAGGGATATCCTAGTTTGTTCCAAGAGGGGAGTAAAGTTGAGCTTAAACAGTTCAGAAATATTTCTCGAAACAACCACACCTAAATATGTAAATTTATCAGGAGCTACTGTAAATGGATAAGCAGAAAAATAATACTTTTTTGCTACACAATTAATAGGAAATAGTTCACTTTTAGAGAGGTTGAGTTTATATCCCGAAATGCGACTGAAACGCTCAAGTGCCATCATGACATGAGGGAGAGAGTTATGTGGGTCTGCGATAAATAGTAGCAGATCATCTGCATAGAGCGACAGTTTGTGCTCACTGCCCCCCCTGGATATACCCTGGATAACTGAAGTTGACCTTAGCAAGATGGCCAGAGGTTCAATCGCCACTGCAAATAATAAGGGGGACAGAGGGCAACCCTGTCTAGTTCCTCTATACAATGGAAAATATTGTGAGCTAGTGTTATTTGTAATAACAGAAGAAAAGGGAGAAGTATATAAAAGTTGTATCCAGGACAAAAAATTTGGACCCACACCAAATCTCTCTAAACAACTGAAAAGATAGCTCCACTCCACTCGATCGAATGCTTTTTCAGCATCTAAAGATATTAAAATTTCAGGTATATGCTTATTTGAGTCAGGAGAATAAATAATATCGAATACTCTGCGTATATTAAAGAAAGAGAAGCGTTTTTTAATGAAGCCAGTCTGATCTGGAGCCAAAATAGTAGGGAGGATGTTCTCCAGTCTTCGGGCTAGAATCTTTGCCAATATTTTACAGTCCACATTGAGTAAAGATATAGGCCGAAATGAGCTACAGCTTAGAGGGTCTTTTCCTTTCTTAGGTAAAACCGAAATTGTCGCTTGATAAAACGTGTGCGGGAGGTGGCCTATGGAGAATGATTCCTCAAATACAGCAAGTAGCAGAGGCATTAGTTTCCCTTTAAACATTTTTAAAAATTCTACCGTAAAGCCATCTGGCCCTGGAGCTTTTGAGTTTTGCATGTTTGAGAGAGCTGCATTAAGTTCTTCTAAGTTTAGAATTTTCTCCAATTCAGCATTATCGTTAAAGGGGATTTGTGGCATTTTAATGGAATTAAAAAAAGAGTTAAGTTCAGAAGGGTTATAATCAATTTCGGATGAATATAGGGCTGTATAGAATTGTTCGAAGGCCGAATTGATTTCTAATTCATCCTTTGTGACCCTGCCATCATCTCTACGAATAGATGTTATAATGTTTGTAGTTGAATATTGCCTTATTTGTTGTGCAAGAATTTTCCCAGATTTATCTGAGTGTTCATATAACTTAGAGTGAGATTGAAGCAGAAATTTTTCTGCCTGTTCGGATGTTATTAGATCAATCTCTGTCTGCAGCTTTGTTCTTTCCCTTAAAACTTCGGGTAAGGGGTTGATTGCGAATTTCAAGTCCAATTGTTTAATCTGATTAATGAGGTCATTCAGTTGCTGGCTTCTTTTTTTCCTTTCCCACGATGAAAAAGATATTATTTCCCCCCTAATATAGGCTTTTAAGGACTCCCAAAGTGTGGCTTTGCTGATATCTGGGGTATCATTGATAGATAAGAAAAGATCAATTCTATTGTTAATAAAATCTACAAAGGATGAATCAGAAAGAATTAAATTATTAAAGCGCCATGTCTTCCGAATTGGCAATTTGGGAAAAGCTAATTTTAAAACCACTGGACTGTGATCCGAGATTACAATAGATTCATATTTACAGTCAGTTAGAGAAGTTAAAAGTTTATCATCTATTATAAAGTAGTCGATTCGTGAATATGAACGATGCACTGGGGAAAAAAAAGAGAACTGTTTAATATTTGGATATAAAAAACGCCAGGGATCTGAGAATTTGTATGTCTCTAAAAAAGTATTAATAAACATGGCCGATTTGGTTAATTTGTAGGGTGTTTTTGAAGACCGATCCATAGTGGGGTGGAGTACACAGTTAAAGTCTCCTCCTAGTATTAATTTATGTGTGGTCAAATTGGGGAGATTGGTTAAGATAGATTTTATAAACGATACATCGTCCCAATTGGGTGCATAAATATTCGCTAATATCAGGGGAACATTATATAATGTACCAGTTATTATAACATATCTTCCCCCTTTATCAGTTTGAACATTACTCACGTAGAATGGGGTGTTCTTATTAATAACAATCGCGGTCCCCCGGGATTTTGACTGGAAATCAGAGTGATAAATTTGTCCCACCCAGGATTTTTTAAGTTTATAGTGATCAGCTGATAATAAGTGAGTTTCTTGGAGAAATGCTATATTTGCCTCCAGCCTCTTTAAATGGGTAAGGATCTTATTGCGCTTTATAAAATGGTTAACCCCTTTTACATTCCAACTTACAAAGTTCACTGTTAGTGATCTGCTATACCCCAGGTTTTACAGTATTGTTTAATAGGCAAAAAACTGATGTATCAACCCCTTTCTGAAATTTACTTATCAGTTGAACACAATAGCACATGTATACATGAACGAATTTGAATGACCAACAAACACCTTGACCCAAACCCACCCACCCCGCAGCCTCCCAACTGAGAAGCAAGCAAACATCCCACATGTAATTAACCTTCAACGTTCCCAAACGCATTGGACTTCTTCTAAACGCTCAACGTCCAAAATATCCTTTAACGCAATTGTTTTTTATCTTGTTGAAAAGAGATACAAAAGACATTCTAGTCTTTAACCAGACGACCCCACTGTCGAGGTAAAAAAAAAAAAAAAAAAAAAAAAAAAAAAGTATGCAATGACAGCGAGTATAATGTGCTTTATACTCATATATACACCCCAAAGGGTGTCCCAGTGAACAAGCATTGCTAACGTTTATTTCCCGAATAAACACCAAACATGCTGGAGGCAGACATCACCGGATGATCCAGAAAAACTATTCAGAAACGCGTGTGTCCCTTTTTGGTTTGATGTGTAGTTCAAAGTAATCCTCCGCCTCGGATGGTGATTTGAAAGAAAGTCTAGTGTTTTCAAAAGTGAATCGTAAATCTGCCGGATGGTGAATGCCGTAGGAAATCCCAGCCTGCTTAAGCTTTTGTTTCACGGAGTTAAAGGCGGCTCTTTTACGACTCAGTTCGGCACTCATATCTGGGAAGATATGGATACGCGCGCCGCGAAATGTAAGCTCACCGCGCTTCCTGGAGGCCTGTAGAATCTTGGCCTTGTCGGAGAAGTAGTGCAGACGAACGATCATTGCTCTGGGTCTGCCGCCGGGGCTGGGCTTCGGAGCGAGGGCACGATGAGCGCGATCTAACACCACTGACTGAAGACCAGACAAATCCTCACCCAGAACCTCCGAGAAGAAACCAGACATGAAGTCAGTAGGCCGGCCATTCTCCACGTCTTCAGGTATGCCAATTATCCGCAGGTTTTGGCGACGGCTCCTATTCTCGAGATCTTGTTGTTGCTCTTGTAACTTCTGTATTTGATCTTTCAAATTTGAAACTGTGGTTTCCATTGTTTCTAGCGAGTCATGGTGTGAATTGAGCGTCGTTTCTATATTCTCTATGGAATCAGACATAATGGTTTGCTTAGTCTGAATGGAATGAACTTGGCCCGTTACCTCCAGTTGAAGAGCATCCATTTTGGTTTTGACCTCCGATCGAAAGGATTCGACAATCAGTCCAATCTCTGAACGAAAGCTAGCCATCTCTGTTTTGATAGTATCTGCCATCTGACTGCGGGAGGATATCAGTTCCGTTTTAACCAACTGAAGAAGTGTATTGTCATCTGGCGTCAAAGATTGCTCCGCGCGGCTGTGACTTGTATTGTTGCTAGCGGCGGCCTCCATGTTAGCTTGCTTTAAGTTGGGACTGTCGAGCCGTGTCTGTCTTGTCGTCGATTTTTTCACGTTTTTGCTTGTCATTTTGGAATAACTCGGTTGACCGTAGATGCAGGTTGTTTTTAGAAACAAAGTTATCCCTTTCCAAAGTATATTTAAACTTATCTTAGTGCAAATAAAATGAGATTATGTGAGAGCGCAAACGAAAAGCGACTACCACCTCATCTTGCCGCCGGAAGTCTCCATAATTCAATAATTTGACACAAAATATTGATTTAAAAATTTGTTTATTGATTTAAAAATGATTGTATTGCTTCCGCTAAAGAAAATAGTCCGTTCCGTCTCTACGGTTAGAATCCTTCGTCCATAGCAAAGCTCTGTTTTTCATGGCAACGGTGTGTTATAACGTTACTTCGCAGCGTCTGATATCAAGAAATAACAGACCGCGTTCTACATTGGAATTCAAAATCTGCTGCTTAATATCTTATTACAAACATGTTTGTGTCCTAATTTCATAATGTGAAGTTTATATGAGCAGCACAACTCAATATTTTGTTTAGTTTATTTATATTTTGGATATTTAAATAAGTTTTACTGTTTAAAAACTGGACAAACTTTTGTGTTTTTTAAGGTTTAAAATGTAAAAATTAAAGATTATATTAGTAAAACTCAATGTGTGGCTTTTGCACTTTTTAAAGTACACTTTTACACACAAATACCCTGATTTAGGGTTTTATTTAGTTATAATAAGCAAAAAATCAAATTGAATTGTAAAAAAAAGTTTTTATCCGATTAATCAAAAAAATAATCGTCCGATTAATCGATTATCAAAATAATCGTTAGTTGCAGCCCTACTGTACACCTTGTCACACAGCAGCTTTTAGACATTGTTTTGTTTTTTGTTATAAGTCATAAATGAGGAGGAGGCAGCTTCACACAATACACAGTCAATGGAGACGGCTGGATTGCCTAAATGCGCTCAGTCTCCATCAATGCGCCCTGTGATTGACAGATTGTTTACCTCCACCTCCTCTCTCTCGCTCTCCTGCTTCCGGTCAGACCTGCACTTCTCCTTCTCGTACGCCCACTGCAGTTCTCTCGCTCTCTTCTGCTCGTGTGCCAGTGTGTCGTTCAGTGTGTCGACCTCAGCGGCCTTCAGCGAGACCTCCACCCTGCCAGAGCACACGGGTCGGTCAGTCACACACAAATTGCAAATGAAAATATTATAAATACACATTCTAAATTATTTATAATAATGAATTATATGTATATATTACTAGGGGTGTAACGATTCATCAACTACATCGATGTATCGATTTATATTCCTATGATCCAACTACATCGATCTGTGCTCGGCAAGTTGGCCTTCCGGACGAAATATATCGATCTAACATCGTTTTAAAAGGTAATGAATCGATTATATCGATACTAGGAAATAACGCATTGGATTTAAGCACGTCAGACTTTATATGGATGTTTGTTTTTAGCACTTTTAATGATAAAGGCGTTAAACGTTACTCCATTCAGTCTGCCTATCTGTGACGTCGTCGTCATGCGTGACGCACCAGCAGCAGCGCAAAGACAACAAGCAACGCAAAGTCTCTCACCTCAGAGAAACGGACTTTCACTTTCCTGTCCTGTCAGCCGCTATACTGCAGGAGCGCACACTCTTCAACTGCACGCGCAAATGCGGCGGAGCGCGCTGTATCACTTCACTAAAGCGCAAAAGAAATACGAGCATGCAACGTCGTAAATTAGTAAGTTAAGTTCTTCTAAGTATTGTGTTTCACCATGGTAACCTAATTGTTGTTGTTTCCATAACAAAATGCCACTTACTGGTTATTTTGTATATTTGTATATGACTGTGGTGGCTCATACCAAGACTGTATTAACAAAAACTAGTTTGGGACTGCTATTTAATAGCTTAACCTCGCAGTGCCTACTGTTTATCAGTATTTGTCATATTCGTATGTTAAGTAAAGGGGGACAGAACTTGTGTGTCAACAATTTTTGTGTAAACAAATGTATTATAATAAGCCTATATAATTCCTAAAAAGGTGGGTCATGGCTTGATGACCATGGGGAAATGTGGGTCAAACTATTCAAAACATCATTCAATGTTGTGATAATCGTAATTAATAATCACAATTACAATATCAAGGGAATAATCGACAATTATGATTTTTGTCATAATCGTGCAGTCCTACTTTATTCAAATAAAATGTGAATGCATTTGACATTAATTGTTGTTTACTTGTTTGTTTATATCCATAATTAATTGATACCTGATTCCTTTTCAAGAATTTTTGGCTAAAAAGTCACTGAATCGATTTCAAGTCACTGAATCGTTTCGGATCGGATCGTTCTAAATGAACCAATATCGTCCTTGAATCGTATCGACAACCATGAATCGCGATACGAATCGAATCGTTGTTAAAACGAATCGTTACACCCCTATATATTACTTTACTCATTTATATAATTTTAATTAACATATATATATAATATTTAAATAATTGTATTTTTATGTTATTTTATAATAATAAATATATTTATATATATATAGTATATTTCATAATATATATATTGCAAACTACAAATAAAAATATTATACGTGTGTGTGTGTGTGTGTTACCTGAGTGTGTCGAGCTCTTTCAGGTGTTTGTGTTGTGCTTTTATAGCACTCTCCAGCTCTAGTTTAGTCTGGCTCAGTTCAGTCTTGATTTCCTCCAGCCTATCAGAGCCGGACCCGGCCGATGTCCCGACCAGCGCCGCTTCTGCCTCCCTCACGCTCTCCGTTCCTGATCAACACAGGATAAAAACCTTCATGAAGTGGAAGCTGAAGCTAATCTTCCCAGCAGCCTTTATCACTGAGCCATCAGCAGCACAAGCGAGTCAGAATGAGCCTCATGAGCTGTGTAATGCACACAGTCAGTGTGTGTCGTACCGGCAGTGTCCACATGGTGGCGCTGTGTGTGTGCAGATGTGAGTGTGTGAAGCTGATCTCTGAGCTGATGGATCTCTGAGCGCAGGCTGCTTCTGTCCGCCGAGCTCAACACACACATGCCCTCGCTGTGCCGGGCGTCCTGCGCACAACACACAACATCACACAACAACAGGTTAAAACATCTCCTCCTCCAGGGTCATTTCAGAGGGAGTTAAAACGTATTTATTTCCTTAGCTTTTAATAATGTGTTGTTATTTTTATGAACAGCACTTTGGTACCCATTGTGGTTTTTGAAAGTGCTCTAGAAATAAAGTTTTTATACCTGATCAGCATCTCAGTGTGATCCGAGCACAAGCACTAAACACAGATGTTTGTTTGTTTGTTTATTGATGAGTATTTGGACTATTTACATGGCAAACAATCCATACAATTTAAAACACTTCATCAAACATTTCAACTTGGCACGACAGGACATTGAAAATGCCAAACACAGCTGCAAATAAAGTGCAGTAAAACTTTAAAACTAGTTGGGCACGAATCTAAAACAACAGACGAAATAACTAGAGTTATTTTAGTATCATTAATATACTGTTATAGTGCTTATGAATATTCTGAATTAGTTTAAATGTTTATATATATTTCTTTTTTATTTTGGTTAAAATGTGTCATTTTGTTGTGTTTTTTATGTGTCTATATAGTTTTTATTAATTTTAATTTTAGGTGTTTTAGCCTTGGCAACAAGCCAAAATAAAAATTATAATTATCAGAACATTAATCTTAAGATATATATTATAATTATATTTTACATATATTATATGTAATAATAATAATAATAATAAAAAATATATATATATATATATATATATTTTATGGTTTATATAGATCGATATATAAGTATAAAATATAATTATAATATAAATATAAAATGTATTATTTACATATAATATATGTTATAATATATCATCAATATATATAGTGTTACAATATATTTATATATATATATATAGAGAGAGAGAGAGAGAGAGAGAGAGAGAGAGAGAGAGAGAGAGAGAGAGAGGGAGAGATTTTACTCGTAAATTTATTTATTTATTTATATACCTGTATATATTTTAAATCATTTTTTTTAATGGTTTTAGTTTTAGTTAACCATAATAACCATTATTAATAACAACTCTTGCTCTATCAACATACAGTAACACACAAGAGTAAGTGAGTAAGTGATGAATGCAGTATATAAATCAGAGACCCTCAAAGAAACCCAGCGCATGTCAGTCCTAGACACAGGCATCATGTGATCAGATGAGTGGCGATGGCGTATGCTAACCTGCTCAGCTAGCGCTCTCTCCAGCTGGTTGAGATGAACGACAGCATCAGCGGTGTCCAGTCGCTCCAGGTGAGAGTATAACACACTCTTCAGCACGTCACGCTCGTGAACAAACACCTGCTGAACGGCCGACAGCAGCTCCGCTCGCCAGTCGCCGTCGACCTGCACACACACACACACACACACACACTTCAACATCTGAACCAGCACAAGAGCTCAGGCATGATACTAAACAAAACATGGGTCACTTTAAGATGCAGATGCTCCACTAGGGGTGGGAAGCGAAAATCAATTCCAATTCTGGAATCGGAAACTTGTCATAAAAAAAAAATTTCGATTCCTCTCGTCGATTCCTTTGTGAGCATTTCAGTGTGACTTTAAATCATTCAAGCGAGTGACTCGTGCTGTTCTCAGGCGTGTGTGTATCAGTATATTGGATCAGTGCAGCTCTTAAAGTGACAGCAGCCTAATATTCCCTCTATAATAACTCTAATATTCCCTCTATAATAACTCTAATATTCCTGCTGTCTCTATAATAACTCTAATATTCCTGCTGTGTCTCTATAATAACACTAATATTCCTGCTGTGTCTCTATAATAACTCTAATATTCCTGCTGTGTCTCTATAATAACTCTAATATTCCTGCTGTGTCTCTATAATAACTCTAATATTCCTGCTGTGTCTCTATAATAACTCTAATATTCCTGCTGTGTCTCTATAATAACTCTAATATTCCTGCTGCCATCTCTATGATAACACTAATCAAATGAAAATTCACTCGTTCTTGGCTGAATAACTTTTGTTACTATATTTGTAATATATTTTATTAATAAAGCGCTGTTATTTGACACTTATCACAGTTTCTGAACCTGACAATCTTAAAACACTGTTTATTTGCATCTATTTGTTGTGACTGCTCATTTTTTATTTGTTCTTTTTTTAATTCCTGAGTGTTTACTTGTGTTTAATAATGCTTGAAGTTTACATTAGTTCGGCTAGCTGATAGGCTGTTGATTTCTGCTCATGATGTTTTGCAATAAGACTAAATGTGAACAATATCTAAGTTTTTCTTTTACCTTATTGGAATAGAAATTAGGAATCGATAAGAATGGCTCAGACTGAAGCGATCCCCAAGCCTAGTCTCCAGTGCAGATGAAGCGCTCTGGGAATGATGCTGTGGTGTGTGTGTGTGTGTGTGTGTGTGTGTGTGTGTGTTCACCTGTGTGTGCGTCTGCAGTTTGCTGATGAGGAGCTTGAGCGAGTCGACGGTGTGTATGAGGGCGTCTCTCTCTCGGCTCCAGGCCTGAGTTTGATGAGTTGTGGGTCGATCCGCTTCACACATCGGCAGCTCGGAGAGCGACAGGACCTGCATGCCCTCCTGATGGACCTCGCGCAGCAGACTCTGGGAGAGGTCAGGGGTCACACACTTACTGAAGGGCTATTGAGGACTTTTAAAGCACTGCTTTTTTGGTTTCCAAGGACTACAATCAGAGATCGCACTGTTTTTAAACAATATCTTTATTTTTTTAAAGGGATAGTTCACCCAAAGATGAAAATTAGCCCATGATTTACTCTCCCTCAACTCATCCTAGGTGTATATGACACTCTTCTCTCAGACGAACACAATCAGAGTTATATTAATAAATGTCTTGGCTCTTCCAAGCTTTATAATGGCAGTGATTTTTTTTAACTCAAATTACAGATACAAGGTGTACAACTTACCACATATTTAAGAATATATTAAATACAGAGTTTATAATGGCTATTATTGTTCAATAAATAATATTTTACAGGGTTCCCACACCTCGGTTAACTTCAAATTCAAGGAGCTTTCAAGGACTTTCCAGGTCCAGTACCCTCAAACTCAAGGACTTAATGTGGGAAACGCTTCAAGCGAGAGCAAGGTTACATCGTGTTGTAAGATACATTGTTACAGTTTTGCATGAGTGAACGCCATGGCAACGTACAACACAAAGTACCTCACGCGGGAAACGCATAAATGCGCGTAAATAAGTAACTAACGTAAATCAAGCTAGCTAGTGCGCAGAGGCCACGAAGTGTTGGCGGAATAACACATTAGCGGACCGGAGGGAATAATATGGAATTTTTTCACAAAATAAATTCAGGCACTTTGTATCTGAACTTTCAAGAACTTTCCAGGGCCTTAATTTTTTATTATTATTATTATTATTATATATATTTTTTTGATTCACAAACTTTCATGGATTTCTAGGACCCGTGTGAACCCTGACTATACGTTGGCGTACGGGAGGATAGGGTGTTCATCAGACGGGCAGCAGCGTTGACATAGCGTGAAAAGATTATGTTTGTTTTTTGCGAAAAAATAAATCTCTATTTCATGTATATATTGTATTTAAATAAGTAAAGCACTTTTCAGGACCTCTTCATATATACAGCTGTTTTCAAGGGTTTTCCAGGACTCTTACTCGCGTCAGACCCATATCATACACAGTTCTGGGAGAGCTCACCTTGATCCGGTCTGGCAGGAGGTCCGCGCCCTCAGGTGTGCTTCTGTTCTCCTGTAGGAGAGGGTGATCGAAGCCGGTGCGCTGGCTCCAGTCTGAGCTGCTGTCTGTGACACACACACACACACACACACATTTAAGAAATTAATTATGACAAAATTAATGAACGTTATACTTCTATTCAGCAAGGACACATTCAACTGATCAGAAAGAGACAGTAAAGACATTTAAAATGTTACAAAAGATTATATTTCCAATAAATGCTGTTCTTTTGAACTTTCTATTCAACTGAGAACTGTTTCCAACACTGATAATAATCATAAATGTTTCTTGATCATCAAATCATCATATTAGAATGATTTGTGAAGGATCATGTGACACTGAAGACTGGAGTAATGATGCTGAACATTCAGCTTTGATCACAGGAATAAATTACACTTTACTATATATTCACATAGAGAACAGATGATTTACATTATAATAATATTTCACTGTTTTTACTGTATTTCTGATGTAATAAACGCAGCCTTGGAGAGCAGAAGAGACTCTTCCAGAAACATTAAATTATTCCACACTTTTGCTGGTAAGAGTGAATAACCCGGAGCATGACATGAGCATCTCACCGCTGGCGTATCCGTCTTTACTCGGGGAGGCGGCGGGACGGTCTGACCTCATCGACGGACCCTGGACACACAAATAATCATCTGATATTACAAACTATCCACAACAGATGCAGACATTTACTCTAATTTACAGGTGAAGTTTAAAAACTAATTTCTTTTCCCCCTTAAAAATGTATGTTTTATTGTGAATGATTCATCAGTGTTATTTAAAATGAGTAAGATCACTATTTTGATCAGAGCAGAAGCAGAGCATCTCTCACAGAGGCGGGTTTAGAGAGACTGGGTCAAAGCGGTTCAGAGACTGAGAGAAACAGCTGATGATTATGAGAAAACTAATGTGATGTTTGACCTTGGATGCATGTGACCCTGTGGTACGAGACGCCAAAACTACATTAGGAACTTTTAAAATGGCACTTTAATAAATGTGACCCTGGATCACGTCACCAGTCTCGAGTCGCACGGGTGTATCTGTGGCAATAGCCAACAATATAAAGTATGGGTCAAAATTATAGATTTTTCTTTTATGCCAAAAATCATTAGGATATTAAAGTAAAGATCATGTTCCATGAAGATATTTGTAAATTTCCTACCATAAATATATGAAACGTTTATTTTTGTGAGTGAATGCTGCACAATCGTGAACACAAATGGAGATTTTCTCAATGTTTCGATTTTTTGCACTCTCAGATTCCAGATTTTCAGATTCCAGATTTTCGGCCAAATATTGTCTATCCTAACAAACTTATTTATTCAGCTTTCATGTGATGTATAAATCTCAATTTCAGAAAATTGACCCATGTGACTGGTTTTGCGGTCCAGGGTCACATATGAAGGTGTGTGTGTGTGTGTGTGTGTGTGTGTGTGTGTGTGTGTGTGTGTGTGTGTGTGTGACCTCTGTGGCTGAGAGCTTGTGGATGGCGTCTCTCAGCGCTCGGCTCTCGACCTCCAGCTGCTGGTTCTCCCTCTTCAAGCTCTCGCTCTCGGAGATGTGCCGGGCCTCCATGTCCATGATCTCGGCCGCGTGGAGCTCCTGCATCTGCACGATCTTCTCCGAGAACCCCGAGATCATCTCCTGAACGTCCTCGGCTCTGCACGGGTCGGTCTGCGCACTCACGTGCACGCGGGACTGAGACGAGCTCTCTGATTGGTCCGTGGAGGTTCGGTGAGGAAGGGAGGGCTTGTCTTTACATGCGTCAGCACTTTTGTTTATCCCATGATGCTCTCTGTTATCTCCGTTTTTCTTTTTAGGCTGAGACTGTGGATGTTGTGGTGGTTCCTCGCTGGATTTGGCCAAAACCGTCTGCAGCTCCTGAACTTTGACCCTCAGCTCAGCAATGGACACGTCTCTGACCTGAGAGAGACACCAAGAGCTTGACTTATCTGTTATTTCTATGAAAGATCTGGAGTAAAGTTTGAGGTAAGTTCAGGTTTTAGCCTTTAGTTCTGTGTAAAAGAAAATCTGGCATAATTTAGTAAAATTAAAATGAATAAATAATTTAAAAATGAAAAATCTAAATAAAACACTAACTAAAAAATGTAATCGTACGAATGTAAAATTAAAATTAAATAAAAATAAATAAATTTTAAATATTACAATTAAATTTAAAAAGGGAAATAAAACACTTAATTACTTTTTTTAAAATATTAAGAATGTAGAATTAAAATAAGTAAATGATTAAAAAATCTAAATAAAATACTTGCTAAAATTGATTAAATCATAAACATAAATTAAAATAAAATAAAATAAACAAAAATAGAAAATCAAAATAAAACACTTTCTAAGAATGTATTAAATCAGGAAAATGTCCTATTAAATAATTTATCAAAATAAAACAAGATGAAAAAAAAAAAACGATTAAAATAAAGCACATAAAAGAAAAAAAACATCAAAATTTTTTTTTTATTAAAACGCTAAAATGTAAAATTAAAATAAAGAAACAATTTAAAAATAAAAACATTCCATTAATGTCGATGAGAGATTTTCAAACTGTGATCTTACATTTCTAAGTATAAATTTAACAAAATTAAGTGTTTCCTGAACCTTTTTTAAAAAGTGTTAAATGGGTTTTTTTGTGTGTGAAACATCAGATTAACGTTTCACATGTGGATCATTTAAATTTCCATTCTATCACGATAACATGAGGCTCTGGAGGTTCGATCATCAGAGGTTTTGAGTACCTCGATCTCTTCCTGCAGTTTGAGGCTTCTCTCCCTGAAGCTGCTCAGCTCCTCTTTAGTGGCGGCCGCTTGACCTTTGACCTCCTGCAGCTCCTGTAGCAGCTCTTCTGTGGACCGATCTCCCTCTCGTGAGGCCTGCAGAGAAACCAATCAAAGGTTAAAGGTGGAAGAGCCTGGATGACGTCCCATCAGGCCGTGTGCAGCTGGAGAGAGTCTCACCCTGTGGAGCTGATCCTTCAGTAGAGCGATGCTCATTTCTCTCTCCTTCACAAAGAAACAACAGGAATAATGAGCCAAAAATTCACAAATGAGCCGAGATCCGTCTGAAAACAGGGAAAACGCTGGATACCTGGAGCAGCTCCTGCAGCCGAACACTCTGATCCCTGCAGCCCTGCAGCTCCTGTTGTGTGGCCGACGCTTGACCTTTGACCTCATGCAGCTCCTGTTGTGTGGTGGACGCTTGACCTTTGACCTCCTGCAGCTCTTTTTGTGTGGCGGACGCTTCACTTTTGACCTCCTGCAGCTCCTGGAGAAGTTTCGCCGTCTTGGCGACGTCTTCGTCATGTGAGGCCGCTTGGACCTGCAGGTGACAAACAGGAAGTGATGTAATGTGCCCTAGCGTTTGTTTGCTACAGCTATATTCACTGTAAGAAACAAGAGAAAAATATAAGTAAATAACTGAACTAAAACGGGCGTGTTTGGCTCTACCTGGCTGAGAGCCGTCTGGAGCTGTGTGATCGTGCTCTCCTTCATCTGATGAAGACACAGCACACCATTAAAACCAAACATCAGTGTTCAAATGCACATTTCATCTGTTTTAAAGGGTCACATCATCATCATTTCTTCAGAGCGGCAGGTGCTGCACTCCAGCGTTATTACTATTATTAACTAAAATAAAACCATAAACGAATATTTCTGATACTTCTAAATCCTGATTAGCCCAACTTGAAGTATAAAATAACTTTTTTAATAAAAATGAATACAAACTAGAAAGTTTGAAAGTAAAAATGTTCATTTTAAAAACTAATAAAAATTACAAAAACACAACAAAACCACTCAAACTTGTAAACAGAAAATGTAAACTGGTCAAAATGAAGCGAGTTTATGCTTAAAGGGATAGTTCACCCAAAAATGAAAATTATCCCATGATTTATTCACCCTCAAGTCATCCTAGTGTATATGACATTCTTCTTTATAATGGCAGTGAATGACTGTTTCTGTTTTGAAGTCCATAAAAGTGCATCTGTTCATCATATCATGGATAAATGCACTTTTATCACATTTATGATTCACTTTAATGGACTTCAAAACAGAAACATCCATTCACTGCCATTATAAAGCTCTGAAGCGTCAGGGTGCTTATTAATATAACTCTGTGTTCGTCTGAAAGAAGAATGTCATATACACCTAGGATGAGTAAATCATGGGCTAATTTAAATTTTTGGGTGAACTATCCCTTTAAAACAGAAAAATAATCTTGCTCTCCCTTTGAATTAGGTTTATTTTTCTGACCCCATTGGCAGATATTTGTTCTTTTTTCATTTTGATCACTCTTTTAGAAAACAAGACCTAATATCATGAGATAATAACAGTGGGAGAATCATTTCTGGCAGGAGTTGGCGTTTGTACCTCGATCTCCTCCTGAAGCTTGTGGCTCAGTTCTCTGTAGCAGGTCAGCTCCTCTTTAGTGGACGCAGCTTGACCTTTGACCTCCTGCAGCAGCTCTGACTCCTGTGTGTGACAGACTCTCATGAGGTGACGTCAAACACTAGTGTTATTAGTAGAGCTGCACAACTAATCGCAATAAAACCGAAATCGTGATATTCTTAATTCTTAACAAAATGAAGCATTGCTTGGTGATTGGTTGAGCTAAACTGGTATTATCTAATTGTGTAGTTAAATTTAACAGCTGACAGATATTCAACATAATTCATGTGTGAGACAGTCTAACAGAAGGACGGACAAAACCAGTCAAATATCAACTGAGTTCTGCTCATATTTATTACCATTTTCTAAACTATAGTGAATAAACTGTGATGATGTGAGAGATGTTGAAGGTGAATGACGCACCTCAGCGATCAGCGGCCTGTGATAGGTCGGTTTGGTTCTCATCTGGTTCAGTATGTCCATCATCACGGCTAACCTCCTCTCGTACTCCATCACCTCGTCCTCGGAGCTGCTCAGCATCTGTTTCTGCAGCTCCTGGTCCTTCTGCATGGCACTCAAGCCCTCCTCCAGCTCCTTCAGCTTCTCCGTCAGCAGGATGGGCCCGTGTGTCGACGCCCTCAGGCCTTTCCTCATTTCTCCAGCGGGGGCATCGCCTCTCAGATCTTTGGTTTGCGTCTGTACGGCTCCTAGCTGAGCTTGACTGACCAGAACGGCGGCCACTTTCTCCCTGAGTTTGTCTTCAAGCTGAGCGACTCTAGCGTGGAGAGTGTCGGCGTCCGTTTGCGCTAGTTCCACGTTTAGCTTGCTAGCGCGCAGCTCCGAGTCCTTCTCCTCCATTGACGCCTCGAGCTCCTCCACTCGCCGGCTCAAACTCCTCACCCGTGACCCAGCACTCTCCTCCAGCGCCTGAACCTGCGCCTGAACCACCACGAACGCCGCCGTCTTCTCCCTCAGCGCCTCCTCCAGCTCCACTAGCGTCTCCTCGCGCAGCCGCTCGTATTGGCTACGAAGCGAGCCGTGTTCGGCTTTCAGCGTGTCGAGCTCGGTCGCGACCTCGTCCATCTTCTGCTTCATCTCGTGGCTCTCGTCTCTGGGCTGGTCCTTGCGCTCGATGTGCGTCAGCTCCTGCTGGAGTTTCTCGATGACGGCGTTGAGCTGCTCCACCTCCTCCTCGCGGTTCCTCTTCAGTCGCTCCTGTTCGCTACGCAAGCGCTCGACCTGCACCTCCAGATCAAGGAGAACCTCCTCTTTCTGCTCCAACGTCTGCAGACACACACACACACACACACATCAGCTCGGCTCGGGGTTCATCTCAATGGCTCTCAAACCAAGCCTTCACACAAACATTCCAACCAAGTGTTATTTCCTAAATGAGATATGTCTGCTCAACAGGTAAAGTGGGGGGTGATTTTCACTGCCATGATCCGAAAGGAAAACCAAAAAGCAACAATAAAATGTAGTGATGCATTGAAATAATTTTTTTTTCCCAAATCACAGGAACCGAAATTAAAGTTTAGTAAGGTTTGTTCGTTCATGTTAACTATTGTAGATCTTAACAAATGGAATCTTATTGTAAAGTTTTACCAATAAATTAAAACAGTTATAGTTTCAGCTGATGTACAACTGTAATAGGGCCCTATGCATTTTTCACAAATTCAGTTTTATTTTTTCTCCATTTTAATTTCTCTCTATTACATTTTATGTTTTATTAGTCTATTTTAATGGTTTAATTAAATGGTCGTAATCAAAAAGCATGTCTAATTAAAACGTACAATTTAACAACTATTCATTAAAATAAAAAATAAAAAATAATAAAATAAAAAATATATATTTAAAAATAACTTAACTTTTTAGGGCCATATGATATGAAATCTTTATTTTTTTATTTGAATTATATGATTTTTCCCCCCGTATATTAAACGGTTTCCATAAAAAAAATTATAGATTCAATTTTAATGGTTTAATTACATTTTAATAATCAAAAATGTAATTAATAATATTTTTACAATTGAATCATTTTTTATATAATATGGTCCTATGAAATGTTTTATTTTTTCAGAAACTTTGTGCTGTCAGTTTTAACTTTTCTAGCCACAAAAACATTAACAATTTAATTAATATTTAAAAAATGTAAATCAAATGAAAATATAACAATTCCTTTAATTTTTTAGCAAAGTGCTGCACAATAGAGGTTTATTGTTAAAATAATAAAAAAAAAATAATACAATTTCAGTGCACCACTAATTAAACGCACCATCATAAAAGCTCACATTCCATTAATCTGAATAACTGGTTAATCGATCACATGACTTCAGAGGTCGTCGTATGAGTTATTAAGGTGTTCGACAGTATAAATCACAACCCACTTTCATCACATGATGACATTCGGTCTGAAAACTCAGTGTTTCATGGACAAAATGAAATACAGGGTTGGAACAACACAAGGGTGAGTAAATGATGACAAAATGTTCATTTTTGAAGATACATTCCTTTAAAATAGTGATATTTGTGCGTCACATGGTTAAGCAGGTCACCTGACCTGTCTGACTGGGTGTGTGTAACCGTCGTTCTCTCGCCACAAAAGGCTGAGAGATTGAAGAATTTGAGGCATTTTAATTTAGACATGAAACGCCCTTTGACTCGAATATATAATTTACAAGAAATTCCTAAAGGAATATTTCATCCAAATATGCCAATTTTGTCATCTTAACCTGTAAGACTTCTTCAGGGAGAATAAAGAAGACATATTAGAGAATAAACCGGCTACTCTTTTCCATACGGTGACCTGGAGATCTGAGACAAAGCTATAATATGACTTCAGAAGACCTGAAATATAGCAACACGAGACACATGGACTATATTTATAATAATATTATGGTACTTTGATGTCATTTAGACAGAAGGTTAGAGCTTGACAGTGTTGGCCCCCATTTACTTCCACTGTACGGAAAAGAGCAGCGTGAACATTCTGCTAAACATCTCATGTTATGATCCACAGACAAAATATGGGTTTTCCTTTTTGGGTGAACAATCTGAAGAAGGTGTGAGAGGAATTAATATAAAACACTGCAGGACAAAAGAAAACAACCCAAACCACAGCAACACATAAAAAAAAAAAACAGAAATCGATGAAGAAATGAATGAATCCAGAGGATCTGAGGCGTTTCCCTTCAATTCAATGTGAATGAATGCAGATTACACACAGTTTAAAGAACGCAATCATGATGTTTTATCACACAGTAAATTTGCTCTGAAATGTTTGCACTCTTTAAACACAAGCTGATGTGTTTCGCCATTTGTGTCACTGTTACTAATAAGATGCAAAGTAAAGTGAGTTTATGCAACACAAGATGGCAAAAGACAGCAGGCGGCACCAAACCGAGAGAAACACACACACACACACGGGTCTGACGAGCGCTGCTATATGCATATGTGTAGGACACACACTGGCGGCACACATATGTATACGCGTCTTTACCTCTTCCTCAGGCTCTGTGTCCGTGTGCTGACGTTTAACGACCTGCTCGTTAAGGACGATAATCTGCCTGTCCTTCTCCTCCAAGACCTTCAAGAGTTAAACATCGTCACATGACTCTGAATTTAGGACACGTTTGTCTGCTGGGAGGACGATTTAGGGCAGCTAGCTGACGACAGGGCTGAGATGATGTCACATCTCCTGTTTTACACCCAAATCACTATTAAAGTTAAACATGAAATCAGGATCTTAACTCATGTTCCGCGTCTCATTGTGAATGATTCCTCAGTGCGCTTGATTATACAGGAACATTCTTTATAATAAAGTCTTTCTGTGAACTCTTATTTTTCATCCCTGTAAATGAGATCATACACACACACACACACACTTTTCACTGTCCAAGTCATCAAGTCATTTCCCATATTTCTTCTGCTTGGATATTCTGTTTCTGTCTGAAATTTCATATTACGAGAGTAAAATTGGAGGTAAATGTTTCATTCTGCAGATGCTGATGTTTATATGAAAGTCTGATGTAAATCATTGAGATCTTTATAGCAGAACAGCAGATAATCTCATAAAACACATATAAATATAAATATCTGCCAATATTGTCTTAGTAAGATGATATTTCAATACTCAGTTTTATGATCTGTAATGCAATGCAACACAATGATTGACAGATGAACAAATAAACCTGATTATTATATTTGATACTTATGATTTTTATAATAAATGATGATGATAATCAAGTAAACATGCTTCAGTCCAGCTGAAATATTACTAACACTATCAAAGTTCTTCTCACATTTCCTTGATAAATCCTCTCAGATGTGGCACAGAGAGACTCGTGAAGCTCGAGCTGGAGGACAGACAGTTACACTGACACACTTTACTGGATATAAAGAGTCTGATCTCTTTTGCGACAGCAACGACTTCATCATTTACAGGCCTTAGATACGGTCTTTATAGGGTTAAACCAGCCTTGTATGGATTGACCTGGTCTGGTCTGATGAGGATGAAACACACACAGACACACACACACATACACACACACACACACGCTGACTATCAGAACTGAGAATTTGCTGCACACACATTTCTGGTAATGTATATCAGATGTAATTCTCTGTGTGTGCGCTCAGGTTTGTAGTAAAACCAAACAGAAGCATGAGTATAAAGTGAAGTGGACAACACTTACAATGATAGTCACGCAAACACACACACACACACACACACACACACACACACACACACACACACACACACACACACACACACACACAGAGAACACAATGTGAAACGAGACTCGTGTGGGCAGAAGCAAACTCTGAAAATGAACTGGAAGTGTGAAAACAGCCTCTTATGTAAGAGTGTGAAGGATGAGAGCGCTGGTGTGTGTGTGTGTGTGTGTGTGTCTGACCTGTGTGAGGCGGGTCTGGTTCTGCTGATGGTCAATGTGTGTGTGTGTGTGTGTGTGTGTGTGTGTCTGACCTGTGTGAGGCGGGTCTGGTTCTGCTGATGGTCAGTGTGTGTGTCTGACCTGTGTGAGGCGGGTCTGGTTCTGCTGATGGTCAGTCTGTGTGTGTGTGTGTGTGTGTGTGTGTGTGTGTGTCTGACCTGTGTGAGGCGGGTCTGGTTCTGCTGATGGTCAGGGTGTGTGTGTGTGTGTGTGTGTGTCTGACCTGTGTGAGGCGGGTCTGGTTCTGCTGATGGTCAGTGTGTGTGTGTGTGTGTGTGTCTGACCTGTGTGAGGCGGGTCTGGTTCTGCTGATGGTCAGGGTGTGTGTGTGTGTGTGTGTGTGTGTCTGACCTGTGTGAGGCGGGTCTGGTAGTGCTGATGGTCAATGTGTGTGTGTGTGTGTGTGTGTGTGTGTGTGTCTGACCTGTGTGAGGCGGGTCTGGTTCTGCTGATGGTCAGTGTGTGTGTCTGACCTGTGTGAGGCGGGTCTGGTTCTGCTGATGGTCAGTCTGTGTGTGTGTGTGTGTGTGTGTGTGTGTGTGTGTCTGACCTGTGAGAGGCGGGTCTGGTTCTGCTGATGGTCAGTGTGTGTGTGTGTGTGTGTGTGTGTGTGTGTCTGACCTGTGAGAGGCGGGTCTGGTTCTGCTGATGGTCAGGGTGTGTGTGTGTGTGTGTGTGTGTCTGACCTGTGTGAGGCGGGTCTGGTTCTGCTGATGGTCAGTGTGTGTGTGTGTGTGTGTGTGTGTGTCTGACCTGTGTGAGGCGGGTCTGGTTCTGCTGATGGTCAGGGTGTGTGTGTGTGTGTGTGTGTGTCTGACCTGTGTGAGGCGGGTCTGGTTCTGCTGATGGTCAATGTGTGTGTGTGTGTGTGTGTGTGTGTGTGTCTGACCTGTGTGAGGCGGGTCTGGTTCTGCTGATGGTCAGTGTGTGTGTGTGTGTGTGTGTGTGTGTGTGTCTGACCTGTGAGAGGCGGGTCTGGTTCTGCTGATGGTCAGGGTGTGTGTGTGTGTGTGTGTGTGTCTGACCTGTGTGAGGCGGGTCTGGTTCTGCTGATGGTCAGTGTGTGTGTGTGTGTGTGTCTGACCTGTGTGAGGCGGGTCTGGTTCTGCTGATGGTCAGGGTGTGTGTGTGTGTGTGTGTGTGTCTGACCTGTGTGAGGCGGGTCTGGTTCTGCTGATGGTCAATGTGTTGTGTGTGTGTGTGTGTGTGTGTGTGTCTGACCTGTGTGAGGCGGGTCTGGTTCTGCTGATGGTCAGTGTGTGTGTCTGACCTGTGTGAGGCGGGTCTGGTTCTGCTGATGGTCAGTCTGTGTGTGTGTGTGTGTGTGTGTGTCTGACCTGTGAGAGGCGGGTCTGGTTCTGCTGATGGTCAGGGTGTGTGTGTGTGTGTGTGTGTGTCTGACCTGTGTGAGGCGGGTCTGGTTCTGCTGATGGTCAGTGTGTGTGTGTGTGTGTGTGTCTGACCTGTGTGAGGCGGGTCTGGTTCTGCTGATGGTCAGGGTGTGTGTGTGTGTGTGTGTGTGTCTGACCTGTGTGAGGCGGGTCTGGTAGTGCTGATGGTCAGTGTGTGTGTGTGTGTGTGTGTGTGTGTGTGTGTGTGTGTGTGTGTGTCTGACCTGTGTGAGGCGGGTCTGGTTCAGCTGATGGTCAGTGTGTGTGTGTGTGTGTGTGTGTGTGTGTGTGTGTCTGACCTGTGTGAGGCGGGTCTGGTTCAGCTGATGGTCAGTGTGTGTGTGTGTGTGTGTGTGTGTGTGTGTGTGTGTGTCTGACCTGTGTGAGGTGGGTCTGGTTCTGCTGATGGTCAGTGTGTGTGTGTGTGTGTGTGTGTGTGTGTGTGTGTGTGTGTGTGTGTGTGTGTGTCTGACCTGTGTGAGGCGGGTCTGGTTCTGCTGATGGTCAGTGTGTGTGTGTGTGTGTGTGTGTGTGTGTGTCTGACCTGTGTGAGGCGGGTCTGGTTCTGCTGATGGTCAGTGTGTGTGTGTGTGTGTGTGTGTGTGTGTGTCTGACCTGTGTGAGGCGGGTCTGGTTCTGCTGATGGTCAGTGTGTGTGTGTGTGTGTGTGTGTGTGTGTGTGTGTCTGACCTGTGTGAGGCGGGTCTGGTTCTGCTGATGGTCAGTGTGTGTGTGTGTGTGTGTGTGTGTGTGTCTGACCTGTGTGAGGCGGGTCTGGTTCTGCTGATGGTCAGTGTGTGTGTGTGTGTGTGTGTGTCTGACCTGTGTGAGGCGGGTCTGGTTCTGCTGATGGTCAGTGTGTGTGTGTGTGTGTGTGTGTGTGTGTGTGTGTCTGACCTGTGTGAGGCGGGTCTGGTTCTGCTGATGGTCAGTGTGTGTGTGTGTGTGTGTGTGTGTCTGACCTGTGTGAGGCGGGTCTGGTTCTGCTGATGGTCAGTGTGTGTGTGTGTGTGTGTCTGACCTGTGTGAGGCGGGTCTGGTTCTGCTGATGGTCAGTGTGTGTGTGTGTGTGTGTGTGTGTGTGTGTCTGACCTGTGTGAGGCGGGTCTGGTTCTGCTGATGGTCAGTGTGTGTGTGTGTGTGTGTGTGTGAGTCTGACCTGTGTGAGGCGGGTCTGGTTCTGCTGATGGTCAGTGTGTGTGTGTGTGTGTGTGTGTGAGTCTGACCTGTGTGAGGCGGGTCTGGTTCTGCTGATGGTCAGTGTGTGTGTGTGTGTGTGTGTGTGTGTCTGACCTGTGTGAGGCGGGTCTGGTTCTGCTGATGGTCAGTGTGTGTGTGTGTGTGTGTGTGTGAGTCTGACCTGTGTGAGGCGGGTCTGGTTCTGCTGATGGTCAGTGTGTGTGTGTGTGTGTGTGTGTGTGTGTGTGTGTGTGTGAGTCTGACCTGTGTGAGGCGGGTCTGGTTCTGCTGATGGCTGCTGATCTCCTTCCTCTGGATCTCCAGCTGCATGTTGAGCTGATTCACCTCTTCGCTCTTATTCTCCAGATCCTCACGAAACTGCTCCAGCTGCTCCTCCAGGTTCACTATCTGCACACACACACACACACACACACACACACGCGCACGATTCTTATTTGCAGTGTTCATTATAAATGATTTATCACTGCACATTATTGTGTTAATCATCTTGAATCAGAATAAGTTCCTCTTGCAGCATCTCTTCTCTTCTGTGATGATGTGGGCGGGGCAACCTGTCACTCACACGAGATCAGCCAATAGCAAACCACAACCATCGAATCAAAATCAAGCCCCGCCCACATTTGTTCTTGTTCCAGAAGCAGTTTTACTCAGATATTCGACACAATAGAGAATAAAAGACACAACTTCCCTTTCATGATGACACACTGAAGTGAGTGAGTTACAGTGAGATTGTCAAAAGTTGTGACTTTTTATTAACTTCAAAATTGTATGTTTAATTCAATGCGTTATTTGCTGTCTTTTGTAATTAATGCAAAATTTACAAGCAATTTTTTGAAAATAGTTTCAAAGCAAGCTCAATGTGTCATGACACTCGCTGTCACAGAGGAAAAATCAATTATTAATTGATTATTAAATCAATTATTAAAATGATAAAAGTCTCCACAACAAAAGTTTTTGCAGATGAGCAGAGGTTAGCTGGGTAACATTAGCATGAGTGAATACAGGACGGCTCAGTGTTACAGTATAAACAACACAGATGCAGATTCAGCGGTTTCAGAACTGACCAATCGACTGAGTAATGACTATAATCTGAGTTTGTCTCATATGTGATGAAGTTAGCATTACTGATTCTGCTTATAACTGTGAAGCTGCTTTCAGACGATGTGTTCGGTATAAAGCGCAGGAGAAATGAAGATGACTTACAACAGTAGTGACGCTTTCTCATACAAAAATAGATTTAAAAATGTTTTTTATAAACTCTGCATTCAATTTTGAGATGTTATTCCCGTCAGAGCTGGATGGTTGTGTTCAAGGTTTACAGCTCTGTAACGGATGTGAAAGTGAGGAGCGCTTCATACTACAAACTGCACCTCGATACACACGAGGCAATGGTGTTCTGTCAGTGAGAGGGTCATGTGACAGGAAGTAATGGTGTTCTGTCAGTGAGAGGGTCATGTGACACGAGGTAATGGTGTTCTGTCAGTGAGAGAGGGTCATGTGACAGGAGGTAATGGTGTTCTGTCAGTGAGAGGGTCATGTGACACGAGGTAATGGTGTTCTGTCAGTGAGAGGGTCATGTGACACGAGGTAATGGTGTTCTGTCAGTGAGAGGGTCATGTGACACGAGGTAATGGTGTTCTGTCAGTGAGAGAGGGTCATGTGACAGGAGGTAATGGTGTTCTGTCAGTGAGAGGGTCATGTGACACGAGGCAATGGTGTTCTGTCAGTGAGAGGGTCATGTGACACGAGGCAATAGTGTTCTGTCAGTGGTCAGTGAGAGGGTCATGTGACAGGAAGTACCTCTTTCTCCTTCCTGTCCAGAGCCTCTCTCTCGGTCTGGAGCTGAGCCTCGAGAGTGACGTCTCCTCGGCCCGCCATGGACACATGCTGAGCCTCCTCCACCTGCGTACACACACACACACACACACACACACACACACAGAGCACATAAACACACACTCGCACATGTACAGCAGACTAGAGAGGTTGACTAGTTCGTTTAGAAACTTTTATCCTCCCTCGCGTCTGATGTGTAATTATACAGACTAATTAGTCGTCCAGGTGAACCATGCACTATTTTGAAAATGTTTACTTTTGCAGATTACTGACAGACATAATAATAATGATAAAAAATAAAAATTTGTAGTAGTAGAAGATTATGATTATTTATTTAATAATGATAAAGTTTAATGGCAAAATAATAATAATCAAAACAACAAAAATAACAACAATTGTTATTTATTTATTTGTATAAATAATAAGATTAATCAAATAAATTTAAATAAATTAAAAACAATGACAAAATAACAAATAAAACAATAATTAGTAGTAAAATAATAAAAATCACAACAATATCAATATTCCAAAAATACATCTACATAAACTTCTAACTATTATTATTATTATTATTTAATTATCTAATAATAATAATGTTGAATGGCAAATAATAATCACAACTACTACAACAAAAACAAAAATAACAACATTATTAATCAATGTTAAATAATAGTTACATGACAAAATAATAATATTATTATTTATTCATTCAAAATAAGTAATAAAAAAAATCACTATTCAAAATCAAAAAGTTTATTTTTTAAGACTAAATAATATTTATTTATTTCCTTTGTAGAACTCAAGGTCACATAAACAGGGATGTGGAAAACAACACATTCTCCAGATCGTGGCTTTAGCATGTGTGGCGTGTATGCGGTGCTTCAGCGTGTTACAGTAACCAGACGCTCACACACACGCATATAAGAATAACATCTAGATAAACACACTAACCACAGCTAGACCCATCCCTTCTGCACATATAGTCACAGTCAAATTAAACACACAAACAGGTCGTCCGATCTCGCTGACATACAAGCCCAACAACACACACACATAGAGACAGAACATGAGCCTTAAAGCAGAGACGTGACGCTAAACCACTGCATTCACACACACACACACACCACATTAATGCACAGCAAGGACACACACGTTCAGCATGCTCTCCTCACACACACGTTCAGCGTTCAGACACCCATTTGTCACGCACTCCTCACACACACACACACACACAGCATCCCAGTGGAGTAAGACTGGCGGCTAACAGCAGAACCGGAGGAGAAACACACACTGACCCTGTGCATGAGTGTGTGCTCCAGCTCTCTCACGCGCGCGCCGAGCGTCTCGATCTCCTCGTCTCTCTCACACACATCTCTCTGCAGCTGCTCAGAGCTCAACAGCAGCTCACTGCAGCAGTCAGACTTCTCCTGCAGCGCACGGGTCAACTCCTGCACCTGAGAGAGAGAGAGGGAGGGAGGGATGAGGAGAGAGAGAGGGAGAGGGGGATGAGGGAGAGAGAGAGAGAGGGAGAGAGAGAGAGATGGAGGAATGAGGAGAGAGAGAGAGGGAGAGAGAGAGAGAGAGAGAGGGAGAGAGAGAGAGAGAGATGGAGGAATGAGGAGAGAGAGAGAGAGAGAGAGGGAGGACAGAGCAGCCATATGACGTCAGATGAGTGTGTCGCTGCCTGGCAACTGACTGCAAATCACTTAAAGGGATAGTTCACCCAAAAATGAAAATTAGCCCACGTTAGACTCTAATTCATGACCAGTGTTTTGTTTTGCTCGATTCTCTGCGCTTCCGCGTTCATCATTACGTTGTGCGTCAGGTCAAGGGTTACTCTTCCACTGTAAATCAATGTATACGGCCATCTGTCGGAAGCTGGTTATTTTAGTAGATAAAGTCTTAAATATGGAGTTATAACTAAATTATGACTATTACTAAAACTATTTTTGGGTGAACTATCCCTTTAATGTGTCTTTATTTCTGCACATGCTGAAGCTGTGAAACATCTCTTTACATTAAGGACTGAATGTGTGTTTATTTACTGCCAGCTTATTTGGAAGCATTTTTAAACTCATGATATTATATATATATATATACTGTATATACAATTTTATTGATTCAACCCACATTGCAAATCAGGTTTATGGGTAAACTGTAGACTTTCAGCTGTTTGCAATGAACAAATCAAACAAAAGTAATTGAAATAGCTCAACACAACAAATGTTTCAGGTGGTTTCCCCAAATTCAACTGAAAATGCAACTTCTAATGACTTCTGCAGTCTCAAAATTATTCAACCCCCTGAACAGAATCCCTCACAACAGCACAGATCTGCCTCGTCTCACTAATCAAGGGCTTCATTAGCTGCACCAGGTGTGCTTGAGCTAGAACACATGAAACCTCTGAACTGGTGAGGTTTGTTGAGTGATACGTTTGACTGCATGTTAGAAATATGGCTAAATCAAAAGAATGGTCCAAGAAGACAGTCACAGTCACCTGACTTGAACCCCATAGAAAATCTCTGGTGGGATTTGAAGGCGACGGTTGCAAAACCAAGAATATTCCTGACCTGGAGGCCATTGCTCATGAGGAACGGGCTCAGACTCCTCAGAAACGCTGCGGTCAGGCTCTACATCTCGTTTGCATCGGCTCATAACAGCAGAAGGGTGTTTTACTCAGTGCTAAAGATGCTTGCCATGAAGGGGTTGAATAATTTTGAGACTGCAGAAGTCATTAGAAGTTGCATTTGGGGAAACCACTTGAAACATTTGCAGTGTTGAGCCATTTCAGTTACTTTTGTTTGATTTGTTCATTACAAACAGAAGAAAGACTGTAAATGTTGCCAATAAACCTGATTTGCAATGGGGGTTGAATAATTTTGATTACAACTGTATATGGCAATTAACCCATTATAAAACACCCATTGATTCAGGATGATGGAACCGGATGTTAAAAAATACTTATTTCTGCAGTAATGAGTCCTAAAACACAGAAATATGTCATATTACGGGAATACAATTGGTTACGAATGTCATTTTAGGACTATAAACTGACTATTTATTAAGGCTGATCTGTATTCCTGGTGTTTTTTCAAGTTGTTCTGCTGTTTTGTGAGGTGTTGTGTGTGTGTTTGAGCTGATATCAGTCCAGCAGAGAGAACACAAGCTCATTGTCTGAGGACTAAAGGCGTGAGTGAAACTAGCTGGAGGCTTCGGGGCGAGCGATCAGGTGTCGTACCTCTCGGTCCCTGCGGTCACTTCCGGTTCCAGTTTTGGGCGGGTTCTTCAGCTGCTGCTCCAGGCTGTGAATCTCCTGCTGAAAGACGTCGCGCTCGTGTTCCCTGTCCGCGGCCTGTTCCTGATAAACACAAGGACAGAAACACGTCACACTTGAGCCATTCGGATGATGTAACACTCTTAAGGGTGAACTGGTGTGTCATTTCAAAATCAGTTTCGGGAGATTGAAACAGCTTGCCAAAGCGAACTTCACGAAAAAGTTCTGGCTGGTAAACACCTCTGAACTCCCATTGGTCCGTGGTGATGATGTAAAAGGTGGGTGTGGCTCTTAGTACTAAACTTACTAAAACTAAAGCCCAATTTATACTTCTGCGTCGAACTCCCGCCGTAGCTACGTCGTAGGCTGTGACTTTAAGCCCAAAGTGGGCGGAGCCGGCCGTCGCCATCTTGGCAGCGTCACTCCCAGATAAACGAAAATGGGATTCATATGCACTTTCCGTCTTGTGGACTTACAATGGCGCATGAGCATGTCCAGTAAGTCCATGAGACCGTAGGGTGTCCCATTTGTCATTTTAGGTTTCAGAAGGGTGTTCGCTAGCGCCCCCGTTGCGGTCGATATGTGCCCTCGATGCGCACTGATGCGAGCTCAGAAGCAGACTTCTTCCCAACAGTCAAAGTGGCGTTACGTCACGAAAGTGTGGACTCGTAGGAAGACCATGAGTGCTTAGGGTGCCATTTGGGACAGGGCCAATGAGGCGGATTAGCTGAGGTGACGTGACGCTAACAGACAGCAGACAAACGGCTAGTAGTGACATCAGCGGCAATCCACCTGTCACTCAAGTGGCCACGCCCTTAATTATGCAGAACTTTAAAGCTTAATATAATTTAAACGGATGAGTTATAAAAAAGTCGCTTCAGTGTTGGGTTCAAACGTTTAATGAACGTGGAAGAGACATGATGAGGAAACTCACGTCCATGAACCTGCGGTTGTTCTCCAGCTGTTTCTCCAAGGCCTGGATCTGCTGACGGAGGTCGTCTCGCTCGGACCGGCTCGTGTCCTGGAGCTCCTGCACTCGCATCACCTGCTCCTCAAGCTCCGCCTCCAGGTGCTTCACCTGCAGCTGCAACTCCACACTCTCCTTCTGCGCCTGCCGCTGCACCTCCACCTTCTCCAGCATCAGCTTCTCCGTCTCCTCCAGCAGGTCTGAGGACACACACACACACGTGAGCACACACACACACCTGAGGACACACACACACGTGAGGAGAGCGGTCGGGAGGGCTCGACCCATGACAAAAGGATGGAGCAGCTTCAGAGATTCATACAACATTAATGCCTCTAAGAGTTCTTCATCAAAGCTCTGGAGAGTTTATAAACTGAGCTGTAGTTTTGATGGACTATGATCATTAAACTGCAGCACTTTTATTACGAAATAAACCGTAAATCTCATAAAACTCGTCATGTTCAGATCATATTTAAACAAAATCAAAAGAAACAAACTAATTAAATATTAGAAGAAAGAGTTAAATAAAAAAATAAATTTTCTATATATATATATATATATAAAATACATAAATATCATGATGGTATAATACTTAAATAATACTGCTCGATTGGCATGAAAATGTGTTCGTTTTTTTAACAGAAGAAAATAGATTTTTAATTAAATAGTTTTTTGGGGGGAAATGTGCTTAATTTGCAGTGTTGTTATTGCTGACTGAAACAAACTAAAACTATAAAAAAAAATAATATTAGAAGAAAATATTAATTAAACTAAATTATTATAGTTAGGTGCAAATGCAACATTTCTAATTTTTTGTAAGTTGAAGCTACTTGATGGTATAAAAATAATACTAAAATAACACTCTCAATTGCTAAATAATAATTTTAATAGAATCAATCAATTTAATTAAAACCAAACAAAACCGACTTGATTTTCTTTATGCAAAATATAGTTTCATATTTTGTTCTTTTGATTTTGGCATGAAATATGAAGACATGTTTTATTAGTGAATGTTCTCTGAGGTTCTCCACTTTTGCATCCTACTGCATATGGCACATGGACAGAAGACATTTCCCACAACCGTTCCCATTCCCGTACGGTCCATGATCACATGATCCGGTCAGCACCCACCGCACGAACCCACAGTGCAGGAGGACGGGGATAAGAGTGCAAATGCAAAACAGAAAGGAAAAGGAAAAAGAAACGTGTCCCTTATTGAACAGCCATCAGTCCAATACAGACTCACAGTTTATCGAGTTTAATCAAGTTAAAAAGGGTATTGAAAATAAAAGCACACGGCCATTCAAAAGTTTGAGATCGGTAAGATTATTAATGTTTCTGGAAGAGTCTCTTCTGCTCTCCAAGGCTGCGTTTTATTAGATCAAAAATACAGTAAAACAGTGAAATATTATTCTAATGTAAATCATCTGTTTTCTATGTGAATATATAGTGAAGTGTAATTTATTCCTGCGATCAAAGCTGAATGTTCAGCATCATTACTCCAGTCTTCAGTGTCACATGATCCTTCACAAATCACTCTAATATAAGGATTTGATGATCAAGAAACATTTATGATTATTATCAGTGTTGGAAACAGTTCTCAGGATTCTTTGATGAATAGAAAGTTCTATTTAATTAATTTGAAATATATTTTGTAACATTATAAATGTCTTTACTGTCACTTTCATTCATAAATGTTTCTTGAGCATCAAATCATCATATTAGAGTGATTTCTGAAGGATCATGTGACACTGAAGACTGGAGTAATGATGCTGAACATTCAGCTTTGATCACAGGAATAAATTACACTTTACTATATATTCACACAGAAAACAGATGATTTACATTAGAATAATATTTCACAATATATCTGTTTTTTTAAATATTTTTGATCAAATAATCGCAGCCTTGGTGAGCAGAAGAGACTTCTTTAAAAAATATAAAAAATCGTACCGATCCCAAACTTTCGAACGGCAGTGTATATTTATTGTACATATATATTGTTATTATTATTATATTATTGTTTATTTTGTTTTATTATAATTATTATATATTATTTATTTTTTTTAAACGTTTCCGGTGAACTTTACTATTCCATTCATAATCCTGTGGTGAAATCGCCTGAAGTTGTTGTGTTGTGGAGACGGCTGTTCAATCAGGAGACACACCAGACACACCTGTTAGCACCTGTTAGCGCCAGTTAAACCATGCTAGTGTTTCAGCAGACACAGTGTGTGAGATGCTAAAGCCATCGAGGCAGCGGTTAGTCAATCAGCGGTTAGTCGATCAGCGGGAGCTCAAAGCAAGCAAAGCTCCAGTGACTGGTGTATCGATCAGAGACGTGCCGGCCATGCAGCTCGTGAACACACACACACACACACACTCACACACACCTGCTTCAGGTGCTGCGTCAAGAGCAGCCTCAACTAGTCCTGAGGAAAGAGAGAGTGAAAACAACACGTTCATCATGCAAATACAGGAGGAAAGAGGGCAGAAACATGAAGACGTGACGTGACAGCATCGTTAGAAGCGTCTCGGGGGCGTTTGGCACTTCATGCACCTGCAAACTCTCGTCTGAAGGCCTGAGCGCACCTGAGCGCACCTGCAAACTCTCGTCTGAAGGCCTGAGCGCACCTGCAAACTCTCATCTGAAGGCCTGAGCGCACCTGCAAACTCTCGTCTGAAGGCCTGAGCGCACCTGAGCGCACCTGCAAACTCTCATCTGAAGGCCTGAGCGCACCTGCAAACTCTCATCTGAAGGCCTGAGCGCACCTGAGCGCACCTGCAAACTCTCGTCTGAAGGCCTGAGCGCACCTGAGCGCACCTGCAAACTCTCATCTGAAGGCCTGAGCGCACCTGAGCGCACCTGCAAACTCTCGTCTGAAGGCCTGAGCGCACCTGAGCGCACCTGCAAACTCTCGTCTGAAGGCCTGAGCGCACCTGAGCGCACCTGCAAACTCTCGTCTGAAGGCCTGAGCGCACCTGCAAACTCTCGTCTGAAGGCCTGAGCGCACCTGCAAACTCTCGTCTGAAGGCCTGAGCGCACCTGAGCGCACCTGCAAACTCTCGTCTGAAGGCCTGAGCGCACCTGAGCGCACCTGCAAACTCTCGTCTGAAGGCCTGAGCGCACCTGCAAACTCTCGTCTGAAGGCCTGAGCGCACCTGAGCGCACCTGCAAACTCTCGCGAGCCAAAGAAAAGCGCATTTTGCAGGGTTGTATGTTTAGCTAAAACTAAAACTATTAAAAATTGTGGTAACACTATTTTACAGTGTAAAACTATAAATGATGCATAATTACAAGCAAATAACCCTCAACCAACCCCTAATCCTAATAATATAGTAAGTACACATAGTTAATATTACTCGGTACTTAAATTCATAAATACAGTGTAACAGTGACATCTAATAAAGTGTAACCAAAGTTTTTTTTGTTAATTAAAATGAATCTGAAATAAAGTAAAATATAAATATTAGATGAAAAACTTAAACTTAAAAAGTTTCAAGTTAAACTACATACAAAATCTATTTTTACTATTATAAATTTCGTTACTTGGAATTAAATAAACATTATAATAAATTAATCAAAATGTAAAAAACTTCCACTTATTTTATTTCAACTAGTTGCCAATGAAACATTTTCCATTTTTATTGTGTTTAGTTTAACTGGATGTACTAAAATAACTAAAACTGATTTTTATTTTGTTCTTTTGGTTTTGTCAAATGTTCGGATCGCCGCTAGCATTGCGTAATTTAGCATCTTGTCATGCTGAAGATTCATGTTCGGTGTGAACAGGCCTTGAGAATGAATACTGATACAACCTATAAAGAAATAAATCATGAGTTAATCATACTCTGATTTACCCATCAACCCCTTCAGCTTCAGTGTTCATCACAGTAGTGTTGTCAAAAGTACCGACTTCAGTAACAAATAACCAAGTGAGCTCAAAGCCTCACATTTTTTAAATTCCAGTATCGACTTGGTACTGAAGTCGGTACTTTTGACAACACTACATCAGCGAGTGTGTGTTGAGCATGACGTGTTGAGCGTGACGTATGTAACGTCAGTGTGTGTGTGTTGAGCGTGACGTATGTTACGTCAGTGAGTGTGTGTTGAGCATGACGTGTTGAGCGTGACGTATGTAACGTCAGTGAGTGTGGCGTATGTAACATCAGTGACTGTTGAGCATGACGTGTTGAGCGTGACGTATGTAACGTGTGTTGAGCGTGACATATGTAACGTGTGTTGAGCGTGACGTATGTAACGTGTGTTGAGCGTGACGTATGTAACGTGTGTTGAGCGTGACGTATGTAACGTCAGTGAGTGTGTTGAGCGTGACGTATGTAACGTCAGTGAGTGTGTGTTGAGCGTGACGTATGTAACGTGTGTTGAGCGTGACGTATGTAACGTCAGTGACTGTTGAGCATGACGTGTTGAGCGTGACGCATGTAACGTCAGTGAGTGTGTGTTGAGCATGACGTGTTGAGCATGACGTGTTGAACGTGACGTATGTAACGTCAGTGAGTGTGTTGAGCGTGACGTATTTAACGTGTTTAGCGTGATGTATGTAACGTCAGTGACTGTTGAGCATGACGTGTTGAGCGTGACGTATGTAACGTGTGTTGAGCGTGACGTATGTAACGTCAGTGAGTGTGTTGAGCGTGACGTATGTAACGTCAGTGAGTGTGTGTTGAGCGTGACGTATGTAACGTGTGTTGAGCGTGACGTATGTAACGTCAGTGACTGTTGAGCATGACGTGTTGAGCGTGACGCATGTAACGTCAGTGAGTGTGTGTTGAGCATGACGTGTTGAGCATGACGTGTTGAACGTGACGTATGTAACGTCAGTGAGTGTGTTGAGCGTGACGTATTTAACGTGTTTAGCGTGATGTATGTAACGTCAGTGACTGTTGAGCATGACGTGTTGAGCGTGACGTATGTAACGTCAGTGAGTGTGTTGAGCATGACGTGTTGAGCGTGACGTATGTAACGTCAGTGAGTGTGTGTTGAGCATGACGTGTTGAGCGTGACGTATGTAACGTCAGTGAGTGTGTGTTGAGCATGACGTGTTGAGCGTGACGTATGTAACGTCAGTGAGTGTGTGTTGAGCGTGACGTATGTAACGTGTGTTGAGCGTGACATATGTAACGTCAGTGAGTGTGTTGAGCGTAACGCATGTAACGTCAGCGTGTTGTGTGTGACGTATGTAACGTGTGTTGAGTGTGACGTATGTAACGTCAGTGAGTGTGTGTTGAGCGTGACACATGTAATGTCAGCGAGTGTGTTGTGCGTGACGTATGTAACGTGTGTTGAGCGTGACGTATGTAACATCAGCGTGTTGAGCGTGACATGTTACGTGTGTTGACCTTGACGTAACGTCAGTGAGTGTGTGTTGAGCATGACACATGTAATGTCAGCGAGTGTGTTGTGCGTGACGTATGTAACGTGTGTTGAGCGTGACGTAGGTAACGTCAGTGTGTGTTGAGCGTAACGTATGTAACGTCAGCGTGTGTTGAGCGTGACATATGTAACGTCAGTGAGTGTGTTGAGCGTGACATGTAATTTCAGCGAGTGTGTTGAGCGTAACGTATGTAATGTCAGCGAGTGTGTGTTGAGCGTGACGTATGTAACGTCAGTGAGTGTGTTGAGCGTGACGTATGTAACGTCAGTGAGTGTGTGTTGAACGTGACGTATGTAACACCAGCGAGTGTTGAGCGTGACATATGTAACGTCAGCGAGTGTGTGTTATGCGTGATGTATGTAACGCCAGCGAGTGTGTGTTGAGCATGACGTGTTGAGCGTGACGTATGTAACGTCAGTGTGTGTGTGTTGAGCGTGACGTATGTTACGTCAGTGAGTGTGGCGTATGTAACATCAGTGACTGTTGAGCATGACGTGTTGAGCGTGATGTATGTAACGTCAGTGAGTGTGTGTTGAGCGTAACGTATGTAACGTGTGTTGAGTGTGACGAATGTAACGTCAGTGAGTGTGTGTTGGGTGTGACGAATGTAACGTCAGTGAGTGTGACGTATGTAACGTCAGTGACTGTTGAGCATGACGTGTTGAGCGTGACGTATGTAACGTCAGTGAGTGTGTTGAGCGCGACGTATGTAACGTGTGTTGAGCGTGACGTATGTAACGTCAGTGACTGTTGAGCATGACGTGTTGAGCGTGACGCATGTAACGTCAGTGAGTGTGTGTGTGTGTGTTGAGCATGACGTGTTGAGCGTGACGTATGTAACGTCAGTGAGTGTGTTGAGCGTGACGTATTTAACGTGTTGAGCGTGACGTATGTAACGTCAGTGAGTGTGTGTTGAGCATGACGTGTTGAGCGTGACGTATGTAACGTCAGTGAGTGTGTGTTGAGCGTGACGTATGTAACGTGTGTTGAGCGTGACATATGTAACGTCAGTGAGTGTGTTGAGCGTAACGCATGTAACGTCAGCGTGTGTTGTGCGTGACGTATGTAACGTGTGTTGAGCGTGACGTATGTAACGTCAGTGAGTGTGTGTGTGTGTGTGTGTGTGTGTGTGTGTGTGTTGAGCGTGACACATGTAATGTCAGCGAGTGTGTTGTGCGTGACGTATGTAACGTCAGCGTGTTGAGCGTGACATATGTTACGTGTGTTGACCTTGACGTAACGTCAGTGAGTGTGTGTTGAGCATGACACATGTAATGTCAGCGAGTGTGTTGTGCGTGACGTATGTAACGTGTGTTGAGCGTGACGTAGGTAACGTCAGCGTGTGTTGAGCGTGACATATGTAACGTCAGTGAGTGTGTTGAGCGTGACATGTAATGTCAGTGAGTGTGTTGAGCGTGACGTATGTAACGTCAGCGAGTGTGTGTGTGTTGAGCGTGACGTATGTAACGTCAGCGAGTGTGTGTGTGTGTTGAGCGTGACGTATGTAACGTCAGTGAGTGTGTGTTGAACGGGACGTATGTAACACCAGCGAGTGTTGAGCGTGACATATGTAACGTCAGTGAGTGTGTGTTGTGCGTGATGTATGTAACGTCAGTGAGTGTGTGTTGTGCGTGATGTATGTAACGTCAGCGAGTGTGTGTTGAGCGTGACGTATGTAACGTCAGTGAGTGTGTGTTGTGCGTGATGTATGTAACGTCAGTGAGTGTGCGTTGTGCGTGACGTATGTAACGTCAGAGAGTGTGTGTTGTGCGTGACATGTAACGTCAGCGAGTGTGTGTTGTGCGTGACGTATGTAACGTCAGAGAGTGTGTGTTGTGCGTGACATGTAACGTCAGCGAGTGTGTGTTGTGCGTGACATGTAACGTCAGCGAGTGTGTGTTGTGCGTGATGTATGTAACGTCAGTGAGTGTGTGTTGTGCGTGATGTATGTAACGTCAGTGAGTGTGTGTTGAGCGTGACGTATGTAACGTCAGTGAGTGTGTGTTGTGCGTGACATATGTAACGTCAGCGAGTGTGTGTTGTGCGTGACGTATGTAACGTCAGTGAGTGTGTGTTGTGCGTGACGTTTGTAACGTCAGTGAGTGTGTGTTGTGCGTGACGTATGTAACGTGCGTGACGTATGTAACGTCAGTGAGTGTGTGTTGTGCGTGACGTATGTAACGTCAGTGAGTGTGTGTTGTGCGTGACATATGTAACGTCAGCGAGTGTGTGTTGTGTGTGATGTATGTAACGTCAGTGAGTGTGTGTTGTGCGTGACGTATGTAACGTGCGTGACGTATGTAACGTCAGTGAGTGTGTGTTGTGCGTGACGTATGTAACGTCAGTGAGTGTGTGTTGTGTGTGATGTATGTAACGTCAGTGAGTGTGTGTTGTGCGTGACGTATGTAACGTGCGTGACGTATGTAACGTCAGCGAGTGTGTTTTGTGCGTGACGTATGTAACGTCAGTGAGTGTGTGTTGTGCGTGACGTATGTAACGTGCGTGACGTATGTAACGTCAGTGAGTGTGTGTTGTGCGTGACGTATGTAACGTCAGTGAGTGTGTGTTGTGCGTGACATATGTAACGTCAGCGAGTGTGTGTTGTGTGTGATGTATGTAATGTCAGTGAGTGTGTGTTGTGCGTGACGTATGTAACGTCAGTGAGTGTATGTTGTGCGTGATGTATGTAACGTCAGTGAGTGTATGTTGTGCGTGATGTATGTAACGTCAGTGAGTGTGTGTTGTGCGTGACGTATGTAACGTCAGTGAGTGTGTGTTGTGCGTGATGTATGTAACGTCAGTGAGTGTGTGTTGAGCGTGACGTATGTAACGTCAGTGAGTGTGTGTTGTGCGTGATGTATGTAACGCCAGCGAGTGTTGAGCGTGACGTATGTAACGTCAGTGAGTGTGTTGTGCGTGACGTATGTAACGTCAGTGAGTGTGTGTTGTGCGTGACATATGTAACGTCAGCGAGTGTGTGTTGTGCATGATGTATGTAACGTCAGTGAGTGTATGTTGTGCGTGATGTATGTAATGCCAGCGAGTAATATAATAATAACGTCAGTGAGTGTGTGTTGAACGTGACGTATGTAACGTCAGTGAGTGTGTGTTGAGCGTGACGTATGTAACGTCAGTGAGTGTATGTAACGTCAGTGAGTGTGTGTTGTGCGTGACATATGTAACGTCAGCGAGTGTGTGTTGTGCGTGATGTAACGCCAGCGAGTGCGTGTTGTGCTTGACGTATGTAACGTCAGTGAGTGTGTGTTGAGCGTGACGTATGTAACGTCAGTGAGTGTGTGTTGAACGTGACGTATGTAACGTCAGTGAGTGTTTGTTGTGCGTGATGTATGTAACGTCAGTGAGTGTTGAGCGTGACCGTATGTAACGTCAGTGAGTGCGTGTTGTGCGTGACTTATGTAACGTCAGTGAGTGTGTGTTGAGCGTGACGTATGTAACGTCAGTGAGTGTGTGTTGTGCGTGACGTATGCAACGTCAGTGAGTGCGTGTTGTGCGTGACGTATGTAACGTCAGTGAATGTGTGTTGAGTGTGACGTACGCAGCTCTGGGGCCCCGGCCCCATCTTTCAGCGCCTCCTGCTGGCGGGACAGGAGCTGCCGCTGGTCCTGGATCTGCTGGCGCTCCTCCTCCAGTTCCCTCAGTCTGAGGCCCGTCACACACAACTCCTGCTCCAGCTGAAGCTGCAGATCGACCCGCTCGCGCAACTGCTGCTCCAGAGCCTCACGCTCGCCACTGTAGCTGTCAATCACTCCTGACACACACACGCACACATCGGTCGGTCAGCTACTGTCATGATTACACAGTTACAGTATTTACAGTTTGGGGTACTCTCATACACTCTCATACACTCATACACTCATACACACACGCACACCAGCCGGTTAACAACTATCATGATACAGTTGGGACACACACACACACACACACTCTCTCTCTCTCACACACACACACACACACACACCAGCCGGTTAACAACTATCATGATACGGTTACAGCATTTACAGTTTGGGACAGACTCACACACTCTCATACACACACTCTCTCTCACACACACACACACACACGTCAGGCTCTATTTGGTTAACAGGGTCTGAACTCGACAACAAAGCATTTCTGCCCTGAATGTGTTACAGGTCACTGATTCTCACTCAATCTCACTGCAGGAAAAACATGAATCAACATTCTTTCAATTCAACCATCAACATCTTTTAAGTGTTAAACAACATTTATGAGGAAAACAAAAACTGAAGGACAAGACTTGGAACTGCTGAAATCCATTTGGGACAAACTTATTCCCGGCTAGTTTTACAGTCACTTGTGAAGTTCATGGTGGAGAAAAGCTTTAGTTTCGCAGTATTTAACACACACACACACACACACACACACACACACACACACACACACACACACACACACACACACACACACACACACACACACACACACACACACACACACACACACACACACACACACACACACACACACACACACACACACACACACACACACACAGAGGGTTCGTCACTCATTCAGACACAGGAATGCACTAATAACTCATGAATATTTAACCACTCAGATCTGACACTCTTTAAGGTCATTTGCAAATGAAATGAGGTCGCGGTGAGCACTCAGACTAACAAAAGAGCTTCTCACAGACATGTAAGAAAACCGTCTGCTTTATTTGGACTGAACACATAATCAGCAGCCGGTTCAGACATGCAGGCAGAATAATATAATACACACTCTCACACACACACACACACACACACACACACACAGGCAGAATAATATAAAACACTCACACACACACACACACGCACACAAGCGCGCACACACACACACGCACACACAGACACACACAGGCAGGCAGAATAATATAATACACACACACACACACACACAGGCAGAATAATATAATGCACACTCACACACACAGGCAGAATAGTATAATACACACTCACACACAGGCAGAATAATATAATACACACACACACACACACACACACACACACACACACAGGCAGAATAATATAATACACACTCACACACAGGCAGAATAATATAATACACATTCACACACAGGCAGAATAATATAATACACACTCACACACAGGCAGAATAATATAATACACACTCACACACAGGCAGAATAATATAATACACACTCACACACAGGCAGAATAATATAATACACACTCACACACAGGCAGAATAATATAATACACACACACACACACACACACACACACACAGGCAGAATAATATAATACACACTCACACACAGGCAGAATAATATAATACACACTCACACACAGGCAGAATAATATAATACACACACACACACACACACACAGGCAGAATAATATAATGCACACTCACACACAGGCAGAATAATATAATACACACACACACACACACACAGGCAGAATAATATAATACACACTCACACACAGGCAGAATAATATAATACACACACACACACACAGGCAGAATAATATAATACACACACACACACACACACACACACACACACACACACACACACACACACACAGGCAGAATAATATAATACACACTCACACACACACACACACACACACACACACACACACAGGCAGAATAATATAATACACACACACACACACACACACAGGCAGAATAATATAATACACACACACTCACACACAGGCAGAATAATATAATACACACACACACACACAAGTAAAAGATGATGAAACCACAGATGAGAACAGGGATGTCTGCAGACGATCTCTTCACACACACATCGGCTTCCCTATATGACTTGTGTATTTTTTTTTTAAATAAGGTTTTCTCCTGTAATATTTTGAAATTATTTCATACTGTTTATATGAATATGTTCTGGATAGAGGAGGGACTGGTTGGTTGATTGTGTCGAAGAGCTTTATGTGTGAATATGTAATTGTCTGTAATTGTTTGATGTTATCTTGAGGACCCCCTCGAAAATGAGATGTTTCATCTCAAGGGGTTATCCTTAATAAAATGAAATGAAATGAAATACGTGCGAGAGATTGAGAGGTCCATTAAAAATTTTGGTCACAACAATTTAAAGCATTAAAACTATTAAAGACTAATTTCAGTGGAACACGCTGCACCTAAACCAGCACTAATGACTCTAGTGCTAACGACAGCGACACCATGACTCTGATACCGGTTCCTGAACCATACTTATTTTCATAACAATTTCATGAACTGATAATATTACAGCAGAATGTGCAGAGCTGAACTGCATGATGAGCGTCTCACATTTACATTTGTCTGGATTCCGATTGTTTTTTGTTTTTGTTTTTTTTCTGTTAAATTTTTCTGGATGGTTAAATTACATTTTATAAATGTGTAATTAATTGAAATAATAAAACTTGTTCAATTTAACAGCAATTTATTTACAGTTTAACAAAAATTACATTCTAAATGTTTTTGTTTTTTCTTTTCAAATTGTTCACCCTCCTGCCCTCTGGGAGGCGCTACAGGAGCCTCCGGACTAAGACCACCAGGTACCGGAACAGCTTCTATCCTACAGCTGTCAGACTCCGGAATTCTGCCTCCTGACATCTCACCCACATTAAAACTCATAGACTGAACATACACGCACTCTCACAACCACTGACAACAACCCATAACTGAACATACACACAATGGACAAAAAACCCCAGTATCCTCATACACACTCATACACAGTGGCTGGACCACCACTTACAGCCACATGCACTTTAATATTACTACTGTATAAATTATTCATATATATCTTACTGTAAATACTGTATAGACAACCATGCTGTACAATACAATACAATAATTATAGTTCTACAGCTGTTATTAATACTTGCATATTGTATATTTATAGTCTGTTATAGTCTTTTATTTATATCCATACGTATAACCTGTTCATAGCCTGTACATAGCTTGTACACTTACTACAGTTATAGCCTGTATATACTTATAGTTATAGCACTCATAACATTCCTTCATACCGTGTACATTGTAACATATCTAAAATATATCTATATTTTGTAATATATCTATATTCTTGCTAAAGCACTTCTGGATGGATGCAAACTGCATTTCGTTGCTTGTACTTGTGACGTGCAATGACAATAAAGTTGAATTCTATTCTATTCTATTCTAATGTTAGCCCGTTCTGTGCTTTTACATGTTATTTAGTCTATATTTCATTTTAATGGTTTAATCAAAAACATATCTGATGAATTGAATTCATAAAAACAACTTAATTTATTAATTTGTACACAATAACAGTGCTGTTTTTTTACACAGAAATTCTGTGTTGTGTATTTACATTTTTCTGGTAATCAAATGAAGGCATTTAACATTAATTTATATTTTATTCAAATGAAAATTAAACAAAATTATAAATTAATTAATTAAATGATAAAATTAAATAAATTAATATAAATTATATTTCTACCGCAGTCTCTTAAGTTAAACCAGACTTTTATTTTGACGGGTTGTCGTGCAGAGCTTCTTCTGTGATGAAAGTTTCTCTCAAATGAAATGTTGCAAAAGTGAGAATATTAAACCACAAAATGACTCTTTATATCTGAGTCCTGGATCTGGCGTCTTAAACTTGGAAAATGTTCAATTTTATTTTTTTAACTCGACGGTATCGAGGCTATAGAGTATCGAGCTGGAGAGCCAGCCCTAAACAACACTCGTGTTCAGCTGAAGAGAGTGAAGCAACAGGTGATTTAAACATCACAGATGACCGTCACATGACCGTCAGTATGACAGATTAATGACATCAGAGCAAACATCACGCTGGGAAACACTCTACACAATCCTACACACACGTGATCATGTGACCTGCGATCGCACCGTCTTGTGAAATGACTGGTAAACAGCGAACTAGAGGCGCTCTAAAGCTCCTTCACACGTTTACGATGTGCCAGTTTCCACCGAACACAAAGAAAACGAGTAAAACAAAAGAGTGTAACCATGACAACGCACTGATAATGATGGTCTGTTTGAAACGTCTCTGAATGTCCAGCTGTTGCTGTGAGTGTGTGTGTTTGCTGAAGTACCAGCCAGTGCTGTCACCGTCAAACAGATACACACACACGCACGCAGACACACACACACACACACACACACACACACACACACACACACACACACACACACACACACTCTCACTCACTGAGACTGATCAACTGTCCTGAGCTTCTTCGGAAGAGGGAAAGCTGACCCTTCCTTCCTTCAGTGTTTCTGAGGGTTCAGTGAGAGCAGCTTCACACTGACTATAAGGGTTTATGATACACACTGTGTACACACAAACACAACACACCTCTTTCACACACTCACCTTCTGCCAACACACACGGATCCTCTTCACATCCTCAAATATACACTCACACCCATTCTTGTACATCTATCTTGATGAGGACATTCATTCACACAATGCATTATCTAGCCGCTTACCCTAACCTTACCCATCACAACTAAGTGCCTAACCCGACCCCTGACCCTAAACCGACCCTTAACCTCATTATAACCTTATCCCTAAAACCAAGTCTTGACCCTCAAACAGGCCTTTAAAGACTCTCAGAAAGTGAGGACCGGCCAAAATGTCCTCACTTTACTCTCTTTGTCCTCACTCCAGTGGTCTAACACTCAAACTGGTCCTCACAGAGGTAGTTGTACAAGTACACACACACACACACACCTTCAGCCCTGTGCAGATCCAGTGCCAGTTGTTCTCTCGCTCTGTTCTCCTCACACACACACACACACACACACACACACACCTCTTCAGCCCTGTGCAGATCCAGTGCCAGTTGTTCTCTCGCTCTGTTCTCCTCACACACACACACACACACACACACACACACACACACACACCTTCAGCCCTGTGCAGATCCAGTGCCAGTTGTTCTCTCGCTCTGTTTTCCTCACACACACACACACACCTTCAGCCCTGTGCAGCTCCAGTGCCAGTTGTTCTCTCGCTCTGTTCTCCTCACACACACACACACACACACACACACACACACACCTTCAGCCCTGTGCAGATCCAGTGCCAGTTGTTCTCTCGCTCTGTTTTCCTCTCACACACACACACACACACACACACACACACACACCTTCAGCCCTGTGCAGCTCCAGTGCCAGTTGTTCTCTTGCTCTGTTCTCCTCACACACACACACACACACACACACACACACACACACACACCTTCAGCCCTGTGCAGCTCCAGTGCCAGTTGTTCTCTCGCTCTGTTCTCCTCACACACACGCTCCTGAAGCTCCTCTTGTCTGCACAGAAGCTCCTCCATCTCCTCATTATGCCTGAACTTCTCCCTCATGAGCTCCGTCTGCGTGATCCGCGCGTGTTCCAGCTGAGAGAGACAGACAGACACACACACACACATCATGACTGGGCAAACACACTCAAACCAGTGCTTCAGATTAAATTATACGCATTACAAACATTTTTTTTTATTAATTTCAATTTAATTTGCAAACTAAACTTTCAGACGGATCTTGAACTGGGGAACGCAGGACGTACTCCTTTATGAACGTAAACGCATTAAATAATCACAAAAAAACAAACAAATATGCCTGTATTAATCAGACATCAGAGCCATGTGAACTCAGAATATCTACTGTAATAAAGAGTTTCAGGAGTGAACTAAAGTAATGAACCTTCATCAATACACGACGAGCGGAGCTTCATTACAGTGTCACTGTGAGCTTCGTTATGAGTGTGTGCTATTATGAGGGACAAGAATGAGAATCAATGGGTTTAGTACATTACTCTGTGCAATTAACAAAAAAAGCATCATAATGAATGGAGTTTATTATCCCTGAGTGATTATTGCTAGTATTACCAGACAGGAAAAGAAGATGCATGATGGTTTATTAGGAACATGGAACATGTGAAGCTCGTTTTCAGAATAAAAGCCAGAATATTGACCTTACAATAGAAGTGACTGGCATAAACACACTGTTCATAACTTAGGGGTCAGTGGGATTTAAAAAAAGATATTAATACTTCTAAAGTGACAGTAAAGACATTTATAATGTTACAGAAGATTCTAATTCAAATAAACGCTGTTCTTTTGAACTTTCTAATAATCAAAGAATCCTGAAATAAACATGTACCACACTTTCCACACAAATATGAGCGGTTTTCAACACTGATAATGAGAAATGTTTCTTGAGCATTAAATCATCATATTAGAATGACTTCTGAAGGATCATGTGACACTGAAGCCTGGAGTTGATCACAGGAATAAATGACACTTTACTGTATGTTCACATTAGGGGCGCAACGGTTCGAGTCGCTCACGGTTCAGTTTGTGCCACGGGTTTATCTTCAGGGTTTCGGTGTGTTCAGGGAAACTACTGTCAAATACAATCAAGAAAATAAGAACCAATGATCTAACCACAAGCAAAAGCACTAATATATACAATAGAGTAAAAGATACTGATAAAATAAACTGTGCTTTTCAGGTTTTTCAGGTCAGGCTCACATTAGTTTCCAGGTACAGAAACTGAATAAAGTATATGCTGTATAAATGAAAGATTTATCCTTTTTAAATTTACAAAAGCTGTTCAATCCAGAGCTGTGAGTGATTTACTTCTCTTGTTGTTTGATTAACATTAAAAACAGACGACAGGAATATTAGGCTGCTGTCACTTTAAGACATAATGCACACATGCGTTCTTTCTCGACCGCATTAGTTCACGTAAGGCATCACAGTGTGTGTCTGCTAGGATCCTCATCAAGACGGACATGTTGACATTACTTCTGTGTGAATTCGTCCATTCAAGAGATATCAATAATTATTTGCAGAAACATACATTAGCGGAACGTGTTATTTTCAGCGAAGCAGATTATAGATGCGTCATCAGATCTGAGATCAGCCGCAGTGCAAGTGCGTCCCGAACCGGAGGAGAGCGGTGCGTCCCGAACCGGAGGAGAGCGGTGCGTCCCGAACCGGAGGAGAGCGGTGCGTCCCGAACCGGAGGAGAGCGGTGCGTCCCGAACCGGAGGAGAGCGGTGCGTCCCGAACCGGAGGAGAGCAGCCCGGGTCGACGTCCACAGCTCTGACAGGTCGTGCACATGGCTGTTCAGGGTCTCCACTCGTCTGATCTTCAAATCTTTCTGTATTACTCTCCGAGTGCTTGATGTGGTTGAAGAGCGAGAAGCTTCGACAAAAGGACTTTATAAAAACACGACAGTGAGACTGATCTCGTGTTACACACACAAAACACTTCATACACACAGAAACACACCCTGGAATCTCATTACACTGCAAGTCAACGTGTACAAAAGCTCTTATCTAACGATATAGACACTGAACGTCTATAAAACCTTCCTCCACATGACTCTCAAAGGTCGGAACTCGATCTCCCGTGACCTCCGGATCCTCACACACACACACACACACACATACACACACTTACTGTATACGGAGGAGTGGGAAGCGAGATCCTGGAGACGACTTTGAGCAGGTGTCCGTTGTCGCGCCGGTTGACGTGTGAGATCTGTGTGTGCACCACTACGGCGTTCTTCTCGTGGAGCAGGTGAGAGAGCGGGAAGGGTCTCGGCAGCGGGATACGAGACTCAACCTCGTAGATATCCTGATCCTGACTGTCCAGCCAGCTGTCCTTCACAAAGTGGGAATCCCAAAACGTCCGATAGGAATCCATCGCGATGATCTTCTCGTGATCCTAAAGCAGAGACGTTCGAGGCTACTCGTCAAGCGACGTGCGAGTGTGTGACGGAAGAGTCTCCGTGTTGGTAAACACACACGACAGATTTCGCATGGCCGGTCAAATCCCGAAATATCCCAGTGATTTTAGAGAGCTGTGTCTATAGTAAAGCACAAATCCCGAAATCTCCCAGTGATCTGTGTCCTAAAGGAAAGCAAAACTCAAAGCAACCTGTAGCCAAGAAATCCAAACAGGAGAGTTGTAAAACCACCAGGACTCCCTCGTTCACTTTCCCTCTGTTACTCCTGCTGGAAACTCATTAACAATTCCATGCTTCCGTGGCAACGATCCGCTGGGAAAAGGCAGGGCCTCATTAACAAGTGAGAACAGAGAATAGCAGCGCTCCGGGGGGAGATCATCTCTCTCTCTCTCTCTCTGTCAGTCTCTCTCTCTCTCTCTCTCTCTGTCGATCTCACTTCCTGATTAGTGAACATGTGTGTGAGACGTCAGTGAAGGCGGAGTCACACACAGCAGGTGAGTGAACACACACACACACACCCTTCCCGAGCCTGTCCGACCAGATTCCTGCTCCTCATAACTGAGAACGAGACCTTTAAACACTTATAAATCATGAATGTGGCGTTTTCGTTTCGCTCGAGTAATTATTTTCTCTTCAAAGTCTCCCTGATAAACACATTATTGATTAACTTCTCCTCCCACACCTCGACGCCTCCACATCAATCTTCATTCCTGAACAAGCCATTACATGATGAGCTCCACAGTCATTACGACCCTGAACACGAGCATTACACACTCGTCCCCTCCAGTCCTCACTCCTGCTGGATGTATGCGTCTGCCATCAGAGCTTGTGTTGATGTACAGGTGGTTTTGTTGTGGTTTATTATTGCTTCACAGAAGAATGGCTCTGATAACATAAGATACGGGTTTAATCTTTTAGATGCAAAAGGCAGTTATAAATTTGCATGTATAAAGTTTATACAAACCTTACAACAAAAATAAATATACGGAAAATATTATTTGGAAACTTTCCACTCACTCTAGTACTGAACTATGCATTATTTATTTGTTTATTTTAATCTGTTTTATCTTTTTTATTTATTTTTTATTTAACTTTTATAATTACATTTTTTATAAATAACATTTGTTATTTATTGTATTCATTTATATATATCAAATTTTAATTTTAATCTATTTGTATTATTTATTTTAAACATTTATTAAAAAAAAAATCTATTATTTGTTATTGATCTATATACTCATTAACTAAAGTCATTAAGTACTGTGTATTATTTATTTGTTTATTTTAATCTAATTGTATTATTTTATTAATTTACTAATATTTAATTTTTATTTTAATATACTTTTATTCACTTTAATATTATTTTTATTATTATTTATTTATTTTAAATCTACTTAAAGCTTTACGCAGGTTCTCTCTACACATTTCCAGGGATCCCCGTTTGAATCCCACATTCTCCTCATGCTCATTTGCTCACATTTCAAGTTAAACAGGATCTGATCTGATCTTTAAATCTGTGGTATAAAATATCAATATCGTCAAGTTCAGCATTCAAGATATGAATCTCTATCAGGAAGTGATGATCAGAGCGAAGCCAACGTAAACTATTGGGAAAGAGTGTTTCGCTTTACTTCACACACACAGCTTTACGCATGTTAAGCTGCTGCCACGGAGACCAAAGCATTATGCAAATCAGCTGGTATCTACCGGCGACCGGAGCGGAGGCTCCGCCCACTGTGTCCTGTGAGCATTAGCTTGAGCACTGATGCCTCATGGGAGTGTTCGTTCATCAGATGTAACCAGCAGTGTTAGTTAATGATCCAAAGACAATGTGTTTAACCAACATATACGCTCTCAACATGACCTAATCCTGCTTCAGAAACAGCCAGCAGCACTCATATTACAACACACATTTAATCTAATATTCAACAATATTAGTGATCTCCTGCTTTGACACCATTATATGAGAACTGAACTGAGCTGGACGATGACATCACGGTTTTCTCCAGAGCGGTTGTATATATATATATAAAACGTAAAAAAAATTAACCATCTTAAGCTGGACTGTGACATTATTTTCTTCTGGAAACAAACTTTGCTGCATTATTTTCCTGTTATCACTGTAAAGCTACTTTGAAACACTCTGTGTTGTAAAAAGCGCTATATTAATAAAGCTGACTCGACTTGACTGATAATTACTTCTATTTTTAAATGTTTTGTAAGATCCTTTTCTGCTCTCCAAGGCTGCGTTTATTACATCAAAATACAGTAAAAATTGTGAAATATTATTCTAATGTAAATTAGCTGTTTTCTATGTGAATATATAGTAAAGTGTAATTTATTCCTGTGATCAAAGCTGAATTTTTAGCATCATTACTCCAGTCTTCAGTGTCACATGATCCTTCAGAACTCATTCTAAGATGTTGATTTGAGCGGTTCACAGTCGAAGAGTTAGTTTTGTCTCTCTGTGCTTGCCGTACCTGAGTGGTGGTGTCAGTGATGGCGATGAGCAGCTTCTCTACGGCGCTCTGCAAGCGTGTGCTGATGCTCATCAGAAACTCCTCCCTCTCCAGCTGGAGCTCCGCCCCCTGGTGCAGAAGCCCCGCCCCCGGGATCTTCAGCGTCTCTGCTGAAAACATGCTGACGTCATCAGCGTCTGTGTACGGGACAGAAGAGATTCGCTGGGTCACTGATGACATCAAAACAACGAGTAATAGAGCTGATCGCATCCACGTTCGTCTTGATGCTGCTTTCTGTCGTTATCTTTAGAAACAGGCAAAATATTACAGACATAAAAGGCAGAAGTTATGCATCCTGAACAGGCCCGGATTGAAATGACCGAAAGGCCGTTGTACCTTGAAGGCGACACTGAAGTGCCTTGGACAATATTAGCGCAGCCTTGTTTGATGTGTTGAGGTAATTTCCACTGAAACAGAAGCTAAGGCGGGACATATTGAATGGCTCCTCCCCCTTTTCAAATAGCCAATAGCGTTTAGTTCACCTCACAGACTGACAGCACCATGGTTGCTGTACAATGCTAAATCAGAGATGTGTACAATAAGGTTTATTCTGGAAAAAATAGTACACTGGGTTTAATTTGTCGTTTATTGAGATCCACTGATATATATTGTTAGGTATGGAGAATTTTCACGTGAATAAACGCATAGATCCGCGAAACGTTCTTGTGCACTTTAATGGTGTAATGGTAGAGCTTTTGCCAAGCGTGTCAGAGGTTCTGGGTTCTAATCCAGAGAAGTTTCAAAGAGTGCGACAATATCGGCCCTGGGAAAAACCCATTATTGCTCTGCGACACGACAACGAACGGTGGCTTTGGCCAGGTGGTGTTTATAGCATAGGGGGCGGAGCTTTATATTCTAGAGGGCATTTGATTGGACAGAAGATGTGATGAGAAGCTGAAGTCCGCGGTGATCCATTTTCAGGGATGCAAACACATGTATGGTTAGAGAGGTTATCGAAGCCCTCGCCCCGCGGCAAATTTCCAGATACTTACATAATTGTGATGAATTTATTCCTTTTTAAGTTATTATTTTGCAGTGTAAGATTACAGTTAACACCTTTAAATATTACATAAATGTATTATGTATTTTTATTAAACTTAATAATGAGTGTATAAATCAGCAGCAAAAAGTAATTCTTGAAAAAATCTGCACAGTAATTTTATAAATTACCGCACACGGTAGCGAGTCGTTTAAAAACAGCAACAAACTCCAACAAAATAAAGTCATTTTATGCAAATCCACAGCCTTTTATCTACAGATCATGCATTATAATGTGAATATATCATATTGGAGAGAGTTTTACCGTGCATTAGTGTTGTCACGGTACCAAAATTTCAGTATTCGGTACCAATACCAGTGAAAATCCACGGTTCTCGGTACCAATTTCGGTACCAAAGGGCTAGAAATCAATCAATTCTTTGCTGATACTTCCTCGTCATCATGGAGAGCGCAGTTAACACCGTTTCAAAAATAGTCGATCTCCGAATGCGAATGAACTTACTCTGAATTTTAGTTTTGTTTTTATATGAGGATCCTTTTTCAAATACAAGGTCAATATTGATTTTCACTAATGACAAAACAACAAATTATCCGTGAATTTATATGGAATTAATCTTTAAAAGCTTTCCATCTTTACTCTCCTCATGTAACGTTGCATTCGGAGATCGACAAGTTTCTCCTTTCCACAAGCGCTTGCTCTCCCGTGGCATCTGTCGTTGTTATGCAACCATGAACATAGGCGTGCCTGGAAAACCGAGCACGCCGCTTCGCTTCTATCCGATTGTTAAGTCTGACGTCACGCGTGACGTTTTGGGTCCAAGCGCTCCTCTCGTCCAGAAATAACAACGGTGGAACCTGTAAATTTATTTACGATCACGTCCTTCTTAGTGAGGCACCCTTGGCGGTCAAAAAGGGTTTACATTCCTTTAACACCAACAGAGTGGTTAGTGTAGCTCATCACTCAGGTGGCATAATTAAGGGTAGAGTCCAGGCATCAATGAAAAAGAAGATTTACGAGGTTGAAGTGAGTTAGCTCGGGACACGGGACACAGCACTGCGGCATTGTAAAAACACTCAATAATAACCAAAACACCAGCGAAAGCGGTAGGTAGGTAGAGAGGACCTGGACTTTGGACCCGGAAACAGTATTGGTTACGTCACGACTTAACAACCGAATTATGAGCGTGCTTGCCGCGCGCCTACATTTGGAATAACGAATCTGCACGCGCAAAAAACACGCTATGTGAACGGCCACTTATGGCAACGTGACATTAGCCAAATCCAAAATATTTCCATATGTGTCTTTCCTCCTTTCTTATCAACAAGTGGATTTACAGCCACCACATCAGCAGCACCGCCGGTCGCCATGTCTCAGCGCTTTAAGAAAGAGGACGCGTAACTGCACGCGCTCAGTGCATGCGTGCATGCATGTGCATCAAGGAACCGGGTTTGAACGGGTCCTCGGTACCACCGGTACTTAAGAAAACTTGGTACCGTGACGTTTACATTTTTCTAGTACCGACTTGGTACCGAAGTACCGGGTCTTTTGACAACACTACCGTGCATCCAACCGGAAGAGGCGCGCGCGCTGTTTGAATACTGAATGGAGAATGATTGACAGCCACAGATGAGGGAAAACGAGTTTCCATATACTTTAATGATGTAAATAGACTTCTGTCCCTCACATTAAGCTATGGAATGACTTCAGATGACTTTGTCACCCAAACTGACGTGAAAAAAGCAGGAGGTGCCGAAAAGCGCGCTGTTTGCATCCCTGCATTTTAGCGTAAGTGAGGGACTGTACGTTTTGAATGCTTATATCTCCTAAATTTGTCATTGTTTTGGAAGCTTATTCATAACCTTAAGGCTAACATGTTTATACTGAAAGCTAAAAACATACATTTTGATTTCAGGGGGCCTTTAATCACGCTATAGTTTGACTAGGCGTCACTAATAAAACATGATATGTTCTGCAAATGATGTTTTTGTGAGACATGACAGACAGCAGACTAAGACGAGCAGAAGAATGGATCACAAACAGACAGTTTTGGGTGTCGAGTTACAGGAGTAGTCGATCACATGACACGAGACGTCCCTTAACACGCCCAAACACCCTCTCCCTGTGTGCCTGGGTCACATGACCTCGCCTCAACAGTACACAAAACATCTCTATGCAAAGACAATGAGTCAACAGAAAGGGACAAACGGGACGGACAGGATCTGATGTGGCTTCACTGGTTCCTACATATCAATTAAACGGTCCTGTCATCTGTGATTAACCCTTTGCAGACGAGTGGCGCTTTGACTTTAGTGTCACGACAACATTTCAGCTGAAAACACATAAAGAGTGCATGTGTGACTTGAAGTGACTGGAAGTGACATCACTGTTGATTATAAAGCTGAAGAAAGATTTCAAATTAAATAAAAAGTAGGGCTGGGAATCTTCATGAATCCCAAGATTCAATTCAAATCGATTCTGAATCAAATTTCAATTCGATATATACATAGATTTAAAATATATGATCAAATCTCATATATGTTCGTCCCAATCGAGCCTGAGCTTATTGAGTCGCACCAAGGTCTGAACCAAAGTTCATGTTCTGATACATTGTATACATTCGGTTAGTTTTGGTTTGGATTCACATTGCAATTATGCGAGCGCACTAAAGAGCCTTACATGACGTACACCTGTCGTCATCATCTATATGGGCTGCATCTTGACATTGATTGCTTTGTAAACGGACGTGCGTCTGACATCAGCGTGATGTCAGTTCGGCAGGTAACTTTGACAAGAATGAATGAACAGACGTATATCATTGCCACTATACTTTATTATTACGGCATTACTCCCTGCAGCTCCAGCTATACTCCAGGCTAGCTCACATTCGCCAAATGAACATCCTCGTTGTGCGAACATTTTATCATCGCCGACAGGATGTAGGACGTGTGTGTGTGTGTGTGAGAATCAGCTGGAAGAAACGCTGTGGGCAGGACTGACAGATCGGCACATAAATATCCTTCTTCAGTGGTTTAGGCTACACGGGAACCACCGGAACTTCCTGTAAATGTTCTGAAAGTCCGAACCATACAGAAAATGCTTTCACACTAGAAACGAACCAAACCTTTGTTCAGTTTGAGCCGGACCGAGACTACCTCTTATCGTCTGACCAAATTTCGTCTGTTTGGTGCGGACCGTGGGCCGGGGGAGGGTTCACACCTGTAATTTTAATTCGGATCAAACTGAAAAGTCTGAAAATCCGGACCAAACAAGGTAGGTGTGAAAGGGCCCTAACTTACACACACCTCAGAACTGCGTTCATTTAATATCGAGTTCATATTCGCCTCTCACGCTTTCTGCATCATTAAAATGAGTGAGCATCGACACATCTACGAGTGACCATCATCTGGGTCTGTGTGTCGCATCTTTATCGGCAACACTTGATCCATTAATACTAACACTTTATCTTCTATTCTATATCTATCATCTTTATATACGTTTTTTAAAAAAAAAATTTAAGTACAGGTACTGCGTTAGACTAAACTGGGAAGGGTCACAGCACTTGCATATTGTTGTCCTACTGTTAGTTTCACTGCTTCTATTGCTCTCATTTGTAAGTCACTTTGGATAAAAGCATCTGCTAAACTAATAAATGTAAATTTCCCAAAAGCACCGCAAGCCTAAATTGATTGGTGATAATCGCTCTACGATCAACTTGAGCTTTCGAAACGCAGCCCTGATCAGCGATCGACCGTCTGGAGGCAGAGATGTAGAATACGGGCATTGACAGGACATGTTCATTCTCTTTTATATGCGTGTCCATGTTGAACGAGCTTCTTGTATGTGAAAACTAAAGGAGCCAATGGAAAGCTTGACGTGCTCGACTAACTCAGCTAAACATTATTTCAGGCTGTTTTCTATTTGTTCAGATGTTGATATGAACTGCTGTATTCATATGTGAATCGCTTTCCCCCCCCCCCATCCCTGATAAAAAGCAGATGAACAGGTGAAAGGGTTTGATGAGTGTCGTGTGTGTCTGACCTCCAGCAGGTCCGGGTCTGAGCCGCTCCGCTGGGGTCATGTGACTCGGACTGGCCTCCAGCATGGCCTCCACGTGCCCGATGGTCTCCTCGGCGGCCGCTGTGGTCTTCAGCACCTCCTGCAGAACCAGAACCAGACGATCGTTCGCCTCGCGCAGCAGATCCCTAGAAGAAGAACACCACTGATGACTGAGAGATCTGTGTGTGTCTGTCTATCTATCTATCTATCTATCTGTCCTTCATCTATCTGTGTGTTTATCTGTGTCTATTTATCAGTTCTAATGTTCCGATGTCACAGAACTTTTTCATCAGATCTAATTATTCCTCACCGCTCTGTGATGATGTCATCAGATGCGAGCTCTGGATCAGATGACTGTGATGTCACGCTCCTTCCATGACCTTTGCCCTTTATCACCTCCTCATCCTTCTCTTCCTCTTCCTCTTCCTTCTGGAGTTTATGCACAGGCAGAAAAGAAATGGCACATAAGAAGCCCGTCATTTAATCACAGGCAGCTCAAACTCTTTCAATAGTCTTTATATCGAGATGCGTTTGTCAGGCCGAGCGCAACGAACACGCAGAGTCAAACACACACACACACACACACACAACAGCAGACGGGGCTTTCACTGCTGCCATAGCAACAGCTGCACATGAGAGGAAACATAGAAAGGTTTCTAAGGTGACAGACGCCACCTGGTGGAGGAGGACAGTAAACACACACTGTACTGGTGTGCAATGTAGAATACTACACACACACACACACACACTACCTGCTCTGTCTGTGTGCTGCTGCTTTGCATGCTGGGAAGCGGTGGTTCATCTCTCGGTCTCTCTCTCTCCTTCATCTGCTCCAGCTCTCTCTGTTTCACACGCACACCGATGTAATCAACACAGATTATTAATAATGATTCATCAGTGCACAATATTCAGAAGAACTGAAGTCTTTCATCAAACTTCTTCACCTCTGAGACAACCTTTCATTTCTGCTAATGTAGCGAAGACAGGGCAAGGGAAAATGTTTACGGTTTATATCACAGCCGAACATTTTATAACTCAGTTCAATCATGACGGATGAAGTCCTGTCCTTTATTTCTGCAGATTATTCGGTTTCACTCAACAGAAAATCCGTCACTTTAGAGGTTAAATGTGTGTGAATGTGGTTTCATGTTTTCTTATGAGACAATATTAACATTAACCAGCATCAAATTACAGCGCTAACTGATGCCAAGATCACAACAATCGAGTAAACTGGGGTTTGTGTGTGAGAGAGAGAGAGAGAGGGAGAGAGAGAAAGAAAGAGAGAGAGAGTGTGTGTGTGTGTGTGTGTGTGTGTGTGTGTGAGAGAGTCTGTGTGTCTGAGTGTGTGTGTGTGTGTCTGAGTGTGTGTGTGTGTGTGTGTGTGTGTGAGTGAGAGAGAGAGAGAGAGTTTGTGTTTGAGTGTGTGTGTGTGGTTGTGAGAGTCTGTGTGTGTGTGT
>NC_138736.1:41808071-41885571 GCF_965113295.1 Leuciscus leuciscus
ACATATATATTATGTGAACACAAACTTTTATTTTGTATGTGATTAATCGTTGCCCAGCTCTACATCTGCATGTCATGTGATTATTAACCCTCATCATGCGCATGTGTTGTTAAATTATTGAAATATGAACTGAATCTCAGGGGAACGTGTTCGTTTAGAGGAGTTCAGAATCGCTGCCAGAACTAATCTTCAAAAACACACACACACACACACACACACACACACACACACACACACACACACACACACACACACACACACACACAATCACAGCTGACTGTGGTCGGCTTCAGCATATCAATACACTCCTTACTATGACCTTTAACACCATAGGAGGATTACAATGTATTAAAATACATGTCAAGAATAATAACAATAAATTATATAACAAACTAGAACGAAAAGGATACATTATATTTTGCATAAAAAAATGAGTGATGAGAATATGGGTGAAATATGAGTGTTTAGAGTTAATGAGCTCATGATTGAGTCATAAAGAAAAAATAATCAAGAGCTCATTAGGTAAGTCAATTAAACATATTTCACCCACCAAATTCTCATCATTCATTTTTTTAATGCAAAATATGTTTAATTGACTTTGTTTGGACACGGATGTTTTAGAATATCTTCTATCATGATCCAGCAAATAAAGTCACAGGTTTGAAACCGCATGAAATTCAGGCCTTGATTTCCTTCTTACTTTGTGGAGAAATAAAGCCCAAATATGAAGTGTTTTTCACAGAGAGTTAACACATGCACTCAGACACACGAGACTGTACTTCACGACATGATAGTGTTTCTTACCTCCGACATCCTCAATAGTGTGAGGTTTACCACATACATTAATAAGATCTTCTAACACCATGGGTATTTCTATAAAGAATATCCACTTTCCTCTATTTTCTCCGAGCTCTAACATAAATAATGTCAGGAACGGGAGACTTTAGATGGTGGAAGAGACTGGACATGATATGACAGATATCAGAGCTCAGGAAAGGCTTTATAAATGTATTCCTGCTAAAATAGCTTTCAAAAAATGTCTTTCCTTTCCTGTATTAGTCTTCTTCTGGCTTAAGGTGTTGCACACTCAGTGTTCTCGTGTTGGTCATTCGGTGGCTCGGAAGTGCTCGCTACGGATGCAAAAAACGTAGGAAATCGAGTGTGTGAACGTGATTGACATCGTGAGGTCGTATTTATTTTTTAACGTGCAAAAATTTCGGATGAGAGTTTCGGACTCAGTGTGCGAGGACCTTTACACTTATTTGTCCCGTGCGTGACCTCCCTCGTCCCGTTTTTTGTCAGTCTAACCACTGACTGATACAACAGCAACAGCAGCAGTGCTGATCACGACACCTGAGAATGAGCACCGACACCTGTCATCATCCAATCACAGCTTTTTTTTAATCATTCTTTTGAGACAAATCACTGTTTGATTTGCGAACATAATCCTCTGCCGTCGCCTCCGCTTCAACAGGGTATCTGCACAATTTTTAAAGTCAAATTTAAGGCTTTTTAAGACCTTTTTAAGACCTGAAGAAATCAAAATTAATACCGTACATCAGGGGTGCGCAATATTGACAAAAATATGTCTAGATATTTTCAAAGTTTTGTTGATAATAATTAAATGATATTTTACTGATTGTGTTTTTGTACTGGTACCCTGGCTGGTTTAGGCCTGTTGTTGACAGAAGACTCACGAAGATATTCATATTTGTTATATTCTATGCAGTGGTCAGTTCACAGTAGTGACTGAAATTAACATTTTTATTAAGGGGCAATATTTGCCACCTTAAATTGATTTCCAGGGGCATTTTCACCTATATATGGACATTGTTTCTAAATGTATTTAGAGGTATGCATCACCTTTTATGTCAAATTCTAACATTCAAATTAAATTATATTAGAATAACACAGTACCAATGTCAAAATAAATCATTCAATTAAAATCCATCCTTGCAGTGCAGAGGTGACACAGAAGCGGCATCAAAACTGGCATTAGCCTACTATATTTACACTTCATTTACAATTGCATAAATAAAGCTATTCAATATTTAAATATGAAATGATTTATAATTTTAACGTTTTAATTAAAGGATACTTTAAACTGAAACCACCAGTAGGTGGCGGCAAGTCACTGTCTTAATAAGCGAGTTGTTGGAGTCAACCGATTTGTTCAAACGGCTGATTCATTCAGAAAAACAAGTGATTGTTAATTGAATCGTTAAAATGATTCGTTCAAAACGTGGATTTCAGTAAAAAATTTATAAAATAAAAAATCATCGGCTTCATTATGAAATTCTCGTCGGCAATATAAAGTGAAAATTGACAATATTGTGTCCAAAAAGTAACTCACAATGTTAACTTTATTGTTCATTTAACTGTTGTATAAAATAAATAGCACATTTGCAATTGTGCACAGGAAAACGGCACTCTTGCTCATGTGATATTCTAATATGACAACATAATATGATATAAATATAAGACAAAAACTCATTTGGGCACATCTATAACTGCACTGACACATCACGCAGTGAAAGCAAGCATGAGAGAAACGCGATGTCAGCTCGCACTCGCAGTGCCTCGTACATAGTTAAAACAATGATTACAATATCATCATAGTTCATAGAAAACATTGCACACTCCTAAGCACATAAAGACTGAACTTACAACTGAACTGACATTTACTCGTTTTCTTCTCTCCTCTCGCGTGCTGGAGACATACGCAGGCTAATATACTGCCGTAAGTGACGCAAATTGTCACGTGAACAAGCAAATCCACCAAGATCATTAAAAAAAATAATAAGAGACACTAATTAGTTTTAATTTCGAAAGCATTTAGATAAGTCTAAGTCAAAGTGTCATCTAAAATTTAAGACCTTTCATAAATAAAAATAAGACTTTTTTTTTTACTTTTTATGGCCTTAAATTTAAAAAAAATCTAATTTAAGACCTTTTAAGACTTTAAGGATCCGCGGGGACCCTGTTCAAGCCGGACTCGACTTTTTTCCAGGATTCTTTGATGAATATAAAGTTCATAAGATATTTATCTGAAATAGAAAGCTTTTGTAACATTATAAATGTCTTTACTGTCACTTTTGATCAATGTAATGCATCCTTGCTGAATAAAAGAAGCAATTACTTTCTTTAGTTTCTTTCACAAAAACTAACCCCAAACTTCTGAACTGCAGGCCTAGTGTATAATGTTAAAAAAGCTTTCTATTTTAGATAAATGCTGTGAACGATGGTTTGTTTGTAATGTGACTTTTTTTAATCTAGGCTATTACATTAATATTCTTTTTAGAATTAAATTGTACAAAAATAATTAAATGTTTATGTCTGATAACCTTTTAAACACACACTTAACTACAGACACTGAAATGACGAACACTGTGCGACACAGTACAAATATTTTGAGTGTCCCTCATTTTCCTATAAAGAACCACGATTGTCCCGCATTTTCCTTTTCTGAAGTTGGCAACCCTATTTACACTTCAAACTTGGGGTGAAATTCTCAGTAAAAAAATAAGTCTAAAAAAATCAAGTAAATGGTTTTTAAAGTAAATCAGAAGCGATTGGGAAAAATCATGCAAATTCATTGGTTGAAAAGAGCGGAAACTCTACAGATCATCCATCGTATGGTTATTCAGAGCGACTAACAAATGAGGAACATCAGCCATTCATCACACACAGGACAGAGATATTCACATTACTACAGTGCCAAGAGTTAAGAGTGAGCTAGAGGAGGTCAGGCGCTTGAGCAGAAGAAAAACACACTTTCTGAAAGATATTTGATCATGAATATATTTCTGAAGCCCTTCCTGAGATCTGATCTGTCATATGGTGTCCATTCGGGGGCAGTGCTGCTCTTTCAGCATCTAAACTCTCCCGTTCCTGCCAGCGTATCAAAGCAGAGGAGCTTCTCTCGTCTGAGCACGTCCATCTGAGAGATGTGAGGTTTGGCGTCTCCGACACGAGCGCTGAAGGGTTTAAACACATCCATCATTTATGAAGCTCTTCAGAAACGCGTGTGATCCTTCAAACATCCGTCAGCAAGCAGAGAGACGGATGCTCACGTTTGTTTTACACACACCAGGGGTCTCATGTATAAAACTGTGCGTAGGATTCTTACTAAAAGTGTGCTTGCGCCCGAAAGACAAAAATGGCATACACCAAAAAATATTCAGCCTTATAAACCCGTGTGAACGCCAGAACCTGCACAAGATTCTCTTTATAATCCCAGTCAGCGGAAGATTGTGCACATGCGTCTCCTCCTTGAAATATCCATATATGAGCTTCCAACGCCTCGTTTTACTACGCATATCCGCATCTGCATATCATTTGCATATGCATATTCATCCACGTGATACCATGCTTAACGGTACAAGACATTAGGAGAATATGAGATGGATGTGCTAGTAGCCGATCCTTGCCTTGTTTTTGAATAAATCAATCAAATAGTGTAAAATAAAATAATATTTTGAATTGCTTTATATTTGTAATGGGAACAGATAGGCCTTGTTGTGCATTATTTGCACGAAAATATTTTCTCAGACAATCTGCTATTATCATGATAAGCACTTCTCTCTGTAGTTAAACATTAAAGCACAACATGCCACAGGAAAAGTGTTCAGAAGCATCGCATCCACTACAGATACTTATATTTATTGAACATACAAAATGTTGTAACTTCTCAGTAATGATTTCATGTAATTTAAGTGTTTAACTCCAGTAATGAGAATGGCTTATTTAATCTAAATGTTTATATCAGAAGTAAAACATAATTTAAATCATTCTTTTTTTTATGTAAACTGTTATTGTGAACATGCACTGTATTTATGATTATGTTTTATAATGAAGATTTACGGTTGTCCTTCATCTGCTGTTAGCTATGCGTCAGTGTCACTAAACGGCCCAGCGCTCTCGCTGGCGCGGACATTAAGAAGGGAAGGATGTTTGCTTCATGTGATAGGCTTGGTGAGGGAAATTATATTTGTATTATCTTTCTGTATATGTATAATTTTCTTAAAATGTTCTGTTTAAAAGTGACCAAAAAGCCATTGACTCCAGCTCACCATCGGTGTCGCCAAACGGCTCCGTCTCCAGAACGCTCGTACGCATGGGTCAGAGTTTGTGTGCAGGTGCGCACATTTTCTCGTCAAGTTTGTTTTTATAAATCACGACCTGTGCGTGTGAAGTGGCGTAGTGGCGTACGTCTCGTTCAGGCTCTGTTCTGTGCGACGCACCGGTTATAGATGAGGCCCCTGATGGCGGAGGCGGAGCTCTAATGCTGGTTAATGTTTAAAGAGCAGAGACTCGCTGGAAGTGTTGAATTATGACCCAGGAGACCTTCTGTTTTCAGCCTTTAGTGTGTAAATGTCAAACTGACAGCGAGGGAAAAGTTACTGGGCTTCGTTAAAAATGCTCAGCAGAGCGACTGAGAGAAACTCAGACTTTAATTAATACAATTAATAAAGGAAGAGTCCATCACAAACGATCTGTTCAACTCAGACGAACCCCTTAGATGAGGAGTTTATATCTCAATAACGTTCACATCTTCACGGTTCTCTGATGTTGGTGACATGAAAAACCAATGATATCTTGATATTCTCTGGGTTTTTATCGATAACTATAATTATACGATATTTTGCTGAGTGTGTTATTGCACTGGCACTTTGGCAGGTTTATGACTGCCGTGAACAGCTGACTCATAAAGTTTTCATATTCTTCCTATTCTGGTCAGTTCACAGCAGCGACAGAAATGATGTTTTCCAATAAGTTTACATACATTTTTTTACTTTTATGGGCATTTTTTATGGCCATTACTTTATAAAGCCATTTTTTAACCTAATTAAAAGTTTACATCATCTTTTATGTACAATTCTTACATTTAAGGGGTGGTATAATGCCCCTTTCACAAGATGTTAAATAAGTCTCTGATGTCCCCAGTGTGTGTGTGTGAAGTTTTAGCTCAAAATACCCCACAGATACTTTTATATAGCTTTCCTGTAGCTCAGTGGTAAGAGCATTGCGTTAACAACGCAAGGTTGTGGGTTCGATCCCAGGGGATTGCACATACCTATGTATAAATGTATAGGATAACGCAATGTAAGTCGCTTTGGATAAAAGCGTCTGCCAAATGCATAAATGTAAATGTCAAAATTGTCACTTTTTGAGGGTGAGCAAAAACGCAGAGTTTTGTGTCTGTTCTTTAAATGCAAATGAGCTGCTGCTCCCGGCACAGGGGGCGGAGCTTCAAGAACTCGTGTCCTATTACCTCACACAGACACACACTGAAAATTTCAAAAACTTTTAGCCTTTTATGTTCAAACCGGAGTCAGACAATGATGGAGAGACTCAAGAAGAAGTGACAACATGTAGAAGGAACAGGACATTTCTGAATGGTTAGTTGATGGATTTATGAAGCTGATGTAGAGTTATCTTCTAGTCATTGATTAGCATATTCTGTCATGATAACGTTCAAAACGCGTTCCCGGGGGCGGGGTTTAGGTAAATTTTTCCCGGGAAGAATGTGGTGTAGTCTCTACCAGCCGTTTGTTGTAGTCCTTAAAAAGTGATTTAAAAGCAAATACCTCCCTTTGCTTTGAACTTTGAGCATTTTAACTCTGCAGATGTTGTTTATGCTCAAACAGCAACATTACACACTAACTAAAGTTAGAAAAGAGAAATCATAATCAACCACCCCTTTAAATTCAATTAGAATAAATGACACAAAAGGGATTTACCAATTAAAATGAAATCATATCAACTAAATTCATCTTTGCACTGCAGAGAAAACACAGAGGCTGCGTCTGAAGTGGCATTTAGATTCATTTACACTGTTTAATGAAAGTCAGAGGGACATGAATGTGTTTATCCTGCTGTTATACAGGCAGAAACAATGTTTTGATGTTTTAAACATAAAACATTGAATACTGATACTAGAAAAGATTTAAAAAATGAATGCAGCAAGTCACTGTTAATGAGCGAGTCATTGAGATCCAACCGATTCATTCAAACGGCTCATTCATTCAGGAACGAAGCATTTGACTTGTCATGTCTTAATTAGTGAGTCATTGAATCATTCATTCAACCGATTTTTTCATTCAGTGATGAAACAAAACAGTGCTGTGGCTTTAAGACTATTTTTGTTGGCGAAAATATAGCAAAACAAGGCAATATTTGTGTATAAAATGTAAGTCACTTAATATTAACTTCTGGTTTATTGAACTGTTGTATAAAATCAATATCATATTTGCAATCATGCTAATATTTGGAGAAGAAAAAAAAAAGAGCACTCTTCGGTTGATATTAACTAAATGAAATTATATAAAAGACATACATAGGTATTTTGGCCCATTATCTTGAATATTGTGAGGGCATTATAAATACATTTTAACAGAGTAAATCACAGTGTATGTGTGCGCTCTCTAGATGTGTTTTTTTGTAAAGTGAGGGACATACTCGATAATGTACAACACAATATTATCATAGATGAGATATACTGCACACCTCTAAAGACATCATCTTTTTGTTCTGTTGTGCTGCTTTAAATCGATCAAAAGTGACAGTAAAGACATTCATAATGTTACAAAAGATTCTATTTCAAATAAATGTTCTTTTAAACTTACTTTTCATTGAAGCATCCTTAGAAATAATATCAGTTTCCACATAAATACTAAACTATTTTCAACACTGATAATAATCATAAATGTTTCTTGAGCATCTTATCATCATATTAGAGTGATTTCTGAAGGATCATGTGACACTGAAGACTGGAGTAATGATGCTGAAAATTCAGCTTTGATCACAGGAATAAATTACACTTTACTGTATATTCACATAGAAAACAGATGATTTACATTATAATAATATTTCACAGTTTTACTGTATTTTTGATCAAATAAACGCAGCCTTGGTGAGCAGAAGAGACTCTTTCAGAACGTAAAAAATCTTAGCTAATGACCGTTTGCAAAGACCCGCCCCCTTTAGTTACTGTTGCTGTGTCCCATAAGCCACGCCTCTCTCACGCCACATGTTCTCACGCAGTGAAACACACATCGCGGAGCAGAGAGGACACTGACAACACACTGAGACAGGACAGACCAGGTTATGTTGATATGAAACAAAGTCTCAACTTTCAAATTTGGTCATTTTTTAAAGAAATTTAAACAATAAATACCGTTTTGTGTGTCTTTAGTGTGTCTGACAGATCGCTCAGTTAAAGCGGCTCGTGAACCGATCATCTCTTCCTTCTAGTTCTTTTATAGCATCAAATAAACATGAATGAACATCAGAATGTTGTTTTAACTGCAGAAAGACGTCAGTACACACTGTTTCTCAAGTTCAAATCCTCCAAGGTTAATCTACTAACTCTCCTGACTGCTCTGTCGGACAAAAATGGCGGATGGCGGATTATGGTTGGTCAGATCGCCTGTCAATCGAACTCCCTGCGGAGGGTGAATTGGGAGCTAATGTAAGTGTGTGTTGCTGTATTGCGTGATGAAGAGGGGTCACCTGAAGAGCTCGTCTGCGCCCGTGAGCTCCTGCAGTCTCTGCTGAAGGAGGAGGATCTCGGATGTGAAGCGCTCCTGCGTCTCCTGCTTCTGCTGCTGGTAGAAGATCTTCAGCCGCTCCATCTCGCGTCGGTGAGTCTCCTCCAGCTGAGCCCAGGACTCCTGAAACTCAGCCTTCAGCTGCGGGACCATCGGCTCGCTCGGCTCTGCGGGAGCGGACCAAACACTGTCAGTTTATACTTTTACCATCAGATATACTTTTTTTTTTTTTTCAAGGTTTGCGTTCTCGAGCCGCCAGGCACTGTTTTGTGCGGATGAGCGGCCGAAGCGCGTTAAGGGTTCTGTTAGGCCGTGTGTCCACCAAAGCATTTTTTCACGCAGCTGGCGAAATTTTGCCAATTGTTTTCAATGGGAACGCCGTGTTTTTAAAACGCCATGAGTGTAACGAGGCGCTGAGCGTTTTAAGCGCTTTTTTACTGGTCGCCGAGAGTTGAAGAATGTTCAACTTTGGGTAAAACGCAGCGCTCATCACTGTCACTTTTTACCCAACAGTCCAATCACAGTGGAGGAGAGGCGGGACTAATACCACACCGACCAACCATTGGCCACATTCTGCTTGTACAACGTCAACAGATGACAACAACACGCATAATAACAGAACAAAATAATTTAAAACGAGAGAGAAAATACGTTACATTGTATCGACATTTCAATATAGAATCAACACAGAAACAAAATATGTATGAAATGAGATACTGGTAACACTTTCGCGGATATTCCGTATCATAACAAGCAAAGCGTCTCCACTGAAAAAAATGCCCTTATTTGGTTGTTTGCTTGCATTTCATTGAGACATAAAACATGGATAACATCTAGAAAAATACTTACAAAAGGAAAATGACAACTATATACTGGGGCAACTATAGGTGCCGGTGGGCTTAGGTTTAATAATAGATCTGAAACACCGGGGCTCGTTTCATGTGGCGTCCCACTGACCTGCGGACTGAGCGCTGAGGGCCTGTTGCTCCTGTAAACGCCGCAGCTCCTGCTCGTGTGTGTCCATGAGGTCCCGCTCTCGACTGCGCAGCTCCTGCTCGTGTGTGTCCATGAGCTCCCGCTCTCGACTGCGCAGCTCCTGCTCGTGTGTGTCCATGAGGTCCCGCTCTCGACTGCGCAGCTCCTGCTCGTGTGTGTCCATGAGCTTCCGCTCTCGACTGCGCAGCTCCTGCTCGTGTGTGTCCATGAGCATCTCGAGCTGCGCTGCGTGGATCTGCGACAGACTGATGCGCTGAGCCTCCAACTGCAGACGACACTCATCCTACACACACACACACACACACACAGCGTGAAGGACAGCGGACACACACCTGACCTCATGAGGTCTTAGTGATGGCAGGAACCTGTCTGGAATTGAAGGTGAAATAAATGTGCACATATTCTGATGCTGAAATACATCAGAGACAAATATACACCGCCGTTCAAAAGTTTGAGATCTGTAAGATTATTAATGTTTCTGGAAGAGTCTCTTCTGCTCTCCAAGGCTGCGTTTATTTGATCAAAAATACAGTAAAAATAGTGAAATATTATTCTAATGTAAATCAGCTGTTTTCTATGTGAATATATAGTGAAGTGTAATTTATTCCTGCGATCAAAGCTGAATATTCAGCATCATTACTGAAAATCCCAAGCTTTTGATTGGCAGTGTAAGTGAGTGAAACATGTAATTTTCTGCCTCAGCCAATGGCGGGAGTCTGTTTGACCGACCAATGACGAGAGGCCGGGCAGAGAAAAGGCAGCAGGAAAACCTGCTTGGAAACAATCAGTATTTCTGCAAAAGCCCTGTTTGGTGCCACTAATCTCACATTCACATCAGTGTGAGGTTTCCGCCTGGACATCTTGTGAGTCTTTATCTGAAACAATGATCTGAGAGAAGTGCTCAGATGAGCCAATCACACACACACACACACACATCTGTGGTTTAGCATATCATAAGACTGAGAGGCTCTTTTATACGAGACACAAAGAGTGTCGTACGGATTGATGTGATGACATCGCCACAGGCACAAATGAAGCATTTTAATGACCATCACAGGAATATGGAGATCGAGAAGCAATTAATGCCAGAGAAAAATTTGCTGCCGTTTATTCACAGGAAATACCGGCAAAGGTTTAATCGCAGGCTCCTGATAAATGTCACAGCTATTGCACTAATACCAAAGGGCAGATTCAGCTAATAGCACTGAGCTATCTGAGACGCACACACACTCACATTCACACACACAGTCTTTCAGTCTTTCTATTAAAAAATTTCACGTTCAATTCAAAGTGTTTCTTTGTAATTATTTGTTCAATTTACCAGCAATTTCTGAGTGAAAATTATTTCAAAGCAGAGCTTCTTTTGTTTGAAACGAGGATCACGATTCTGAACCGACAACTAAACAAAAACATGTAAGTTACTAGAGGTTCTGACAAAATATTAATTGCTGCAGTCTTTAAAAAATATATATATATAGATAATAAATCATAATCAATTATTTTGCTCAATATTGAAATCACGATTGTTTAACACGATTATAGACGGGTGATATGATCAAACTCTTATTTTATGATGAGAGTAATGTTAAATGTCGCTGAAATTTACATAATTATCAATACTTAATTACAAAACTAATATTAGGTTAATTAATAATTAAATTAAAAAAGAACAAATAAACTAAATTACAAATAAAATCAGAACAGAGCAAAAATACAAATGAAATAAACAAAGCTTTAGGTTTTTCAGATAAGCACTAGCCTATAACACTGCTGCACACATTACATACAGACTAATCGTATTAAAACTACAGTTTATTCATTCAAGAGCAGTGAATGACTTTATCTGTGTCTTTTGTTGTTTGATTAGGCTGCTGTCACTTTAAGAGCTAACGCACAGATCCAATATACCGTTACACACGCTCTTTCTGAAGTGTTTACATTCACTTAAAGGGATACTTCAGGATTTAGCATTAAGCTTTGTATTAGTAGAAAACCTGTTTCTTTTTTCGAATTACCGTGCTTCCCTCCCTCATGTCCCCCTGAGACAAGAGATTTATGTATTTTTTGTCTGGAAAAAAATCCTCCGATGACGCAAAAATCGTCAGCCAGTAGGAGGGGCTGTCCCACATGTTTTCAACCCGCCCATAGAGGGAGGGATCTCACTCACAGAATGTACACAGTGTCAGCCGTCTTTCTTTGGAAGCTAAGCTAACAGGCTCTTGTTCTGTGGAGAAAGCTGAGTATTAGGAGAAAGCTGAGTATTAGGGGTTACCATCCTCTTTTTCCCGGACATGTCCGGCCGTCGAGATCGTCCAAAACATCCGTGATTCCGCTTTTGCTTTCTGCAGTCGCCATTCATTGTTTACATGCACACCTTTTGTTTCAATCTAACTGAATTCATTCCAATTGGTGAATCTGAATGTAGTGTTTACATGAACGCTAAACAAGAGATCAGTTGATGTGCGTTTTAACATTGCTAAGAAAATTCCCGCTCCTCCGTGAGAGATACGAGACCGGCTCATCAGTAATGACGCCACCGGCCTCGCGCCGTTCTCCCGCGCCCCTCAGCCTCGTCCTGCTCGCCGTTCTCCCGCGCCCCTCAGTCTCGTCCTGCTCGCCGTTCTCCCGCGCCCCTCAGCCTCGTCCTGCTCGACACAGTAAACATGATGAATGGCGACTGTAGAACGCAAAAGCCGAATCCCGGACATTTTGGGCGATCTCGATATCCCGGGCAAACTCGTCACGGAGACTCACTAGTAGCCTAACCTTGTTGTTTTCAACTGCGCTCTCTAACCGGGAGGCGTGGCTTGGGAGTGGCCTCCTAGGGTAGCGAAGCAAGTGCATTCTGGGAGTTGTTGTCTTTCATCCACATAAGCCAAAAATACATTTTCTGGCTTTTCTCAGTCTAGAAAGCTCCAAATTCAAAAATGTCTTCACATTTCTTCTACATAAATGACCTATTTTAAATACACACTCATCTTTCCAGAGGTGAAGTATCCCTTTAAGACATAACAGACCATGTTTACAAGGTTACTTGCCAAAACGGCATTTCAACATATTTGTGTGTAGGTTATTTGATAATGTGAAGCCCATTTACTCCACTTATGAGGAGGCCACCTGGGGAACAGCGTCTCTATGCTTTTCATAAGAGTGTTTAATATCAAGCACGTCCCGCAGTTTAGCAGCAAGAGACTGCGTTATACAACACTCAGTTATTTGGCTGATCTGGATCTCTCTGGGTCAGAACGCACATCTGAAGGTCGCTGTGTTGTTCGCTGTGATCAGGCTTGTCAAAGGTTTAATAGACATCGAGCCGAATCGCTGTCATTCAGGACGAAGATCATGTGGGTGTTTTAACTTTTAATCGCGCAGCTCTATTTCAAAGTAAATCACGAACCATTTCTTTCAGTGCATGTGTCTCCTAAACTGTTGAGCTGCATCTATAAGATGACGAACAACACGAGTTTGATTTAGACAGACAGACAATTACTTACATGCTCAGCGACGTCCATTTCCAGAGGCAGAATCACACGCGAGTTTCCATCGACCTGAGCATCTCCCGTCTCATCCTGCAGAACACACACACACACACACACACACACACACACACACAAAGTTTAACTCATGAACACAACCATCCTGTAGGTGAGGACGGAGCATCATATCTAGCAAAACATGACATTTATCGAAAACAAACTCGTTCAGAAACTCAGCTGCATGATTACGACATCACATGCATGAGCTCATTAGCATACGACATCACATGTATGAGCTCATTAACATATTGCCCCTACATTTACATATCAACACCAGTGTTCATAAACTTCACCTGCACTGAAGAATAGTCATGTAAATGTCATCAATATGCAGATGTTAGTCGATCATTGCAAAGGTCATTTGCTAAATTAGCCGATACAATTTGGGTTAAAGGATCAAAGGGACACTTGAAAATTATCCAAAAAACATTTGGAGCAAGAAAAGTCTGCCAGGAAACTGCAGAGAACATGTCTGGGTCATATACAAATATATATCTATATGCTGAGCCCATTTTAAGCAACTAATCATATTTCAGGACCATTACGATTTGTTGACATGTGATATTAATTAATTTCCCCATTATCATTAATACAACACACACACAAAATCCCTCATGGCGATAATGTGAAGAAACTAGTTCAACTACATCCTGGATATGTAATATATGTACTTATTAATTTATAATTAATTTATATATATATTAATAAGTACCATTAATGTATGCTGAATTAAATAAAAACCTGCAATAATTGCTGACTAATGATAATTTGTTTAAGGTAAAATTAAGTAAAGCTCATCCAGCCTCATTAGGATAACGAGAGTTGTGCAAATGTGCTTAATTGTCATTACACTTACAAATAACATAACATTTCAAAAAGCCCTTTTATGTGCTATGGAAATAAGCAAATAAACATCTTTTTTCTTTTGCTCTAGCAGGACATGTGACCTGCATCTGCTTTACTGAGATTCACCCATAAATGGTCTTTAGAGACAAAAAAAGTGTAAATGAAGGCCTTTTCCATCAGAGCTGCCGAGATCAAAGAGTGTTTCACACACAGGGAGAATAAAGCTCATCTGTCTCTCTCTCTCTCCTATAACACAATCTCTCTCGCCCCTCGGTCCCCCTGCACTCTGTCCGAATCGCAATAATCTCTCGTTCGTTCTGGCTGGCGTTGAGTGCCCTCGATGCGCATCAGATCCTCCCACAGTTCTGCACAGATATATTATGCCCAGACCGTCTACCTCAAAGCAGCAGCTTCTTAAACGCAGAGCAATACAGATAAACCCAACTGTTGCACCGCGAGTTGTGAAGAGAGTCGATATGAACGAGCACGAACACTCGGTTTAATCATCATGAAACGGTAGCATGTTGCTTACCTGCTGCGTGAGGCTGAAGGAGACCGAGAGCTGCTCCTCGCGAGTGTGTGCGTGTGTGTGTGAAGCGAGCCGGCTCGCTGTAGTACTCGCAGGCGTCTCTCCCTCCCTCCCTGATCTGATGTGTGTGTGATGCGTCTCCAGCCCACCAGAAACACTGCAGTCCCGAACCAGCGCTTGATTTCTCATCTCCAGCTCGACCTGCAGGCGTTTAGCATCCGTTTCCGCTAGCGAGAGGCGCTCGGCTAAACTCTCCTTCTCTCTCTCGACCGCCTCCAGCTTCTCCATCAGCTCCGTCGTGTGCTTCTCACTCCCGTCCACCTCCTCGCGTCTCGTCTGCATCTCGGCGAGCTTCTTCTCGAACTCCTCGGCTTCTCTGATCAGGCGCTCCTCCAGTTGTGTTTTAGCGTTAGCCATGAACACGTACTCGTCCTTCAGCTCCTGGAAGTTGACCTGGAAGTTCCTCTCGGCGAAGGAGAACGTGTTCCTCTGCGTGTCGATCTCGTCCTGAAGCTCTGCGAGTCGCGTGGACGCCTGCTCATTCTCCAGCGTTAGCTTGTTGATCTTCTCCAGGAGATCGTTGATTTCGCTCTCTCTTCGTCTCTCCGGTTCCTCGGATTTCCCGCTTTCCTCGTTGTGTTTCAGCGCCTGAAGCAGCGCGACTCGCTCGCTCTCCGCTAACTTAAGCTTGTCCTCGTAGCCGTCGATAGCCTCGCGGTGTCGCACGCTCATCTCGTCCCGCAGGTTCTGCACGTTGAGCTGGCCCTCCCGCTGAAGGTCGTCTCTGAGTCGGGAAAGCTCTTCTTCATGGCTAAACAAGAGTTGCGTTCGAAGTCGTTCCAGTTCAGATTCCTGCGACTCCGCCATGCGATCCAACACCGCGTCTTTTTCCCGCTCTAGCATGTCGAGTTTAATCTTATAATTAGTGATTTCGGATTCATGCTTGACCTCGAGCTCGACGTTAGCCTTCTGCGCGGCATCAAGCGAGTCACGTAGGCGCTGCATCTCACCGACCTCTGACCTCACACTCCACAACTCGCTGTGTAAACGCTCAACTTGCTGCGCTAAACTGAGTTTTTCTCCACTCATCCGCGCTAACTCCTGCTCCGCTTTCTCTCGTAGCACTAGCGTCTCCTGCAGCTTCTGCTGGAGCTCGATGACCCTCACGTTCAGGACGTTGCTCTGAAGCACCTGACCTTTGAACTTCTCGATCTCTGATTGATGCTCCTGAACGATTTTCTCCACTTCGGCGCGACTTTGCTCTCGGATTCGATCCACTTCTGCCGCGTGTTGAATCCGAAGCTCGTGTTTCATCGCCGTGATCTGCTCCCCGTACATCTCGTCGAGCTCGGCTCGCAGCGAGTCGCTCTCTGATTGGCTGCCGTGATGATGGCAGCGCTGCTGGAGATCCTCCACGGTTTTCATGAGCTGCAGGATTTCTCCCGACGACATGCGCTCTTTCTGCCTGGACACGGTCAGCTCTCGTTCGCAGACGTCCAGCTCCTGGGCTTTCGCTGACAGACGTCGGTTCGCTTCTTCCGCTTGTTGTTTGCAGGTCTGAAGCTGATCCTGGAGTTGCGTGATCGACTGCTGATGCTCTGAGATCAGACGCTGATGATGTTCGGTGTTCAGTAAGTCCTTTTCTCGTACACTCTGCGCAGACGATTCTTCGGCTTGTGAGCGGAACTGGTGACAGAGAAACGGCATGTTTTTATTTCAAACAAGTTGTATTTAATTTCCTTAGACAAAAACTAAGACCACACTATTCAGTCAGGGTGTCTTTCACACAGCTCATTTGAGCTTGATCATTGGTTTATTCTTAAAGGGGTCATCGGATGCCCATTTTACACAAGTTGGTATGATTCTTTAGGGTCTTCATGTAAAGTTTGTAACATACTTTGGTTAAAACTCCTCAATGGTTGTGTAAAACAACACACCTTTACCTCCTCAAAACCAGCGCTGTTCACAGCGACCCGTTTCAGTGCATGTCTCTTTAAATGATAATGAGCAACTGCTCACAGAGCACAGAGTTTTGGTTCAACCACAGAATAAAATAAAATTAAAAAAAGGTAATTGCTACAGAATTTTAATAATTTTAATAATTCTCGTTACAATCATAGTCATCATTACAGTTATTTTTATAATTATCATTACAATCATAGTCATCGTTTCATCGTTATAGCTTTTTTTATTATCGTTACAACCATAGTCATCGTTATAGTTATTTGTATAATTATCGTTATTACAATCATAGTCATCAAATAAAAAAGGTAATTGCGACTTTTTCCAACAATTCTCACTTTTTTCTCAGAATTCCGAGATAAATTCCCAATTGCGAGTTATAAACTATATACTATATAAAAACTTGTAAACTATATAAAGTTCATAACCTTCATTCCTCATTGCGAGAAAGTCAGAATTGTAAGATAAAATACCTTTTAATTTTTTATTCCATGGTGGAAACAAGCTTCCGTAACGAGGAGACGTTTACAAGCAAAATTATTTAATTTATTTAAATACAACAAGTATACTAGGCTTTAAAATATTTCTGCTTCAAACTGTATTTATTTAATAATTATGGAATTATGCATATAATAAGAATTGAATTAAATCCCAGATTTATAAACAAGTAGATGCCAGAATTATAAACAAGCTGTAATCTATAAACAAAAACTGAATTTAAGACTTTTTAAACACCTACTTGTTATTCTCACACATACTCCTAAATATATTTTACAGTTCACACACACACACACACACACACATCTATTTTTAGTCGCAAATGCTAGAAGGTGATGTTTTGGTTGTTTCAACGAGTGTAAAAACGCGCCTGTGCATTTGCTGAACCTCCATGAACAATAACATCATTTTTTTTAGTGCCGTCAACGTTAACGCGGCATGCGATTACTTTTTGTCCAGATTAACGCGTTGAAATATTAAATGCACTTAACGCAACATCCGTACATTTTACTGTCTTCCTTTAGCTAGCGGTACATTAGCTACATGATCACCCTCTTGTTCATGCAAATGCTTCTAAAGCATTCAAGCGCGACAAGACAAAAGAGGCCGAGAATATACTGTCTTTATGTTGTTTCTACATTAATTTGGAGATTAACTGTGAAATGATTACATTATAAAATATATAAAAAATGTATAAAAACGAGTTTTTAATTGTGATTAATCACTGAAAAAATGTGCGATTAATCTAGTTAATTTTTTTAATGGATTGACAGCACTAATTATTTGGCCTGATTTGAGCCAAGCGTATGACGCCGGAGCACATGACTGGAAACAGCAGGTTTCATCAGTGAACTCTCACCCTCTCGGCTTCACTCAGCCTCTCCTGAAGCTGTGTGATCAGTCTCAGCTGCTCCTGTGTCTTCTCCTGGTGACCTCTGACCTGCGCGTCCCTCTCGTCCAGCTGCTGCTGGTGACCTCTGACCTGCGCGTCCCTCTCGTCCAGCTGCTGCTGGTACTGCGTGATCTTCTCCTGGTACAGCGTGATCTGCTGACGGGCCTGGAGAAGATCTGAGGCGGTGGAGCTGATGCTGGAGCTCCTCAGGATCTCACCGGCCTGCAGCTGAGGGAAGACCGAGACCGTCAGGAAATGACATATGACCTCACAGACAAGCTTCTGATATGATGGTTTAGTGGACGAGGTGAGACAAATGTTATATCGATTTATTTATTTGTTTCAATAATAAAAATTACCAAACAAACATAGTTCTAGCTTTCAGAACGATTTATTTTCCAGCTGGTGAATGATAAAAATTGACAGCCAATCAGAACCCATCCTGCTTTAAAGAGCTTGAGCATTTAAAAAAGCAGACGACATAATAAACGGAATGTTAGTGTGCGTTGGTGTGGATGCTAATACAGTTATTGTTATAGTTTTCTTTTCAGTATAGCTATCGTTATATTCATCGTTATAGTTATAATTATTATTATAGCTATCGTTATATTTATCATTACTTATCGTTATTGTTATAACTATCGTTGTTATCGATATAATCATTGTTATAATTAGCATTAGTTATCATAGTTGTCATAGTCTTCATTGAAGTTATCGTTAGTTATTGATGTAGTTATTTTTATAGTTAGCATTGTAGTTATCGATATAGCCTTCGTTACAGTTATTGTTAGATTAGTTCTCATTATACTTCCCTTTATAGTTACCGTTATAGTTATCACTAGTCTTCATTAAAATTACAGTTATTGTTATACTTATAGATGTAGTTATTTTTATAATTATCATTAGTTATCATTATAGTTGAGTTATAGTTACAATTATAGTATTTTTAATAGTTATCGCCAGTCATCATTAGTTATTTTTAGAATTATCGTTACAGTTACAGTTATAGTTATCATTATAGTTATTTGTAGTTACAGGCTGTTCTAAATAATAAGGCAATCATTATAATGAAGTGTTCTGTCCTCATGTAAAGCATCGCGCAGGAACAGTAGCGACGCGCGTCTGGTAGGGTCTGGTAGGGTCTGGTACCTGTTGGAACTGGACCTGCAGTTTCTGGCTCTGCTCGGTGAGCTGCAGGAACTCCCTCATCACCTCCTCCTTCTCGGCCCGCGCCTGCTGCATGTTAGCGGTGAGCTGCGTGATGATCTCGTCCCTGTGTTTCAGCGCCTCCTCGAACTCCGGCAGCTGTGGACACACACACACACACACACACGTTTACAGACGACACGTCATTTCACCAACCCTGGACGCCTCTGGCAGCGTTTTCAGACCGACTGGCTGTGTAGCGAACTTAACTTGTGCGCAAATTTGGAATAACGCATATTTAAAAAAAACTGTGTTTTCATGTAATGCGTTTAAAGGTGCAGTGTGTGATTTTTAGCGGCATCTAGTGTGATGTTGCAAATTGCACCCAACAGAAGTTACGGTGGCCGACAGGAAGTGATGTCGTCGTCTGAGACAGCAGAGAGTAGCCAGTTAATCAATAAGCTTTCTTTACAAAGATAAAGTACGAAATAAGGTTTACTTTATTATTCAAGGTTCTCTTTTTTGGCCATTTTTTCAAAATCACTTAAAATCCTATTCCTAACCCACTTACAGCCACTGAGTTAGAAGCACTGAAATAAAAATTAAGCAATTTAATCATCTGTGGAACGGGCAGGACTCGAAAAACTCCAGCCAATCATTTCCAAGACCACCTAGAATCATTGGACAGTAAGTGCGTCAATCAAACGATCGTACCATCCCCCCCTCCCCCATCCATGTCCATGTTCTTTGAATGGGTGGAGTCAAAGGAAAGAAGGTAGGACCATTTGAGTTGTGTATTTTCAAAATCTGCCGGCCGTTTTGCAAATCACATACCCCACCTTACAGTAAAGCGATGTTATTGCGAATATTATCATTCATTCATCATTGTGTCAGTGTTTTATTCGCTTCTTTGCACGAAGAACAACATAGTGACGAAACACGTTTGTCCGTTTAGGGCCACTGTAGAAACATGTGGATGTAAGCGGACCCGCGGTGTGTAGAGAGAAATGCCTCATTCTAAGCTAATAAACACATGACGGTTCATTATATAAGGTAATGAATATGATATTGCATTTCTGTCAACAGATCCTCCTAAATATAACACAGTGCACCTTTAAAAAAACTAAATCCCTTCCTGGGAAATTGGTTAGTGATTAGTTCAAAAGGAAGAAAGATTGGTTAGAAAGAAAGATTGAAAGAAAGAAAGAAATGTTGGAATCACTTTCAGAACGATGTTTTCCAGCTGATGAACAATAAAAACAGTGACAGCCAATCAGAATCCATCCTGCTTTAACGAGCTCGATCAGACAAAAACTTCAGCAGCGCTCATAATGAACAGAGCGATATTGTGCACTGGTGTGAATGCTAATATAGGTATAGTTATCGTTATAGTTTTCATTATAGCTATTGTTCACATCATTTCAGCAACCCTGGACGTCTCTGACAACGAGCAGCGATGTTGCGGATTTAACTTGCGCACATTTGGAACAACAAATAAAAAAATTTAAACGTGAATAAAGCAGCATTTCATGCAATGCGTTTAAGAAAACAAAATCACTTTCTGGAAAATTGGTGCAAAATATCAGTAATAAAAGTGTAAGTTTCTGCAATCGGGTTCTTTTCCCTCCATCATAAACGAGTGTGTCTCAGAGCGTCAGACGAAACACAGTAAACGCTGTCATGTTCTCTCGCGTTCGGATGCTGGTGTTCGGGAACACACTCGTGTGAGACGCTTCTAGAGGGAATTACACCAAATCATTCTGATCACACACTTTGACTTTCAGAAACACCAAACCAACATTAGAGATGCTGCGATGCCATTGGTCCACTGGTTACTCCAGTTATCCAATCACAGCTAACGCTAAGTCACATGAGGTTAGAGGGATTTATTCGGTAAACGTGCTTCCATCGTAGTTTATGTGCATGTCTTCTTATCAGATTAAAAATGATCAGTCTGAATTGAGCAAATTCAGTTTTTATGCTCATTTTTTAAATTAAAGCACATCTTGTTGTTTCAATCCAGCCATTCTTTGTTTCCATTCCATTCTTTATGCAAAAATCCCAAATTCTGCATATAAATAGGTGGATGGAAGCATAGCTAGTCTTGATGATTAGGTTTTTGGACTGTTATGAAGCCTAAGTGAAACACCTCCTCAGGTCTCGAACAGCAGGGGACCGTCTACATTCAATGAAACACCTTCTCCTGCAGATTTACATGACAGAAAGTGACTTTCTTGGCAGCATAATAGAGTCCATGTCAAGAAGAAAGATCGGTGGTATTGTTGAAAGTCTCACGCAGAGAAAGAACTGAGACTCTACAGAGTGAGATCTGCACTAATCACAGCGAGGTCACGCATCATCCATAGACACTCATCTAGCGCGTCTCACAGCAAGGGTCCGGAATCGAATACTTGTTATAAAATACAAATTTTGATTCCTCTTATAGATTCCCCTGTGAGCATTTCAACCTGACTTTAAAGCATTCAAGCGAGAGACGACTCGCTGTTTTCTGTTCTCAGGCGTGTGTGTATCAGTATATTGGATCAGTGCAGCTCTTAAAGTGACAGCAGCCTAATATTCCTGCTGTCATCTCTATAATAACACAATGTATATTTTATTAAAAAAACTCTTAAAAACTCTTAAAACACTGTTACGATATTTCAATCGTAATAAGACTAAATGTGAATGATATCCACAGTGTTTTTCTTTTTTACCTTATTGGAATCGACAAGAATCGAAATAGTTATAATTCAAAGATGCCCGACACCAATGTTCCCTCTAAGCTGCGCGCGCGGCCACGCAGGCCAGTCGAAGTGGCCGCGCAATAGATTTTTCAGACCGCGCACATTTTTCAGACCGCACAAACGATTTTTTTTTCAGGGGTTAAACATCTGAGCATCAAAGGCGATGCAGGCTAATAAACAGTAGCGGTTTTAGGCACGGGCGAACCGGGCAGTCACATGGGGGCGGCACGAGCAGTTAAAAAAAATCCCCTGCGCCAAGAAGCGGGTTTCTTTTATCTTTCATTTCACTCACTGTGTGGGGAACTGCCACAGGGGCGCGGGAGACCACCAGTAGCTGGTGCATGGCCAGATTGGAGGTATAGCTCGCGAAGGGGCCGTTCACATATTGCGTCTTTTGCGCGCTCAAGCTCGTTATTTCAAATGTACCGGTAGTCGCGTGGGTAAGGGGTGCACCCAAACACTACGGGTGTTTTTCTCCTCTCCGTAAATAAATCTGGTAACTTAACAGAGCTAAGTGCTGCTAGGTGGTGGTAAACCATTAGCTACTAAAAAAAAACATCTTTGTCGTTGTGGAGAGCGCAGTTAAAAAAGATAAGCTATAATGTGCATTGCAAATGTCAGTAATTTATCTTTTTTGACTCATTATTTTTATAAAAATGATTTAAAGGGTGAAATATGTGAGGTTTATCTTTTTTTAAAAACCTTTTTTTTGTCAAAACTTTATTTGAACTTGTTAGTAGATAAGATGTTGCAAGAAACTCCTTTAAAATCTGGCCATCATCTTTAATGTTATTATTTTAATGTTTAAGTAGCCTAAGCAAATATTTAGTTATTTGCTGGTTTTTGACATAAAACAGGGCTCGAATTTCGGCGCGGGATTGCGGGTATTGCGCATAATTTTAATCATTCCCGCAGATCTCCCATTTATAATGCGGGAAATTCCCGCAAACATTGATTCACTTTAGCATGTAGGTTGTATTAGTAAATTAATCCACACAGATTATAAAATCAAATCAGTCATTTTAAAACTGTCTGCGAGACGCAATTTCACAAACAGCGTGAGTGATTCAGCGGTGCTGCGTCTTCTATCTCTCGTCTCTCAAAATGGGTTGCACAAGGTAATCGTTAAGCGCGCTGCAGGCGGCGATAACACTCTCGCGTTTCGGAAGTCGGGATAGACGGAATTTTCACTTGCATAATCGGGCCAGCATTGCATCATGAGTAACTAAAGTTTACCATTTGCACGTCTTTTTAAGTCTTACCAGTTTAAACATTCACGCGATTTTAAACTATTCGGTAGCCTACTTGCGCGCTGTCTGAGAGATGTTTTTTTTCTCTCTGCACACATACATAGAGTAAAGCCGCCTCACAAACAGCTCGCGGGTAACAAAAGTTATTTTTCGTGGATTATATCAAAAACATGCGAAAATTATGTCAATTTCGGTCTTGGTGAGTGTCCTCTAGTCTAAACACAGTCGGTTATGTCTTAAATAAGTATAAATCGCACGAGACCGTATAATGAAAACAGGATCCGTGCACTAGCTCTTAAAGGGATAGTTCACTTTGAAATAAATTTTTGGTATGTTTTAGCTTACCTCAAGGGCATCCAAGATGTAGGTGTCTTTTTTTCCGCAGTAGTTTCAATTTTGATATTTTTAAGTCAAACCGTTCTTGTCTGTCAGTCATATAATGCAGGTCTATGGTCACCACCTCAAAGAGTATGCACAGAGTCCAAATTAAACAATTCCCCATCGTAAGTACACATTGATGGCCTAAGACACGAAACGAGCGGTTTGTGTGAGAAAACGAACAGTATTTATATCGTTTTTACCTCTTATACACAGCCACGTCCAAGTGATCTGAAGGCGCGCGCGCGCATCCTGACGTGTGACGTGTACGCAGACTGGTGCATAGATATATACACTAGATGTCGCCTTGTCTAATTACTGCGGAATAAAAACTACTGCGGAAAAAAAGACACCTACATCTTGGATGCCCTTGAGGTAAGCTAAAACATACCAAAATTTAATTTCAAAACGTGAATCCCCTATGGCTAACTCAGGCTCGTGGTCATTTTCGGCAGGTCGTGTGGTTGCGAATTGCTCACAGTACTGAAATGTGCGCTCAGAAAAAAAAAAATTTGCTCAGTGCTGAAAAAAATTAGAGGGAACATTGCCCGACACACAGCACAGCTCTGTAAGGCCGCGATCACACAGAATGTGTTTTCTGCAGTGAGAGGCGCCTTTCTTAAATTGTTTTCTATTGGCAGTGAGTGTTTTGCACACTGTTTATGTGCGTCGCGGTTTAACCGCCCGCTGCGCCTCGCTGTGTTTTAGTTAGAGCCTCTGAACGCCTCTGAATCACGTTTTTTCCCCACTGTCCAATCAAATGAATGGAGAAGTGGGGCTTACGTTGTAGTGACGCAAGTTCACAGTTGCTTTGAAAGTCCGGAGACTGTGATGATGGAGGAGGAACTTGTAGAGAAACTTTCGTTACCAGGAGCTTAACGACTTCACGAACCGCCACTACCCCAATGCTAACAGAAAGTAAATAAAGTTAATAAAAAGCTAATAAGACAGTTTACTTAACAGCAAACCAAAGGTTCTAGAGCACTCGCGCCACAATCCGGGATTAGACTGACAGGACAGCTGATTTGGGTGGTTGCCTAGCAACAAAAAAACGCACTCGAACACGGTGTGTCCAGTATTTCTCACCCATCACCTCCGGACATCAATTGCCTTCTCAAAAGTATTTTTAATTTTCAAAATACTTTATTTTAATACTTGAAATTCGGTGCGACTCGCGTTTTCAAACCTGAAAAACCCGTTGTCCTGGACGGGACGTGCACACACACCTGCTGGCCTCCTTCGGCCCCGAACGCTCTCCTGATCTCCTCCAGCTCGCGGCTCAGCTCTTCGATGGCCATGCTCTTAGCAGCCAACTCGTCCTCCATGACCTGGATCTGACTCTGAGGGTCAGGCTCCATCTGTGCTTCAGACTGAGCGAGATCCTCCTCCTGTGGGAGAAACCAGAACCAGAGCAGAGTCACAACCAGAACCAGATCCAGATCCAGATCCAGAACCAGAGCAGAGTCACAAGCAAAACCAGAACCAGATCCAGAACCAGAGCAGAGTCACAAGCAGAACCAGAACCAGATCCAGAACCAGAACCAGAACCAGATCCACTCATTAAAGGTGGCATCAGTGATTTTTCAGTGACCAGCTTTTTCTTCAGCTCTGACTTCGTGTGCAGCCGTGCACGAGCACAAAACCTCACAGCACCCTCCCCCTGTCAGTGATTGGTTGGAACACTATTTGTTTTGGTTTTGAGTGTTTGGCTAAACCATTTGTTTTTGTGTGCAGATCTCAGAGCCTAGGCTGCCTACAGAGACGCGTTTTTTTGACGGCATGCTAATGGGGCGGGCAGCTAGCGGATCGTTAGGAAAGATTAGATGAATGTGATACAAAATATTTTTGGGCCTAAAATCACTGATACCACCTTTAAACACCCTTTCCACCCAGTGGTGCCGGAGCTCGGTCAGGAGAATCTGGGAAACTTCTACTGAATCTCAGGGTTATTATAGTTAACTAAAACATTTTTGTTAATTGAAACTAAGAAAACATTAATTGAAATAAAATGTAATATAAAAAAAAAAAAACTTTTTTTATTTAGTAAACTTTTCTACATTTCTAATTAATCACAGGGTTATTATAGTTTTAAAAAATATCTTAAACTTATTTTATTTCAGTTTATTTTTCAGCTTGTTTATTTATTTTATTTAGAAAGATCAATTATTAAATTGTTATTAAAACATAAATATCATTCATTTAATTATTGAATCACCAAACAAATTAATAAATGTACCTTTTATGTCATTTTATTATTTTTTTGCGCTAATGTTTTTATTTAAAATTAATTTACACAAGCTCGTGCTTAAATAACAATCCAAAAATTATGAAATAAATAAAATAAATAATAAACAAATAAAATGAGTGCAAACAAATGCTAAAATGAAAGAAATAAAAGATACAATACATTTTATTTGGTGATTTAACAATTAACTGAATGATTTTTGTTTTAATAAAAAAAATTATTATGTATTATATAATCATTTATTTGAATATTTCAACATTTATTTAATGATTTAATTTTGAGTAATTTGGCCCTCCATATTGATGTACTAAAATAAAAACTAAAACCTAATAAAAATGACAAAAACACTCAACAAAAAAACTACAAATTCAAAATAAAAATCTATTAATACTAAATATTATAATAAATATTTACAATAAAAACGTCTTAATTACAGTTAAAAAAACCTCTGAATTCTCTTTTCTATATTCTAGTCCCTGTCCTGCCGCTAGTTCAAGGCCGTGTCCACAAAAGCGTTATCTTTCCTAAGGCAAGCGCACCTTTCCAATTGTTTTGAATGGGAGCGCCACATATTTACAAACGCCAGAAACGTGACGAGGCGGATGCCGAGAGTTTAAACAAATGTTAAACTGTGGGTAAAACGCAGCGCTCATCACTGTCGTCCAATCACAGTGGAGGAAGGGCGGGGCAAATACCACAGCAACCAATCACCACATCCCACTTGTGAAACAGCAACAGATGACAAGCTCTTTACAGCGTATCGACATTTTTATCTTCAGAAACAAACTATCTGTGAAATCAGATGCTAGTAACACTTTCATAGCAGCCAAAGCGTCTCAAACGCCAAGACATTTTCAGAAGAGCGTCTGTCGCTTTGTTGGACACGAGGCCTTATTCCCTGTAAAAGCTGAACGTGTCTCTTATATCAGCATTTCTACACGCTCTCCTCCACCAATATAATATACACACAATAAAATGCCAAGCAGCTCGTGATCTGAGTGAGCGCGGTTAACATGGCAGAGAACGCCTGGGCATTAGCATCTCCCCAGCATTAGCATCTCCCCGGCTGAGCTGAAGGTAAAGGTAGAGCTGAAGGTGAGCAGGGGATGATGATGTGAGGTTAGTGTGTTAGAAGAGCAGAAGAGAGCGATGCAGCGAGGGATCTACTGTACCCCGATCACACAGGACCATGGCAGATCACTGTCTGTCCTCTCCTGGAAACCATTCACCTGTCAGTTCACAACATCACACATGAAAGAGTGCACACACAAATCACAGCACAAAACATGACATCATTTACCCTCAAATTAATCACATTTACCCTTCAAATACTGTAATGTGTGCAGAGGTTTCGCTTCTGAGTGGTTCTGTAAGTCTCAGTGCTGACTCTTATCAGATTCAGTGTTTTCCTGTATTATATTTCTGTAACAGAATCATTTTTCTATTTAATTTTATCACCTTATTTGATCTTATTTTATTCTATATTTGTATTTTTTCAAGAAAAAGTCACTACAACGTATACAATGATGTATGAAATGTTAATGAAATGAAAATAATGTCATAGTCCAAAAAATCCTAATGTATAAAACAATACATATAACTAATATATAAATAAATAGAAAAGGTTTGTACTGATAATTGAGGAGAATGTGCTTAATAAAAAATAAATACAATTAATTAATTAATTAATAGTTTTTGTATGTATAACTGGAGAAATGTGCTTAATATTAATAAAAAAAAAGTTAATTATTTGTAATTAAATATTGGTAATTGAGGATAAATGTGCTTAAAGAAAATAAATAAATAAATAAAGTTTGGATCATTGGAGGAAATGTGCTAAAAAAAAATAGTTAAATAGATAGAACAGAACTAGCATTATTAATATTATTATTATTCATTTTAATAGTGTGTATACTATCCATTATTCATATTATAACGTGTTTTCAGTAACGCCACAGATCAGCTTCGGTCTCGGGCAAACTTTGGTCTCTTCAAGGTCTTCATAAATTTCAGGCTGGATTTTCAAGCCTTCACTGCCTGGCAACCGCAGGTCACATGATCACATGATGCATGAGCACAAGAGCAAGGTTTCTGCATCATGAACCGTCCACAAGCACAGTTTCATCCCACGAGTCATTAACAAAACAAACCTGACTCACTCAAGCTGAGCCTGAGAATAACACACACACACACACACACACTAGTGGATGAAGTGTAACGGGTCCTACCTCAGACGAGCAGTCCTCAGCCGTCGTGGAGACCTCACTCTCGGGCTGGAGAGAGAAAACAAAATGAGGTCACACATGCAATTAGGCGCACGTAATTGAGTCTTCGGTGTTAGTGGGTCACTAATCAAGACCGACACGGTTTTAAAAAATAGCCATTTTGAAACGAAAGCAAAGGACCTGAAAGAAACGCACCATATCAGAGAGCAGACACCGTCCTCAGCGTGTGTGTAGGTGCAGACACATGACTGGCCATGGCGGCCCGTTGCTCTCGGTAGCTTTAGTGAGGCTCGAGGCTAATTACACTGATGCATGAACGTCTGACCTACATCCAGTGTAATCTAGAGACGCATCCAGCTCAGAGTAACCCGACAGAACCGCTATATGTGTGCGATACACTAATACTGGAGACATTAACACATGACAGGCAGAACAATTACTAGTTTTACTAGATCATCTAGTATGAGGTTATGATGTTAATGACTAGTGGTGGACTGATCAAACTAAGAGAGTGTGACTATTTACATAAGATTTAATATTATTTAATGAGGCCAAGTTCAAAATAATCTGGCCGTTTTATTGGTTATAGATTTCCACACAAAAATTAAGCTGTTTTCAACACTGATAATAATCATAAATGTTTCTTGAGCATCAAATCATCATATTAGAGTGATCTCTGAAGGATCATGTGACACTGAAGACTGGAGTAATGATGCTGAACATTCAGGTTTGATCACTGGAATAAATTACACTTCACTACATATTCACATAGAAAACAGATGATTTACATTACAATAATATTTCACAGTTTTTACTGTATTTTTGATTAAATAAATGCCTTGGAGAGCAGAAATCGCCCCCATTTGTAGTGGTGTCCGAAACCACAGTGGAGATCATCGAGTGCACTCATTCAATTCCACAATGCACCGCAATAACAAATGTATTACAACCGATCTACACTCAACGGAGAGAGAATACCCATAATGCACCATTGCTGAGTATTTTCTCCTTAAAACTGCAGTGAACCAAAGACAGTCTCAAACACACGCTTTGAAATCGCTGGTGTTTCTGACGTCACAAACTACCTTGTAACCAATCAGATCAACGTGTGATCGTCAACCAGTGGATCTCTGAGCTGAGTGAGTGAGTGGAGGCGGGGCTCATTTGCATATTCATAGAAGCGCGCATACTAAATGAGCCAAGGGTGTCGAGTTACACTCAAGATATTTTAAGGCATGAAGATGTTTTTTTGAAGGGAAAAACCATTTAAATATGTCATTTTGGTTTTAAGGGATAAAATTATTGACTACAGGGGGACTTTAAATAAAAGTGTTTGTTTGCTCCGAAGTTTTAGTTTTTCTACATCTTTAAACTTTAAGTTTTACAAATATTCACATTAAAAATTAAAATAAAAATGGTATATTCAGAGCTAGTGTTGTCAAAAGACCCGGTACTTCGGTACTCATTTTTTTTAAACGTCACGATACCAGGTTTTCTCAAACCCGGTACTTGATGCGCGTGCATGCCCGAAGCGCGTGCAGTTGCGTCCTCTTCATAAAAGCGCTGATGGCGATCGGCGGTGCTGCTGCTGATGTGGTGCTGATGTTTTTGCGCGTGCAGATACATTATTTCAAATGGCGCGCGGCAAGCGCGCTCATAATAGAAGCGGCGCGCTCGCTTTTCCATGTGCGTTCATGGATGCATAGCGACGCCACGGGAGTACAAACGCTTGTGCGAACTGCGCTCTCCATGATGACGAGGAAGTGTGACATAGGCCTATTAATTGATTTCTAACCCTTGCATTAGCTTTACTACTAGATATATTTATGGAGATGAGAAATAAAAAGCCGTCATTAATATCAGTCCGTCATAAAAGCAGTTCTAGTCTTATTCTTGGCTGGATAACTCTTAGCAGGTTTAAAAAGCCCTTTTAGAGTTAAATATGAATACAGTTTTGGATTAAATAAAAGTATAGTCAAGTCAAATAAAACATTTTATCTCCTGTATAGTTTGGTAATGCTACAATAAGATACCATTCATTAACATCACTTAATGCGTTATCTAACATAACACATTGAGTGAACAATATATTTTTACAACATTAATTAATGTTTGTGAATGTTATTTAATACAAAACACTTGATTGGTCATGTTTGTTCACTTCATTCATTGTGCATTAAATAATGTTAACAGAAATAATGTTAACTTTTGATTTTAAAAATGTATTTTTAAATTAACCCCTAAATGAGAATAATTGCGACAGTATATAACTATTGTTTTTTTTGTTAGGTCATTTTATCTAATGTTATCTAACAAATGGAATCTTATTGTAAAGTGTTTTTAATACTACAGTTTCCATCTTTGTGATATACACTTTAATATAATTATGTAAATTTAATCTAAATTAAGCTTTGGTACCGAAATTGGTACCGAGAACCGTGGATTTTCACTGGTATCGGTACCGAATACTGAAATTTTGGTACCGTGACAACACTATTCAGAGCTTTGAAGTGCTGGAAAGTGTGAAGCCCTTGAAAGTCCTCTTAAAGGGCTGTACGAACCCTGAGAAGAATAATGTAAAACATTCGACTATTTCTGCCACAATACCATGGTTACAGTAGATTTACTACGTTAAATCCATGGTGAATGTTGGTGATTTGGGAACTGAAAAGCCTTCTATAACGTGTTTAATCATTGCACAATGTTTCTACTGGTTTCCATGTTATGTCTGAAATGATACAAGAATGCTCCAAATTTGCGATGTTATTAATATGGAGGCGAATATAAACACTTTCTCACTGGATCTCCAAGCGCTGTGTAGCACCGGTGTTCTGTGATCGAGATCGGCTTGAGTGAACGTGTTTTTAACATTGCTCCGAGAGATGATAAACGGTCCGCGACGCGCGGCTCAAACGAGAAGCGCGGTTTCGTTTAGCTTTCGTTCCGTTTGCCGTCTAACGTTTCTCATATGCAACAGAAATGGCAGCTCTTATCAGTTGGGAACTTCTAACAAAATTCAGTCGCAAAACCTGAGCGTTCGGTCGCAGTCTGGAAGCCTGTACTAGTTAAAAGTGTCCGGTAATGTGCGGCAGACTTAAACCCATCAGACATGCATATTCACCATAACAATAGTTTAATTTCTCCGGTCTGCTTTTACTCTGTCAGAGTTTTAGCAGAGTCACAAGCGTTGTTTCCATGGCAACCGCTGCAGGAGGAAGTTACACGGCCACTCGAAACTTTGCCGTGGTAATTTAAATAAATGTACACTTGGTCAACTACATATTACACTATTTTTTCTCCTTGGAAAGACGTGGAGACGATGCCGTCAGAGTTACATAAGCAACCTCAATCTGAGGAGTCTTGCAAGACTGTGCCTGTGTTTAAGAGGATTGTTTTTTACTTCAAACATGAGACAGAGCCGCATAACCAAAGAGACGAGCGAACCACCGTTAGCTTCCTGGAGAAACCAGTGTTGATGAAGCACACGGTGCATTCAGAGCCGAGAGAATAGAGAGAGAAGTGCTGCTATTCTGCTGCAAGGACACCGGATCACACACACACGCACACACACACACACACACACTCAAACACACACTTAACCAGTTCAAACGCAGTTGTCTGTTGCCTGGGCAACCACTAATTTCACACTCATCTGTAACTACAAATACAGCCTAAACCTGCCAGGCTTTAAAAACATCTACGCATTTATAATCGCATTCATTTATCATAAGAGCTGCGAAGAAAAACATTCTGTGTACATAATATACATATACATATACATATACACATACATATATATATATAGCGGATCAAAACCTTTCATGAACTTTTTTGATACACTTCAAATGTTGACTACTGTATATATATATGTCTGTCAATCAATAGAGTAAACATTTTATATATTTATATATATATTGATGTTTAATTGCGCACTTATCGTGACTTATCTTCATAACACGCTGATTTTGTCATCTTTTGCTCCAGCAAAGTAAACAGATTTTGAAGGATATTCTTACAAAACTGTTTTTCCTACAAAAGCTAGCTTTCCTGCTAATGTCAAGGTAAATTTAAGTGTCTTTCCAAAGGAGGACACTTGAGCCCCTTTCACACAGCGCAATGATCCTGGAAAATTGCCAGAGTGCCTTCTGTGTGAACGCAAACACGACCCGGGATTGATGCCGGGTTGGGAACCTAGTAACATTGCCGTGTTCAGTCCCGGAACGTGCGCTGTGTGAACAAAAGCCGTAATAATGCCGTGTCGTAGTGATGCCGCTGAAGCCGGGATCGATCGCCAGCTGTGACACGGTACGTAATGCGCAAGTTTATGATCGAATCAGAGAAAAAAAAAATGCTCAAATGCGAGAGAGAGAGAGAGAGAGAGAGAGAGAGAGAGAGAGAGAGAGACAGAGAGAGAGAGACATGTGTCTTTACGGGATTTTTACGGGTTGTGTGTGAACGCACGCTCTGGTTCCGGAAAATCACTGGCAGTGTGAATGAACCAAAATCAAACGAACCCGGGTCAAATCCCGGGTCACTTTATCCCTGTATTTTCCGGAATCTCTGTGTGAAAGGGGCTCTGGAGACTCCAAAAGGAGTCCATAAAACTCATAAATTTACGCACCCCAAAGCATGTCATCGCAATCGTCTTTGCCTTGATTTTAATCGTCATCCGTCAAAACATTACTAGCGAAACGCTGGTTTGCCTCGTCCAGCCGAGAACCGTAGTTTGCGTTTCATCTCAATCGCCACAAAATAGTCACCAAATACAGAAGTTTGTCTGAGTTTGTCAAGATTAGAAAAATATTTTATTCTAAAACAGTGCAGTAAACTTCGTGATATGAAACATGACTCCGCCCACTAGGGGGAGGAGCCCGCTAAAGGGGTTTAAAGGGTTTAAAGTACAGTTTCCATGGTAACGCAATGTCATATTTCAAACCGGTTTTCACAGAATTAACAAATGAGTGTTTAAGCTTTCGAATGATACCCAATTTACTCATTTGTGATAGAAAAAAAAAAGGCAATAAACAAAAACACTGACAGTTAAAGTCCCCCCTGTGGTGAAAATCCAGCTTTTAATGTAGTTTATGTGTCTATGTGGTGTTTTTAATATGCTTTAAGACAAACCATGTGTAAGTTCATAAGTCGACAGCATTGCTGAGTATTTCCTCCTTAAAACTGCAGTGAACCAAAGACAGTCTCAAAAACACGCTTTGAAATCGCTGGTGTTTCTGACGTCACAAACTACCTTGTAACCAATCAGATCAACGTGTGATCGTCAACCAGTGGATCTCTGAGCTGAGTGAGTGGAGGCGGGGCTCATTTGCATATTCATAGAACCGCGCATACTAAATGAGGATAGGGTGTCGAGTTACATTCAAGATATTTTAAGGCATGAAGAATTTTTATCAAGGAAAACCGTTTAAATATGTCATTTTGGTGATCAGAGATGAGTTTTAAGGGATAAATGATTGACTACAGGAGGACTTTAACAGGTTAAAGAGGGCAAATAAAACAGCTGCAACAAACTGCATTTAAATTGAACGTGTATTAAAGTCAGTGTGCAAAACGGCCCATGTCATGTAAACATCTTAATCTGAGACTCGGTTCACAACTGAATATATGTAGTAGTAAACTTCTGGCGTACATGTAAACGTAGCCAGTGATCATGTGTTCTCTGTGTGAATAAAAGAGTAATGGTAATATACGCGACGCTGAACTCCTCTGCTCACCTCTATGGTGTAGGTCTGGTCATGTGTGACGGTTTCTCCGCTGCGCAGGGTCTTCGAGAGGGAAAACACAGTGTTCTGATCTCCCGTCTGCTCGTCTCCCTCATCTCGGCTCTGCTCCTCTCTCAGACGCTCCTCTACCTCAGATTCAGGCTTCTTTCTCTTCTTCTTCTGCTTCTTCTGGCCATCGGATTGAGCCTTCCTCTGCCGGTACTCGGCCAGCTGTTAGAGATGAGACACAAACACACACTCATGAGCCACAAAAACACACGCACACTAATCGCAAGATTGTTCAAAAACCTGTAAAAAGACCCACGGTAAAGCGACACAGTTTTGTGAAGTTGAGGCGAATCATGATTGTTGATCAACACCATAACCTTCCTGCGTTCACTCATGGCAAATCCTCTGCTTTAACAGGATTAGCACCACAGACGTGCATTAAGACGGACATCTGTTTCGTCAATATGCGAACGCATACGGTGACATCTTTCTGTTCATCACTCATTTGAAGCATAAATCGTGTTTGAGAGGGAATAAGAGCTGGAGATCATAAACATGCACATCATGATCGCATGAGTCGTGATGCTGGTGCTGGTGCTGGTGCTGGAAACGGGATCAGGACTTCCGGCACTGGAGTTCGTGTCACCTGAGCAGCTCACCTGATTACCTTTACTGACCCAAATACTCAACCTCAAGATCCTGTACAGATTAATTCAGGAATTAACACAGAATATTTACTTTCTTAATGTCTCTGATTTTACTGTGAATGACACATAATTTTTATTTGCATATGCGTTTATCCAGCGGTCGACATGCATTCCCTAGGAATCAAATTCATGACTTTGGCGTAGCTAGCACCATAATCTAGTGTTTGAGCTGCAGGAACGATCAATCCCTCTTATTTTACAACCTCTTTCCAGACCTCATTTTTAATCAGTTCCCAAAAGAAAAAGATCAAGTGCCTCGCTACATTTTTTCCTCTTTAAAGAGCCTATATTCTGCCCTTTTACAAACTCCTGATGATGTTTCAGGCTCTACTAGAACAGGTTTTCCTGCTTGAATGTTGATTATTCTCCTCATATTCTCCATTGTTGCGGCTCCTCTCTTCCCAGTCTGTCAGTAATGCTCTGTTTAGTTCCTGTCTCTATGAAGCCCCTCCTCCTGAAAAGAAAACTGTGCTCTGATTAGTCGGCTGGAGCAGTGTGTTGTGATTGGTCGAGCGCTTCGAGTGTGTCTGGGAAATGTCCCGCCCCTTACCATAACCGCCAGTTTAACACACTACTAACTAATTCAACCAGGCCCCGCCCCTTTATTCTGAGTATGAATTATTATAATGAGGAATATTGTGACGTGTTCGTTCCCGGAAGAAACTCAAGACTACAATGGAGTCGTTTCAGGAGTTCAGGAACACTGACACTGATATAGAGAAGAACTGGAGCTTCTTCATCATCAAACATCAACATTACACACTGAACACAGATGAACATGGAGAAAAGCACCCCATTAAATAACCTTTCATATTCAGAAATACAGCACACAACAGAAGTAATGCGAGTCGCATGTCATTGCATATAGTTCAACACACGGATAATCAGAACAACGGCGTCTGTGACTGAACACACACCCGTACATCACAAAACCAGCAGCTGAGAGAGAGAAGTGGCCACCTGTCACACACACACACGTCTGCAGAGAGACACACACACACACACACACGTCTGCAGAGAGACACACACACACTCACACACACCTGTCTGCAGAGACACACACACACACTCACACATCTGTCTGCAGAGAGACACACAGTCACACACACACACACACACACACACACACACACACCTGTCTGCAGAGAGACACACACACTCTCTCACTCACACACACACACACACACACACACACACGTCTGTAGAGAGACACAAACACACACCTGTCTGCAGAGAGACACACACACACACACTCAAACACACACACCTGTCTACAGAGAGAGACACACACACACACACACACACACACACATCTGTCTGCAGAGAGACACACAGTCACACACACACACACACACACACACACACACACACACACCTGTCTGCAGAGAGACACACACACACACACACTCACTCAAACACACACACCTGTCTGCAGAGAGACACACACACACACACACACTCAAACACACACACCTGTCTACAGAGAGAGACACACACACACACACACACACACACACACACACACACACTCACTCACTCACTCACACACAGCTGTTTTGCGAGAGCAACAACACGTCTCACTGTTTTCACCAGACTCCAAATCACACAAGTTCATTTGGGATTTACTTCACAAAAAATTGTTTCTATGAAGACTAAATAACAAATATAATGAACTGATTAAATGCATCACAGACGTGATAATAAATAAATAAATAAATAAATAAATAAATAAATAAATAAATAAAAGCATAATGAAATGACAGCATAAATACGGTGAGGACATACATTTAATCATGCAAACTGAAATGTTAAATATCAGATAAATATGTTTAAAATGAAAAGCCTCATATTTACACCATAAACAAAAATCTAATATGCATAAAAAGCAAATCATTATACCATCAAAATAAACACATCATGTAATATTGCATCAATGAACATAAGCATAATTGGCTACAAATATAGCCTATAAATAAATATCACGTGAAAAGTACTAATTTATGTAAAAAATAAGAGTGACTTATTTAGAGGAATTTGTTTATTTATTTATTGGCATAATCTATGAAAAATTGAATAATTTCATTATATATTAATGTAATGTAGTCGGTTAAATCCCTCGATAGGTTTGAACACAGAAAGCGATGCTGTTTTCAGCACACAACACTACACTCATGACCTCGAGACGACACACTGAAGTCCACTCATAACTCTTTCATACATTAATTGCCATAATTTGTCATAGTTCCATAAAGTGCTTCAAACCCTTTCTCACGCTCTACAACAGCGGAGCATCTCCGTCTGGAGGAGAACATCAGGAGCGCTCTGACATTTTACCCAGAAACCCCCTTTCAAACGCTCAAGAACATGAGTGAGAAACACATTTCACATTTCCCAGAAAACCTCTTAACGCCCGAGCCCAAATGCAGCCGATAAAAAAAAAAAAAAGAGTCTCCTTTGCTGTTGCCATGGCGACGGGCCAGGAATCCGACACGCACGCGGCTTTTACATTATTTATGTAAACAAGCAAAAAGAGCGTTCGGACTAATGTACGTCCATTACAGTAAATTAACACTAATGAGTCTGAACACACACACACACACACACTCCTGATGACTGTGTTCAACAAGAGCTGATCCCGGATCAGAGGCATCCCGCGGGATCAGAGCACCAGTGTCTAGGATACAGCCAAGACTCCTGGGAAAGTTCAACCGGAGAAACAAAACAGCTTCACAAAGACCAGCGGCTGTAAAAACACCCCAAACCCCCCGACACATGCAGAATACACACATGCAGAACAGAGAAACACACACACACACTATATCTGGCAACTATGATGGTTGATGTGTAAAGAATTATCGTGATTTTAACGGTAAAAAACAGGAAGTTTCCGTACTGTACACGGTGAATAACTGTGATAGATCTAACCGTACATTTACAGTAAAGTACCGTTAAATTTACAGTGTTTGGAAATGAAAAATATCAAGTTATTGTATAATTTACAGTGAAAAACCGTAAATTGACATTCCCACAATTCCCTGCGTGACGGTGGGACAGTTATTCACCGTGTACTTCACATTTGATGTATATTTGTTGAATAACTGTTTCTTCATAGTTTTTCCTGATCAGTGATGTACATTAGGGTTTTATGTTACATTTAATGTTGTTTAATTAATGTAAATTGCATTTTTTAAATGTCGTGTGTTTGTGTGAATGACACTGAATCTTCTATATATTAATATTAACTTTCTCAGTTTATGTTAAAGCTGCTTGTGATGAGCTTTGATTCATCATGTGACATTCATCATCTCCGCTGTGATTGGTGGTTTCCAGTGTATTACAATAGTACAGAACAGATATTAGTACTTCAATCATTTTTTACTGTAAATTTAAGTTAAGTTTGTTGCTACCGTATTTTTTACGGTACATTTCTGCTGCCCGTTATTTACTGTAAACTTAACGGATTTTTTTTTACAGTTTAGTCTGATAAAAATAAAAAACATCCACACTTCGTCCAAGGCCAAACACTTTACAATAAGGTCTCATTTGTTAACATTGATTAATTAACATTAATAATTGTTAATATAAGTTACAAAATAAATAAAACACAGTTGTTCATTGTTTGCTCATGTTAGTTCTCTGTGCATTAACTAATGTTAACAAAAATTTGGCTTTTAAAAATGTATTAATAAATGCATTAGAAGTATTGTTCTTATTGTAGGCATTACCTCTAACTCTACCACCGACTGACTGCAACTGCAGGACATGTACAGCGTGAGTCTGATGATGTGTGATGGGGGAACGGTGAAGTCCATTTCTGTGAGTCTCAGAGTAAAACCCCAGAAAGCAGCAGCGGGAGCCGGAAGACAACCAATCGCACAGCTTGAAATTACATTTAATTTGTTTTTCCCCACAAAGGCTGGCATTAATCTGTGTGTTATCTAACCAGCGTCTCCTGCGGACACACACTCGGCCTCTGGAGACGTGGGGCTGGTGCTTCCCTGCTCGGGTCTGCTGCGGTACGACAACCGGCTTTCAGGAAACTAATGCTTTCATTCAGCAAACACACATTAAACTGATCAAAAACTACATTTATAATGTCACAAAAGAGTCTATTTCAAAATAAATGCTGTTCTTTAAAACTCTCTATTCATCAAAGAATCCTGAGAAATAAAACATATCACTGTTTTCAACACTGATAATAATCATCAATGTTTCTTGAGCATCAAATGATTTGTGAAGGATCATGTGACACTGAAGACTGGAGTAATGATGCTGAACATTCAGCTTTGATCACAGGAATAAATTACACTTTACTATATATTCACATAGAAAACAGCTGATTTACATTATAATAATATTTCACTGTTTTACTGTATTTTGATGTAATAAACGCAGCCTTGGAGAGCAGAAGAGACATTATAAATGTTACTGACCCCAAATGTTTTAATGTTTACTGATCCAACAATACACATTATCAACAGATCAAACACTGAGATCTTTATAAGAGGTGAAAGTTCGTGTTCTGAGATGCTCAAATCATATATGTATTATAATATGGACCAAACAATTACTGACAACAGATAACGTGGATCAGATCAGGTCACACAAACATTGTGCGCTGCTGTTAATTAAGATCATGATAGCGGAGTGTGTAGGACGTGTTTAATTATGCAGACGCTTCAGTTTTATTATAATATCTCTTGAGTGACACTGACTGCGTTTATTGGCCAAGCCAATTATCCTAGAATTATCCCTCTTGTTATCCAGAGCTTTTAGCCTGCAATCACAACACACACACTCACGCACACACTCACACGCAAATATACACACGCACAAGCAAACACACACACACACACACACTCACACGCGCACATACACACACGCAAATATACACACGCACAAGCAAACACACTCACTCACACACACGCAAACATACACACGCACACGCACACTCACACAAACCTTCACACTGTCACACACACACTCACTCACTCTCACACACACTCATAATTAAAGCCCTCAGATCAGGTGAGGGCAGAAAGGCTTGCACTGCATGCTGGGTTGGAACAATTGATTCTGCATAATGGCCGAGATCTTGAGTTGAACAGGTGCAGATGTGCATCAGCCGGCCTCCGCTCGGCCTCAGCTAAAGCACAAGTTTAACACACACACTGACCTGTGCAGATGTAGGTCACACCAGCAGATATCAGGCCTCAGGTTCAGAACCGTAGTTTGTGTTTGATATACGTCGAGATACATCATTTCCTCTGCTATGATCTGCACCATTTCTAGTCTTGCATCATGTTTACTAACGCAGCATTTGTGTTCAGCGTCGAGACCGCGAGTCTGTTCTCCAGTCGTGATCCTGAGAGCCGCTTGCTAATGACACTGGCATGAAACCGCGAGCGCTAACAGCTGCTCTGAACGCCAACAGCAACACACACAGCAGATCTGAGCCAGTGTCTCCGTGTGCAGAGGTCAGGGGTCAAACGCTGGGTCCTTCACTGCTTTGAAACACAGATCCAGGCAAACAACATGCAAAAATCCCTTTATCTGTCCTGTTGCGTCTGAGCACCGTGAAACACTCAGATGCTCAGCGGTGGACACATGAACACACACACATTCAGCACTCAGATGCTCAGCGGTGGACACATGAACACACACATTCAACACTCAGATGCTCAGCGGTGGACACATGAACACACACACGAACACACACACATTCAACACTCAGATGCTCAACGGTGGACACATGAACACACACATTCAACACTCAGATGCTCAGCGGTGGACACATGAACACACACACGAACACACACACATTCAACACTCAGATGCTCAGCGGTGGACACATGAACACACACACATTCAGCACTCAGATGCTCAGCGGTGGACACATGAACACACACACATTCAACACTCAGATGCTCAGCGGTGGACACATGAACACACACACTCAACACTCAGATGCTCAGCGGTGGACACATGAACACACACACGAACACACACACTCAACACTCAGATGCTCAGCGGTGGACACATGAACACACACACGAACACACACACATTCAACACTCAGATGCTCAGCGGTGGACACATGAACACACACACATTCAACACTCAGATGCTCAGCGGTGGACACATGAACACACACATTCAACACTCAGATGCTCAGCGGTGGACACATGAACACACACATTCAACACTCAGATGCTCAGCGGTGGACACATGAACACACACATTCAACACTCAGATGCTCAGCGGTGGACACATGAACACACACATTCAACACTCAGATGCTCAGCGGTGGACACATGAACACACACATTCAACACTCAGATGCTCAGCGGTGGACACATGAACACACACATTCAACACTCAGATGCTCAGCGGTGGACACATGAACACACACATTCAACACTCAGATGCTCAGCGGTGGACACATGAACACACACATTCAACACTCAGATGCTCAGCGGTGGACACATGAACACACACATTCAACACTGATGCCTTTGGCAGATGCTTTCATCCAATGAGACTTTCAATGCATTCAAGATATAAATGATAAATTCACTGGGAAATGTATCGATGTATCTACCGATTAGTATCGATTCACAAATAAATAAATAAAAAGATTGTCTACAGTGTTAGACTTAGACTTCTTTAAAGGGTTAGTTCACCCAAAAATTTTTATTCTGTCATTAATAACTCTCCCTCGACGTCAGAACCTCGGCTCATTATTGGCCAGCATCACACACACATGACCAGCGTGAGCCAATAGTGAGCCGGCGTTCTGACGTACAGCCCAGCAGCGCTGCGCTGTTACTCCAGGGTATATACAGAAATTCTTAAGTTGAATTTAATACCTTTTAATACCTTTTTTAATACCTTCACAATATTTTTTAATACCAGCGCGACTTCAAGATGCAACTGTAGTGGTGTAAAGCAATGAAATATCTTTCCAAAAATAATAAAACATTTCATCACAATTTAATGAGGTGATTATAACTTAACTTCAACCCTGGACTCAAAAACCAACAGAGACAGATAGAGGTTGGTGGCCGATCCTGTCTTGCCCCGTTTTTTTTTTTTTTCTTTCTTTTTTTTTTTTTTAAGCTGTGATTTTACCACTTGATTTCATAGCTTTGTAAGATAAAATCCTTCTTTGCTAGACCTGATAATTATTTTGGTCTATAATCATATCAATATCAAAAAGTAGAATAAAAAAGTAGCATTAAAAAGTTTATTTTAACTAAGTCTAACTTTCTACCATAAACTGTACAATTGAATAAAATTAGCTGCCAGATAAAAAATTAGCTATTAGATAACTTGCTTTGCACTTTTTTTTTTCTGGTTTCACCTCACTCCAGTCTAAACTAAATGATTTTTTTTTTTGGGGGTAATGTTTCTACACATTATGATATAAGTAACCTGAAAATACTACGTAGTTTACATGCATGAATACATGAATTGTTTGTTTATGTTACTTAACAGTGCATTAACTAATGTTAACAAATACAACTTTTGATTTCAATAATGTAGGCTACTAGTAAATGGTGAAATTAACATTAAGAAAGATTAATTAATGCTGTAGAAGTGCAGTTTATTAATAGTTAATGTTAATTAATGTAGTTGACTAGAGTTTAATTAATGGAACCATATTGTAAAATGTTACCGAAAATGTTAGAAGAAGATAAGGCAATTTATTTTAGCACAATTCACACCCAATGGTAATTCAAGAAATACATCTCCGAATGCGCCACGTGAAACTTCGGTCTTCCGACCTTTTACCATCGTGTCAATAGATTTTGATTAATTTGAGCGAGAGAGAGCAAGAGTGGAGAGAGTGCGCGCGCGCGACCGGGGCTCTCTCTGTTCTTTCAGTTAACATGTCATGCACCCTGTCACGAGCGCAGCAGTCATCTACATTAGGCTACTCACCGATCAAATAAGGCTTTGGCGGGCGCCAAAAAAAATTCAGTGCAGCAGAAACCCCGATGTCTCTAATTACTGAAATAGAAGCGAACTCGCGAACAGGTTTGGCAGCAAGCAGGGATGCAAACACATGTATGGTCAAAAAAGAGAGAGGTTATCGAAGCCCTCGCCCCGCGGCAAATTTCCAGATACTTACATAATTGTGATGAATTTAGTTATTATTTTGCAGTGTAAGATTACAGTTAACACCTTTAAATATTACATAAATGTATTATGTATTTTTATTAAACTTAATGAGTGTATAAATCAGCAGCAAAAAGTAATTCTTGAAAAAATCTGCACAGTAATTTTATAAAATCTAAACATGTTAATAAAAACAAATTAGTACTCTTATAAAATTCAATCAGGCAATCATACATTTCACAATTTTATATTATATATTAATGTCAAGAATTCAGAAGTGTATATATTTATATAGCCTACACTACACAGAAATAATATGCAATTAAATTATGCTTATTTTAAATGTATTGAGCAGGCTAGGTATAAAAACAAGTAATAAAAACTCGGTGAGTGTTTTAGCGCAATTTTCTCACCTCATGGGATCACAACACTAAGAGATAGTAAATCTTTTCCTGGATTTTTTTTTTGTGCGTTCCCGAGATTAGACCTTCCTTAACATAATGCCGAAAACCCGAAGTCTCTAGGTGGTCTGGTTGAGGAGTAGATAGAAGTGCAAGATTGGTGCGCACAGACGCACAGAACAGAAATCATGAGTTAACAAGCACAATTTTGTCCGGTGGAAAATTGCGCTAAAAAATATAGGCTTTTAATAATCTTTCAGTGCGCAAAACCATGATAATATGAAACGCTTCAAAACAGAGCGCACAAAGCGCGTATGCACATCGCGGGTGCAGAATGATGTGCTCAAAGCAACATGGAGTCACAGTGTGCAGCGCTGCGCTGAACAAGTGCGCATTTAAAAGTTCACGGCACAAAGCGAAGAAATGTCGAGCGCACAAATCCTAGTGTATATCTGTCCAACAGTTTATTGATCATTTGTTTCACAGTTTTAAATTCCAGTTATTGTGCGTTTGATGCCGATTCATTGTCCTTGTGATGTGTGTGATCTAACAAGCACACGGTAGTGAGTCGTTTAAAAACAGCAACAAACTCCAACAAAATAAAGTCATTTTATGCAAATCCACAGCCTTTTATCTACAGATCATGCATTATAATGTAAATATATCGGAGAGAGTTTTACCGTGCATCCAACCGGAAGAGGCGCGCGCGCTGTTTGAATACTGAATTGAGTGATTGACAGCCGCAGAGGAGGGAAACCGAGTTTCCGTAAACTTTAATGATGTAAATAGACTTCTGTCCCTCACATTAAGCTATGGAATGACTTCAGATGACTTTGTCACCCAAACTGACGTGAAAAAAAGCGGGAGGCGCCGAAAAGTGCGCTGTTTGCATCCCTGAGCAAGCCAGCCGGATCCCAAGTTTGTTTCAGCGCGCGCGCGAACGAAAACCACGTCACATGATATCGCTCAGGTTCTACTCGCAACATATAAATAAATCCATGCGAATTTTAGAAGAAAGGCCTGCACTTAACACAAATTGAAACTCATAGGCCTAGCTGGATGGGGGTTTGAAAATTTAATACCTCGACAGATGACGTTTATTACTTTTTAATACTTTTTAATGGCCTTAATTTTGGCTAATTTCATTTACTACCTTTTAATACTTTTTACAACCCCGCGGACACCCTGTACTCTACACCAACAGCGGAGGAGGATGCCGTGGAAGAGAAGAGATCGTTGAATAACGTCTTTATTTTGGGGGGGGGGTTTGCGCACAAAAAGTTCTCGTCACTTCATAATATTAAGGTTGAACCACTGTAGTCACATGGACTATAGGGTTGGGCGATGTCTACAGTGAAACATCGCGATGGACCATGACATCGGGGGGGCGGCTCATAACATTCTCATTTTCCACTAGATATTCCACCAGCATTATTCATATCAGATACACAGTGTGTAAGTAACTATAAAGTTAACTGTATTCTTCTCTCAGTTCATCGGCCACTCACTTTCATGTATTTCGAGAGAAACTGATGAATTCACGCGCTGTAATAAATCCATCAGACAGGACTCTCTGAACTGCGGCCCAAACAAACATGGCGGCGCCCATCTCACGTTACAGATCAAGATCATTTATAAAGGTTTTTAAACGACAAAAACTCACTTACACATAATTTTGTTTACTAATGACTTCGACGTCACAGCGCTGTCGTCATCTCGCCTCTGGCCCGCCTATATCAGATAACCCGCTGTGATTGGTGCAGCTCAGATACAAGGGCATAGTTAATGAGCATCATTACTCAACGCTAGAGATGTGACGGTGATAATATTCTCCCACCGGTTAATCGACTTGTGAAAACACCGGTATTACCGGTTTCATCGTGGGGGTGGGGGGTGTTAGAGTGATGTTTTTTTGTTTTTTTTACATGGCGTCAATTTATCATTCATATTGAGTTTGATTGACATGCGATCTGACCAATCAAATTCCACCATTTTTGTGCGACAAAGCAGTCAGAAGAGTTATTGATTAACTTCGGTGGATTTGAACTTGGCTTTAACTGAGGCAATCTGTCACGACACATTAAAGAGCCAAAAAACGGTAGGCCTATTTTATTTTGTTTTGACTGACCAAATTTGAAAGTTGAGACTTTGTTTCATATTAAATATTACCTGCTCGGTCCTGTCTGTCAGCGCGTTGTCAGTGTCCTCTATTTTTAACTGCTTGAGATCATGTTGAGAACAATAACGCCCTATTTGAGGGTATAGGGCGCAATTTCGGATTCAACCACAGTGTTTGAATGGTGGGTTCGTTATTATTCATGAAAAACGCACAAAACAGTAGCCTACAATGTCAAACGCTTATATTAAACATAGAACGTTTTTAAAAAGGATTACTAATCCACAACAGATGACAGTTATTAGGTTAAATGTTCAGAATACGATTCCATATAAGGTTATATTTCAGCACTTCGCGAATGGACAGCGACTCTTAATGCGTTCTCGCGGAATTGCGGCGAACGTTCGTAAACTTGCACATAGAGAACGCTCTTAAGAGCTAAGATACATCGTTATCGGGAAACCCGGCCCTGGTCTCCGCACTAGCCTAACTGAAAACTATGAAAGCCGTGTGACCGGCCAACCGGTAAAAAATAAAAGAAAAAATATATTAAAGGGACTATGTGTAGCTTTTTAGGTATTTTATTATCTAAAATCAGTATTTTTATTCATAAATATGCCCTCAATGGTGTACAAATACCTATGCCAATGATCAGACTAATCCTCGTAAACGAAGAATTTAATATCTTTATATACAAGGGACGGGTAGGTCCACGGAGGCTTCCATGTAGTTCCGCCATCTTGAAAAACTATAATAGCAGAGAGGGACAAAAAGTACTAGGCCAACGCGTTTCGTTCAGAACCAGCGTCACGTGACTGAAGCCAGCAGAAGCGGAGGAGTAGAGCAGTGAGAGGCGCTTGTCACTGCCCCGGCAAGTTTAAAAGGCTGCACTGCACGGTTATTTATACACCGTTCATTCATACATATGCTGAGTCACAGGATAAGGAGTCCTCGTCGGCGAAAAAGTTCAAAATAGACCGTAAAAGGAAACGTGACCGGAGATTACAAAAACAAGGGTTAATGTCGGGATAGCTAACGCAGGAGAAAGCTTTCAAAAGAGACGCTGAAGTTTCCTGCTTTCTTCTCGACAGGTAAGTCAATGTTACGGCCTTAATTACAAGCTTTTTTTTCATTGCTTGGTTGTGTACTTTATCGCGAAGCAAAGAGGACATGGAGACTGACAGAATAGACAGAGCAGGTTACTTATGATATAAACAAATCTCAGCTCTCAGATTCTGTCACTTTTATTACGAAATTCAAACAATATATACTGTTTTTGGCGCTTGTAAATGTGACGCGAGTCACGACGGATCCCTAGCGGCACGTGAACCGATCATCTCTAGCTAGTAAATAAACACAAATGAACAATGTTGAAAGATACAGTACAACTTACCGAAATGTATATTCCTCATACATTATATCGACCAATCAATCAAACAAATGGTAAACAGCTGGAGAACAATTATGTATGTCACAACATTTACCTCAGGAAAGCCATTTAATGACCATAATAAAGGCTAGCAGTTAGTTGGCTAGAAAAAAAGAGCTATAAAGAGTATTTTGCTAAATATGTGTACTATATTACATATTTATTATATTTGTATTTATATCATTAAATAAAGTTATTATAATAATAAAAAAACGCATTATGTATCTTTCTGTATGTTTACAGCATTAGGTGAGTTGTTTTTTTCTTGAGAAAAATTAATGCCTATCTTGTGTAGATATCCCCCCCACCCCCCGCTCCTCCATAAATCTCACTCCAAGCAAAACTCAAAAGTTGGCAGCTATGTTATATAGACAGTAGAACATTTATAGTTAAAAGTTAAACAGACTCTTTGATGAATAGCAGCTATTGAGTAAAGTAACGATAGAGAAGGCTCTGATGATGATGATGATATCTAACAATGCACGTACTTCAAAAAATATAACGAGTAAAGAAGGCATTACTACTAATTACCATAGTTAATGTTTTTCACAGTCAGTAATTGATAACTAACAATCTTTTTTTCGTTGTTTCAAGTTTCAGTTTCACCAAGAAAAACTCGAAGTGCTATTATAAGACATCCTGTCATAGCTTTTTGGTACATAACAGCTACCGTAGATGCAACGCGCATTTGAAAAAGTGAGGCGCTGGAGAGCATTATTCATTTGAATGCAAAATACAATTTCACCACTAGATGGGAGAAATTCCTACACAGTGTCCCTTTAAAGAAACTATTCCCTCTGATTTTGTTTCATTAATAAAGTTTGACTAATCGCAGCAGTCTCGCATTCGTTTAGAGCTCGTGTGAATTGCACGTATAAAATGAAGTTAACGAACAACCTCGTTCCATCAGGAAACGCCACATTTCACGGCGCTTTATGAAGAGTTTTTCTTTTGCGTGAAGAAACCGTTCGCCGGAGATGTGTTAAAAGATTCATTCATGCACACAAGAGAGTGCGGCCTAATTTACTCTCTTACCTTTGTTCTTTGATTAACATTAATGACACTCCATCTGACACGCGTCCCATTTTCTCACAAATCTCTACATTCATTTATGATATTATTTAAATCATTTGCTCTTATGAGGACACTCGACAAAACGGACATTTTGGCATCATTTGTGTGTGTTATGTTTTGTACAAGGCCGAAAAGAGAACTCGATACTGACGCGCGTCTTTTCCGTGTGTGTGTGTGTGTGTGTGTGTGTGTGTGTGTGTGTGTGTGTGTGTGTGTGTAATAGGCAGGACTTACAGCGCGGTCTCTTGTTTTGTCGCGCTTGAATGGTTGAGCGGGATCATACAACGCTAGTCAACTGGTGACAGAAAATACGTATACTGCGTAATTGCTTTAAAAAAAAATTGTTTTGCGGTGCTGTGGTGGACAAGTGATGAAACCGGTGTTGCGACTGAACACCGTGTAACACCGGTAACACCGATTATCGTGCCAAGCCTACTCGACACCAGAGTAACTTGCTGAGCAAATTCAACTTGTGCTCTCACGAGAACTCTGGATTACCAGGGTAATTAAACTGTCGACTGCAGTCAAATAAGAAAGGCAACACAAAACACTAAACTACACTCAAATCTATGCACATATCGAATCAAAAAATGATTCAAAATCAAAACCATAATTAGTTCTTGGTTTCCCCCTAATTCACTATCAAAACAGCAGTGGTTGTCCTATTATATAGATATTGTTCGTTTGGAGCGATCCACTGCCTTAATTAATAGAGCAAAGATTAAAACTATTGAGTACTGGAGCCGAACTCATGACAGCTTAATGTCTATTCTTTAAACTTAAGTGTTCTAAAGGGATAGGGGAGTATACCTAGATGTGGATCAGGACTAATGGGACGGCAGGTTCTCCCTTTTCCCCTTCCTTTTTTTATTTTTTTTATTATTTTTTTATTATTTTATTTAATTTTATTTAATTTTTTATTATAGAGGCCTTAATTATCTTTATTTCAATAGACACTTTCTACCTGTAAATCATTTATCTCTGACTATGGATATAGTTCAATTTTGTATATTTTTATTTATTATTTTATTTATATTAGTAGTATTTTATTAGTTCTTCTGTATATGTATATGTTTCTCTTCTGTACATTTGTTTTGTATTTGTTATCAGTTATATCCTTCGCGCTGAAGTAATTTTGTGAAAATCTGTCAGTGCTAATACTGATAGCCTTGTTCGTAAGAAAAACAATAAAGTATTGGTCAAAAAAAAAAAAAAAATGATTCAAAATCGAGAATCGAATCGTGAGGTACCAAGAGATTCCCCCTAAACGACATGTGTCATCATGCTTCTGTTGTCCTTCCTTCATTACGGACAAAAAAAGACAAATCTATTGATCTGAATGCATGTCAAGCTAAGGAGAGCTGGCACTCACAGACGAGCACAGAGTCATCACACACTGACAGACTTTAATACTCACTGGACAAACACTCAGTCAGTCTGCAGTGATTTACTTCTGCTCCAAAGCAGCACCGCTTTAGGAAACGTGTTTTTCTGCTTTTGTTCGCGTTCACTCCGATTGTTAACAAAACAAATTATGAATCATGTCTTTCCATCACAGACGTCTTTATTCAGCAGCTCTTGACATTTACACAGTAAATGTGAGTGTTGTGCCTCGTGGTTTGCAGCACTAATCGACCAGTTGAGGGAAGAGTGAGAAGTGGAAGCTGGATGTCAAGATGACATTTCATTTGACTCAAGACCTCTAGCTCAAATGAACCCGTGTGTAAACAATGCATAAAGTAAGTGATTATCTTCTTCAAGACTCATATTCACAGTGTTGAAGGAGCAAAATGGTGGAATTAAAAAAAAAATTTGTTGCTCAAATTCAGTCAAAAAAATACTTCAGTGCAACGATTATTCGCATCCAAGATAAAGTTTGTGTGTATATAATATATATGTGTGTACTGTGTATAAATTATTTTGTACATATAAACACACACACATGCATGTATATATTTAAGAAAAATTTGTTATTTATATATAAACGATTTATATTTCTGTATCAGATAAATTATATGTAAATATACAGTATATTCATGCAAATATTTCTTAAATATATACATGCATGTGTGTGTATTTATACAATATAACACAGCACACACACACATACTATGTAAACACACACTTTTATTTTGGATGCGATTAATGGTCGCACAGCCCTAAACACAGACAGACTAACTCTAGATGTCTCCCTCGTATAAACACAGGTGTATCGAGAGGAGATCTGTGTGTCTGCGCTCCGCAGGACATCATGTAAACCTGTCAGGGGGAATTAGACACACGAGTCTCTAGAGGTCGACACTAGTGACCTCGATCACATATGTTCACTTCACAGGGAGCACGGAGAGGTCACGATCTCCCCATCCTTCAGACTCGGGGTATTTTTAGACGCGCACACAGAGAGGAATCAGCTCTATCTCTGAGATAACACGGCTCTGCGTGTGGAGAAACAGGAATGTGAGGCCAAACTAGTGGGTTATCAATATACACTGATACGACACCTAAACAGCAAGGAAGTAAATCACTGATATAATCCAATTTGATTGATTAAAAAAAAAACACAAATTCAAATGTATTTAAAAAAACATGTTTTTCTCTGTTTTGGCCTTGATGCATGTTTAGTCATGTGACTCATATTGTACCAATAAGGCCCTGTGATTTAAGGAATCTAGTCATAAAAACAGAATCTTATTTAAGATTTCAATTAATTAGACATGCTTTTTTGATTGCTTAACTTTTATTTAACCACACACACTCTCACAAACACTCTCTCACACTCTCTCTCACACACACACACTCTCACACAGACACACTCTCTCTCTCTCTCTCTCCAACACAATCTCTCATACACACACACTCTCTCTCTCTCTCTCTCTCTCTCCAACACAATCTCTCACACACACACACTCTCTCTCTCTCTCTCTCTCTCTCCCCAACACAATCTCTCATACACACACACACTCTCTCTCTCTCTCTCTCTCTCTCCAACACAATCTCTCACACACACACACACACACTCTCTCTCTCTCTCTCTCTCTCTCTCTCTCTCTCTCTCTCTCTCCAAACACAATCTCTCATACACAAAACCATTAAAACAGAGTCCAGAAATATTTAAATGAGAAAAAAAACAGAATCCAGAAAAAAATTCTCGGGAAAAAACGAATTTAGGGGAAAAATAATAATAATATCATACGTGACGTGACGGCTGTGCTGTTCACTTTCACAGTGTTGTTCAAGATAAATGTGACCTCATATTACATTCCTGCAAAAGATAACAGAAAATGTACTCGCAATTGCTGTCCTGCGTCAAAACAGATGTTTTGCTAAAAAAAAGAAAAAAGAAGATGGAATAGCGTGAACATTATTATATCTGGTCTACTTCTCATTGAGATGATTTTAGCGGTTTCCAATGTTTCAGTGCTAACAAGAAACTTCTGGCTAATGCTTGAAAACACTAGTGTGGATGGAGTGCATTTAGAAACGTAAACCTCAATCATGTCAAGGGCTCTGTGTCCTGACACGCTCCAGCAGGTTATATAGTGACCTGGAGATCTGTGACAGGCATGATGGGAGAGAGCCGGTTTAGCAATCGCTAGAAAATCCAGTCTCACAAGCCCATCCACATGCTCAGAGAAACAGCAGAGGAAGTCTTTATATTTATCCTGGAACTGCAGTCACATTCACTATGACTTCACCTGCTCATATACTGATCAACGAGAGCTCTCACTGCATGACGAAGCACATAAAACACTCAAAAATGAGCATAACACAAAAACTCATAAAGACTGAGCTGCCTTCGCTATCAGAGCTTTCATAAATATGTGTTTCCTAGTTAAAAATTGGACATGAACGCCCTATCAAGTCGTGTTTACCACTGGGAAACTCAGGGATAATTTTGATTCCAGAGTTTCAGAGTTGGGCGTGTCATAAAATTTAAACAATAAACGTTTTTTTGGTTTTTCAATAACAGCTACATCGCCTTGTCTCGTTATTAGTGTTTACTTACATTTATGAACAATCATTTAAAGCATTTTTGATATTTTATGACAAAAATAACCTGTATTTGACCAGACCTCCAGCAAGCTGACTATCTAGATAGCGTAGTGAATGTTTATATGGTTGAGTAGAATGACACACTAAATATCATTTTGGCTTTAATAAGATTTTCCCAGTAAATAGGCAAGAATATTCCTCCATGATGCCTGTTCTTTCTGACATCAAAGCACTTGAACAAGACGAACTCGTATTCACAACTTGGGAAGTGGGACATTTCCAACAGCACGTGAAGGCAGCATTACACGATGGTAAAGGTAAAAAGGTAAAAGTGGTTAAAAAAAAAGGTAAAAGTCGAGGTAAAAATGAGGCAAATGTGAGTTAGGCTAAATCACAAGTGTCAGTTGTTTTCTGAGGTAAAATAGAGGTAAATGTGAGTTAAATCACAAGTGTCAGCTGTTTTCTGAGGTAAAATAGAGGTAAATATGAGGTAAATGTGTTAAATCACAAGTGCCAGTTGTTTTCTGAGGTAAATGATCATAAAATTGAGGTAAATGTGAGTTAAATCACAAGTGCCAGTTGTTTTCTGAGGTAAATGATCGTAAAATAGAGGTAAATAGAGGTAAATGTGAGTTAAATCACAAGTGTCAGCTGTTTTCTGAGGTAAAATAGAGGTAAATGTGTTAAACCACAAATGTCAGTTGTTTTCTGAGGTAAAATATTGGTAAATACGAGTTAAATGTGAGTTAAATCACAAATGTCAGTTGTTTTCTGAGGTAAATGACAGCAGTGGGGGGTAAAATAGAGGTAAATTCGGGGTAATGTGAGTTAAATCACAAGTGTCAGCTGTTTTCTGAGGTAAAATTGAGTTAAATCAGAAGTGCCAGTTGTTTTCTGTGGTAGATGACAGCAGTGGGGGTAAAATAGAGGTAAATTCGAGGTAATGTGAGTTAAATCACAGATGTCAGTGAGGCAAAAGACATGACAGCTGTTGGCTGAATCTCAGGGATGGGCGTTAAACTCTGAGGTAAACTACAGCATTGAGGTAAAGTTGAGGTGAATCTCAGACGAGAAGTATATTCTGAAGTAAACGACAGCAGACAGGTAAGCATGAGGTAAATGTGGGGTAAATCTCACCTTGGCTTTGCCGGCCTGCAGTTTCTTCTGTCGCTCCTCGTCTTCCATCATCTCTGCGGGTCCTGCGGCTTAAACACGGACACACGCGCGTCATTAACGCGCCACACGCACACACACACGCCTAGCGCTGAACGCGGACCGCTGACATGTGTGCCCGCTTCGGCTCGGGCGGCAAATCCTGTGGGGTTTCGGCTTTTCGCTGTGTTTTATTGGGGATTTGCTGTCACACTCACAGTCGCCGCCATGTTTCTCCACGTAAACACACGAGACTCGTGGCGCGGTGACGTCACCGTGCGCGCACACGCCGCTAAAGCCTGACACTGCAAATATCGCTGCACAAACAAACTGTCAATCGTGCAAATATAAATAATTGATGATTACATTGTATATTATGCCTATCAAGATTTGTGTGTGCTCTTGGCGCACTGTACCTACAGTAGTAGCAAAAAGTTATTTGTTTTTACTGTAATGACACTGCCGTCAAAATATGAGGAAAATATTTTATATTGTTTAAATATTTTAAATATGAGGGAATAAGAAACCGCTAAACTTGGTTTAGGTAATTATCTGACGAAATTAGTTGGCAAACTACAGCTATGGGTTTTATTTTATGTGCCAAAAACAAGAAAAAACATGCACTGACTACAACATTTACTCTTAATTGTTTGTCTCTCGTTCATAATTTATTTGTATGACAGCCAGGACACAAATTGTGTCACACAATTTGCCATGTTTCATTGCGTTATCATCACAAATAAAACTTCACACTAACTTTAACACATTTTAATCATATTTGAATATTATTAATATCATATTTTTCCTACTTATGACTGTATGTATGATACATATTGAATTGCATTCTGCACATTTAGGCCGTGTATAGTGTTGTATCAGTGTGATCTCAGGGATATTGGGATGGATTTTAGTCTCAAAAGTGGTCCAGTTTACATGAATGTAACCATACTGCACATATCTTATGTCATATATTACTAAACACACAGAAAGAGGTCTCGTCAGTCATTTAAACAGAGAAATCGTGTGTGTGTGTGTGTGTGTGTGTGTGTGTGTGTGTGTGTGTGTGTGTGTGTGTGTGTGTGTGTGTCGTACCTGCGGCCGCAGCAGGGGATGCTGGTCTATTCCTGCGCCCGACCGGAGCTGAACAGCTGATGGTTTGGCAGATCTTGAATTCCACCCATCGTCTCTTGGACATCCTTCACTTCTGCTCCACCTGATGCTCTGATGATCACATCTGAGGCTCAGAGACACAGCAGCACTGAACACTGAACACTCACCGCTGAATTATTCATGACTGAGGATACGGGATCAGGTTCACACACTCACACCCGCAAACTAACCCACTGAAGAAGACAATACACTGAGGAGAGGAGAGTACAGTACGGTAGAGTAGAAGAGAGTAGAGTACGGTAGAGGAGAGTAGGGTAGAGTAGAGTACGGTAGGGTAGAGTAGAATAGAGTGGAGTAGTGTAGAATAGAGTTGAGTAAAATAGAGTAGAGTTTAGTAGAGTAGAGTAAAGTAGAGTAGAGTAAAATAGAGTAGAGTATAGTAGAGTATAGTAAAGTAGAGTAAAGAAGAGTTGAATAGAGTAGAATAGAATAGAGAGTAGAGTAGAATAGAATAAATTAGAATAGAGAGTAGAGTAGAATAGAGTGGAGTAGAATAGAAAAGAGTGGAGTAAAATAGATTAGAATAGAATAGAGAGTAGAGTAGAATAGAGCAGCATAGAATAGAGAGTAGAGTAGAATAGAGAGTAGAGTAGAATAGAGAGTAGAGTAGAATAGAGCAGCATAGAATAGAGAGTAGAGTAGAATAGAAAGTAGAGTAGAATAGAACAGCATAGAATATAGAGTAGAGTAGAATAGAGAGTAGAGTAGAATAGAGTAGAAAAGAATAGAGTAGAATAGAGAGTAGAGTAGAATAGAGAGTAGAAAAGAGTAGAATAGAACAGCATAGAATAGAGAGTAGAGTAGAGTAGAATAGAGAGTAGAGTAGAATAGAGCAGCATAGAATAGAGAGTAGAGTAGAATAGAGAGTAGAGTAGAATAGAGTAGAAAAGAATAGAGTAGAATAGAGAGTAGAGTAGAATAGAGCAGCATAGAATAGAGAGTAGAGTAGAATAGAGAGTAGAGTAGAATAGAGTAGAAAAGAATAGAGTAGAATAGAGAGTAGTGTAGAATAGAGCAGCATAGAATAGAGAGTAGAGTAGAATAGAGAGTAGAGTAGAATAGAGTAGAAAAGAATAGAGTAGAATAGAGAGTAGAGTAGAATAGAGTAGAAAAGAATAGAGTAGAATAGAGAGTAGAGTAGAATAGAGCAGCATAGAATAGAGAGTAGAGTAGAATAGAGAGTAGAGTAGAATAGAGTAGAAAAGAATAGAGTAGAATAGAGTAGAGTAGAATAGAGAGTAGAAAAGAGTAGAATAGAGCAGCATAGAATAGAGAGTAGAGTAGAATAGAGAGTAGAGTAGAATAGAGTAGAAAAGAATAGAGTAGAATAGAGAGTAGAGTAGAATAGAGTAGAAAAGAATAGAGTAGAATAGAGCAGCATAGAATAGAGAGTAGAGTAGAATAGAGAGTAGAGTAGAATAGAGTAGAAAAGAATAGAGTAGAATAGAGTAGAGTAGAATAGAGAGTAGAAAAGAGTAGAATAGAGCAGCATAGAATAGAGAGTAGAGTAGAATAGAGAGTAGAGTAGAATAGAGTAGAAAAGAAAAGAGTAGAATAGAGAGAAGAGTAGAGTAGAATAGAGTAGAAAAGAATAGAGTAGAATAGAGAGAAGAGTAGAGTAGAATAGAGTAGAAAAGAATAGAGTAGAATAGAGAGAAGAGTAGAGTAGAATAGAGAGTAGAAAAGAATAGAGTAGAATAGAGAGAAGAGTAGAGTAGAGTAGAATAGAGAGAAGAGTAGAGTAGAGTAGAATAGAGAGAAGAGTAGAGTAGAATAGAGTAGAGTAGAACAGAGTAGAATAAAATAGAGTAATCAAATAAGTTCACCTTTTATATTCCATATTTGTATATGTTACATGTAAATGAATCATATTCTATAGAGAGAATATTTGTGTGTTGTTTCTGCTGGTCATGAACCCTGATGAATCCATATGTTATTGATTATGGATGGTGTTGCTGAGAGGGAACATTAATCTGATGAGTTTCTGAATGATTTCACAGGCACGTCTGAGGACAAGATCACGCCTGAATTCATAACTAGATGACAGGACCTATAATTCAGTTATGTTTTCTTGCATTAAAAACTCTCAGGGGTTTATCCTAATATTGATAAGGAGCAATAAAGCATGTTGATGTGTGTTGTGTGTAACCGCTCAGTCTGACTGAAGGAAGCTGAAGAAACTGATCTGGGTCTGATGAATGATGAATTATGAATGATGCATGAGACGAGCTGATCAGCACAGACGGAGAGTGAGGCTCGAGTGCCGGCCCTTCTCAAGTGTTCCTGACATCTGCCATCCTCCCGAACACGGAGAACAAGGAGAACGAGGAGGACGAGGATCATTGTGTTGAAATCACTCAATATGAGACCATGATGATGAATGAATGAAACTGCAGCAATGGAGAATCTCTCGCTTTAACAGTCAATTAACTGAAGTCAGAACATCAAAACTGACCCAGTGTAAGTAAATAAATAAAGATAGATAGATTGATAGATAGATATGATTACATTTTAAAATATATACAAATAAAAAACAATTATTTTAAATTTTAATATTTTTTCACTATATTACTGGTTTTACTGTATTTTCGAAATATATGCAGCCTTGATTAGCATACGAAGTTTGTAATAAGTCTCTTATTCTCACTAAAGCTGCATATGTTCAATCACAAAATTCAGAGAAACAAACAATATATTGGTGACGTGTAAAGCATAATATAACATTAGTGATGAACGTTATTATAGTCATTTCTGTCAGGTGAATGTGGAGCTGAACAGTGAAGGTCCTGCGCCCCCGTGTGGTGATCAGTGGAGTCGCTGTCACTCCAGACCAGCAGGCGGCGCGACACACACACACACACACACACACACACACACACACACACCGCGCGAGGAAACACGACGGAGAGGCGTCATGTGCTGAGATGATGTGGTAGGTTATAATAAATGTGATGTTTACTTCTCAATAACAGCTTACAGTTATAAACACACGACAGTGATCATGAATCATTATCTTAAAATAAGAAACCTTTATGTATGAATAAGTAGATCTGTGTCGAGAGTTTTTAATTTAATATCTTCTTGCCAACTTTTTCACACCGCTGATCAGTTTATTTGATCTGATTTAGCCCCTCATTATGATCTGATTTAGCTCCTCATTATGATCTGATTTAGCTCCTCATTATGATCTGATTTAGCTCCTCATTATGATCTGATTTAGCTCCTCATTATGATCTGATTTAGCTCCTCATTATGATCTGATTTAGCTCCTCATTATGATCTGATTTAGCCCCTCATTATGATCTGATTTAGCTCCTCATTATGATCTGATTTAGCCCCTCATTATGATCTGATTTAGCTCCTCATTATGATCTGATTTAGCTCCTCATTATGATCTGATTTAGCTCCTCATTATGATCTGATTTAGCTCCTCATTATGATCTGATTTAGCCCCTCATTATGATCTGATTTAGCTCCTCATTATGATCTGATTTAGCTCCTCATTATGATCTGATTTAGCTCCTCATTATGATCTGATTTAGCTCCTCATTATGATCTGATTTAGCTCCTCATTATGATCTGATTTAGCTCCTCATTATGATCTGATTTAGCTCCTCATTATGATCTGATTTAGCTCATTATGATCTGATTTAGCTCCTCATTATGATCTGATTTAGCTCCTCATTATGGGTTTGTTTGTACAGTGGCTCTAGACTGTTCATCAGCGACTCCTCTGAGTGATTCTTCTCTGTGAAAGCGCTTTGAAAACAGATTTAGATGTGCATAAAGTTTATTATTGTTAATATGTACTGTCACTGTCCGCTGTGGCTTTGATTTAATGCTCTTGATTTATTAAACGATCTGAAATATGTAATTATTAGATAAGATTCTACATTCTATACTATATGTGGGTGAATATTATGAAAACATGTCCTGAGTTGTGCCAATATTTCACCACAAATTTAAAAGAAAAAACAAGAAGCTGTATTATGCATGAAGAAAACCGTTTACTATTATTATTTATAACTATTAAAATTGTTTTTGTGGAATTAATTTATGAGAATTTGAGGGGAAAATGTGCTTACATGTCATGAAAATAATTAATATATAAGATGCAATTGTATGGTGTGATAGTGTGTCCCAAAGCTGGTCTACTCTTCTGCTACACACTTATTCTTCACAAAAAGAGTACATACTTTTAGGGCATTGATGTTTAATTTATTTAATTTTTTTTGATTTATACAGTAATATAATTTCTTGAGTGAATGATTCAATGAATCACTCAAAGACTTTATTTGTTTCATAATTGGATGAATCAGCGTTTTTGAACGAATCTCTTGAGTGAATGATTCAAAGACTTCATTTGTTTCATAATTGGATGAATCAGCATTTTTGAACGAATCTCTTGAGTGATTGATTCAATGACTCACTCATAAAGACTTCAGGCTTGTTCGACTTGAACCGGCGCTGCACAGACAGATCGGTTTATGACATCAAAGTACCGCGAGAGCGATTCAAAAGCATACAGAGCCGTCTGCTCTCTAATTGCTCTCGCGGTACTGTGATGTCATAAACCGATCTGTCTGTGCAGCGCCGGTTCAAGTCGAACAAGCCTTTCACTCGTTTCATAACTGGATGAATCTGCATTTCTGAACGAATCTCTTGAGTGACCGTACTCGTCAAAGGTTTAACAGACATTTTCGAATCGTCAATTAGAAATAAGATTGCGTGGGTGTTGTTTGATTAAGATCGCGATCTATTAACACTTAATCGTGCAGCTCTACTTAACTCCAATAGTGAAGTGATCTCTTCTCTAATCGACAGGTGTGGTCAGTGATGGCACAGAGGATCCTCTACTTCCTGTGGTCCGTCAGGAGATGTTCTCCACTTCCTGCGGCGTCTCGCTTCTGCAGCTCCAAACCCACGGATCTCACCCTTCCCCCGGTGAACTCGGAGAACGAATCTCTGGTGGAGAGCCTGTCCATCATGGGAGTGGACCTGGAGTCGGCCCGGCGCCGGCAGCCCGGCGTCCTCCGGAAGCACCTCACCAACGAGCAAGGCCTCGCGCTGTTCCTGAGGAGCAAAGGAGCCGACCCGGAGGCCATCGCCAGCATCATCTCCCGCTTCCCGAGGTCCATCACGCGCACCTGCGCACACCTGGAGGAGCGCTGGACGCTGTGGAGAAACGTCTTCCGGACCGACCGCGAGGTGGTCGGGATCCTCTCGCGCTCTCCCGAGTCGTTCTTCCGCTCCAGTGACAACAAAAACCTGGAGCAGAACATCGTGTTCCTGATGTCTCTGGGAATCACGGGGAAAGACTTGCACCGGTTGCTCACCACCGCGCCGCGGACCTTCTCCAACAGCGTGGAGCTGAACCGGAACATGGTGGAGCTTCTCCAGGACGTGTGCGTGAGGCTAGGCGGGACCGACCCGCGGCTCTTCGCCAGAACCATCATCTCCAGGAACCTCTACATTTTCATCCGAAGCACCAACCGGATCCGCGCTAACGTGGACTTCCTGACGCGCGACCTGAACTTGAGCAACTCGGAGGCGCTGGGGTTGTTCCAGAGCCACGGCGCTCAGATCCTGGACCTGTCGCACGAGAGCCTGAAGAGGAATGCGGAGAGCCTGCGCCGGAAGCTCGGGTCGCTGGGGTGCGGCGCCGACCACTTCAAGGCCATGATCCTGAACTACTCCCATGTGCTGTTCATGTCCTCGGAGCGCCTGAACCAGAAGCTGGACTGCCTGCTGGAGGCCGGGGTCCAGGCGGAGCAGGTGGTGCTGAAGCCCAAGGTCCTGGACTTCAGTCTCGCCAGCATCCGGCAGCGGCTCATCCGGCTCAACCGGCTCGGCTACGACTTCCAGAAGAGCGGCATCGCGGTGCTAGATTCCAGCAAGAAACGCTTCAGCGCCAAATTAGAGCGGCTGGGCTCAGCGGAGGAGTAAAGAGCGGACGCTCACTCGGGTTCCCTGTACATGCATGTCTTTGTTCAAGCATAGGAATGTTTGTTTACTCGTAACTTTATTTGTGAGAGGATTGTGCTTAATAATAACAACTGTTAACTTTACTGGGCCCTTCAAATCAGTACAAAATATGCCAGTGATTCATGATGCCATTTTTTTGTTTTTTTGTTATCTCCTGTGTTTAGTTTGGTAAAATAACATTACTGACCTGATTTACATATAAACACATAAATTAACACGAGTTCATGATTATGACAGAATGTCTCATCAACTTTTTTATTTCAAAATAAAAGTCCCATATTTCACAATATGACCCCCATATCGGCCATTTATACAGAGCGCGTATTTCCTGTTAAAGTATTACAGTACAAAATATTAGAGCGGCTTAAAGAGCGGACGCTGCATGTCTGTTTCGTCTGATGTCTTTGGCATTAATACTTTGTACAAGCATTAAAAAAAAAATTTGTGAGAGGATTGTGCTTAATAATAACACCTGTTCACTTCTCTGGGCCCTAAAATAAGAACATAATATGCCAAAGTGATTCCTAAAATTATGTCTTTTTTTTTTTATATATCTCCTGTGTTTAGTTTTGGTTAAAAAAAAAAAAATTTATTTACCTGATTAACATTAAAACAAACAAACACATGAGCTCATGATTATGACAGAATGATCAACTTTTTTAAAATTGAATTAAAGTCCTGTTTTAAGGAGCTGTTCACACAGAATGTGTTTTCCTGTTAAAATATTACAGTACAAAATATTCCACAGTGGTTCATAAAATTAATTTTCATCATTTTCATTCATTTTGTTATGTTTTTTATTTATTTTTATATCTCCTATGTGTAAGTTTGGTTGAAGTAGTTGTATTTGAGAAGTGATGTATTGACTGACCTGTGCTTTTTCATATGATTATTATAAAAACACACAATTTAAAGGAGCTGAATGAGCAAAAAATGCACTGGAAAAACAATGTATATTGTTTGATGAAGAACATTAAAACTGCTCTAATATTTTCCTAATCTTGTGATTTTGTTTGTTTTATGACTGCTGTGTGTGTGACCATATATTCATCAAAACAGAGGATTATTTAATTTAATTTTAAAAATCATTACGAATTGGATTATCAGCGCAACAATTTGAGATAAAATCTGTAGAAATAAACTATATATATACACAAACACACTATATATATAGAGAGAGAGCGATAGATTGTATGTGCTGCTTTATATGTGCTGCTAACCTTTCAACAATATAAATAACATTTATATATTCAATTATAAATTGTGTATATATTTTGTTTTATTTTAGTATATAATATAAATTCATATAATAACATAATTTTTGTATATAATATATATATTTAAAGGTTTCAGTTGTATACTTTTAATTTGTAGTCCCATCATGAGGCGCGTGTTGAAGCGGAACCTCAGTGCGCGTGCTCGTGTTTCCGGCCGGACACATTAGAGAGTTGCGCAGCTGCAGACTGTGCATGTGCAGAGAGAAACTTCACTGCTCGGTGAGTGATGATGATCAATAATAATAATCAGACATAAATGTGAACTGATCTCAGAGCTGCTGCACGATCGGTGTTTAGTAACACACACACACACACTTGCTCTTCAGATGCGCTAGTTGTGTTCGACTGTCATGATCATGAACCCTTTTAATCCAGTGTGGCTCTGTGTGCAATACATCTGAAGAGGCTTTATTTGCACGTTATCATGAAGGCCACTTATAATGTTAAAGTCCTCTGGTCATTACAACAATTAACATGTGATTATGTTATGTCAGGGCGTTCAGGCTTTCAGACGCCACGGGTTCATCCTCAAATACAAAAGGCATATTTTCTTGTATAAAGAATCAATTTATTTATTTATTATTATTATTATTTTACATAGTGTCTAAAATGTTATTTGGAAAATATTTAGTTTTTATTAAGTTACATGTAAAAAAATAATAAATAATTCTACTCATTATAGTAAAATAAACCTGTAGGAGAACTTTGTTAAATTTATTATTGATTTAATAATTTTTAATAATTATATTTTTAAATTTTCTTAATTTATTTTAATCTTATTTGTGTTATTTATTTTCACATAAGCCAAGGTGTTCTGTAAATGTGGGCGGTCTTATGTTAATGAGCTCATGATTATGACAATGTCACATCAACGTCATCAGATAGTTTATTTCAAAATAAAAGTCCCGTTTTCCACAATATGATCACCTTAAGACATAGTACTTGTACTGTTGGATGTATGTATTTATTCATTTACATATTTTGCACTGTTTCAAAGGCCTGCCTGCAGCAGATGTGTCAATATGTAAACGTGTTTCAAAATAAAAGTCCTGTTTTCCTGAAGACATTTGAACCATTAGGACAGTTTTTCTGGTTTTCCCAGCAGGTTTGAGTGTTCATGATGGAATCACCTGTGGAGGTCGAGAGAGGAACTGCCCCTATTAAAGAACAGTATGTTTATATATTTGTGTTCTGATCATGATGATATTAATAATCATAGCATCTGTCGAGCGATATGTGTTTATGAGTGACTCGAGTCTGATGTACTCGAACATCTGTGTGTTCCCAGGTTCCTCACCAGCAAAGAGAAGTTCCACGCGTTCCTGGATTCGGGCCGGCCGGGTCAGAAGAGCGAAGATGCGGAGCAAGACTCTGGAGAACCGGAGCAGAAGAGGATCCGCCTGGACAGCGAAGGAGCGCCGGAGGAACCAGAGAAGAAGGAGGAGAAGAAGAAGAGGATGAGAGGACAGAATAAATCCAGACCTCGCATGAAACCTCAGAGCTACGAAGGCAGACGATTGTGTCCGTCAATCATTCAGGTGAGACATATATATATATATATAGTAGTAATAATTACCAAATAGGTTTCCAAACACTTCCCCCATTCGCCCAGTGTTACTATAGTTAACCAAAACCATCTAAAAATTGCTGCTTAAAGCCCCCCTGTGGTGTAAATCCAGCTTTTAATGTAGTTTATGTGTCTATGTGGTGTTATTAATATGCTTTAAGACAAACCATGTGTAAGTTCATAAGTCGACAGCATTGCTGAGTATTTCCTCCTTAAAACTGCAGTGAACCAAAGACAGTCTCAAACACACACTTTGAAATCGCTGGTGTTTCTGACGTCACAAACTACCTTGTAACCAATCAGATCAACGTGTGATCGTCAACCAGTGGATCTCTGAGCTGAGTGAGTGAGTGGAGGCGGGGCTCATTTGCATATTCATAGAACCACGCATACTAAATGAGGCAAGGGTGTCGAGTTACAGTCAAGATATTTTAAGGCATGAAGGCAGGGGGACTTTAAGCAGTATCTCTGGTTAGGTTCATCATAACGCTCCTGTAACGCTACACTTGTTAGCATTATCCGCGTGTCTTTCAGGAGCGAGACACTAAATGCTTCTTCGGCGATAAGTGCCGCTTCCTCCACGACGTGTCGGAGTACATGCGCGGTAAAGCGGAGGATCTGGGAGAGCAGTGTTACCTGTTCAACACCTTCGGCAAGTGTCAGTACGGCGTCACCTGCAGGTTTGCTAAAGCTCACACCAGCGCCGAGATGAAGAACCTGGTGAACGCCGACCTCTACAAACCCTGCGGCGAGAGAGAGACGGTCAGGAACCACCTGGACAAAGACCTGCAGAGACGCCTGAGGAAGAAGCAGGTGAGCTTTAGCGGCGCCGAGGCCTTCCTGAAGACCATCAGCCGAGGGAAGAAGCTGGAGGAGGATCAGAGAGACCAGGAGACACAGGTGAAACATCAGCTATTACCTGATAGTGCTGGGCGGAATGAACAAAAATCCATATCACGGTATTGTTCAAAATTACACTGGTTTAACGGTATTTTTTCAAGCATGACTGGGTGTTAACCACACTTTCTACTGACTGAGAGAGTAAATACTGCAGTAGATCGCCCTGTTTTACTGTCATGAGGGAATATTATAGAAAAATTCCACACTATTAATACAGGTTTGCAAGTCTGTGCCAGCAGGAGGCGCTGTAGGAGCGGCAGAAACAGCGGTTTCCACGGTAACGGCTGAACACAAACCTGATGACCTCATAAACACTGCTTTATCAGGAGAGATTAGGAGAGATTAAATTGAAATAACATTGAAACTTTTCTTAAGACCATCAGTTTAAGGGGTGGTGGTGGCGCAATGGATAAGACACATGCCTTTGGTGTGAGAGACCCGGGTTCGAATCCACTGTGAGACACCAATGTGTCCCTGAGCAAGACACTTAACCCCTAGTTGCTCCATGACCTCTGACATATATAGCAATTGTAAGTCGCTTTGGATAAAAGCGTCAGCTAAATGAATAAATGTAAATGTAAAGTTTACTTCAGAAACATTCGTATAAAAACTCCTGCGCCGCGTTTAGACTGTGAAATGTTTATTCAGCGATGTCAAAGACAAGCACAAATAGATTTTCCATAAGACAGTGTTGATATTGTGAACCAATGTGTGGGAAACACTGTAAGATAATTTGACAGCTATCAATGATAGTTTAACCTCTCCATCTTCACCGTCTCAGTAACACACACAGGTGTTCGTCACCAGTGAACTGTGAAAAGACCCTCTCAAACAGTTGCGCCGCGTTCCCATCGCTGTTAAAGTGACATTCACTGGGATTGCGGTATATTAAAAATTATATCATAACAAAAGTAAACACCGGTATTCGGTATGAACTGGTATACCACCCTGCACTATAACCTGATATTACTGATTAACTGGAACGAACACGTCACAATATTCCTCATTATAATAATTCATACGCAGAATAAAGGGGCGGGGCCTGGTTGAGTTAGTAGTGTGTTAAACTGGCGGTTATGGTAAGGGGCGGGACATTTCCCAAACACACTCGAAGCGCTCGACCAATCACAACACACTGCTCCAGCCGACCAATCAGAGCACAGTGTGCTTTTCAGGAGGAGGGGCTTCATAGAGACAGGAAGTAAACAGAGCGTTACTGACAGACTGGGAAGAGAGGAGCCGCAACAATGGAGAATATGAGGAGAATAATCAACATTCAAGCAGGAAAACCTGTTCTAGTAGAGCCTGAAACATCATCAGGAGCAGAATCTGTGCTTTTCAGGTGTTTAATCGCTAGACCATCAGCGCTGCTTCAAACATACAGGCTCGTGGGTTTCCTAAAAACAGATATTAAAGATGTTTTAATGAAATGCTTAAATATAATCTGAATTGCAGGAGAGTGCGGTTCCTCCGGTGAAGACCGTGGGGCCGATTACAGACGCTGACATCATCAAGCTGCGACCATGTGAGAAGAAACAGGTGTGTTTGGAATAACATACTATATATTGCAGTATGTACAGTATATTCCTCCAGAATACTATATTTTTAATGAATAGAGTACATGGATGACCTGTAACTATGACTCTTGTATCTCAGGTGGATTTCAGAGACAAGCTGTATCTGGCTCCTCTTACTACGGTAAACTCTCCCGGGTGAATGTGTGGTCAGTGAGTCCCTGTGAGGTGTGTTTCTCGCAGCTCATGGTGTGTGTGTGTTCTATGCAGTGTGGGAATCTGCCGTTCCGGCGCGTGTGTAAGCGCTTCGGGGCCGACGTCACGTGTGGAGAGATGGCCATGTGCACTAATCTCCTGCAGGGACAGGCGTCTGAATGGGCTCTCCTCAAGAGACACGCCAGCGAGGACCTGTTCGGTGTTCAGGTGCGACGCCTTATGCCTCAGCGTATCAGTGTGTGATCATTAAAGGTGCAGTCTGTAAGAATGACTAGTGGTCGAGATAGGTACTGCAGTCCAATAAAAAAAATCAAGAGATCGTGGTTTCTCCCGCCTCCACAGACTCGACGCTCACACGGGTCGCCAGATTGAGACACGCAACAGGAACGAGCGCAATGAATGAAAATTGGCAACGTGCAGTATCACAGACCACAACTAAACATTCCAGTCTGGAAACACACATTTCAGAGTAGAATAACTGGCTGTAGAAGTGTTCGTCAGAGAAACGAGTGTGTGAACTTAGCATGTTATATGTTATGGTATTTTTATGCTTTAGTAGAGTGAGAAACTTACATACAGCACCTTTAATGACAGTCTGATTCATTATACAGGGAGATATTGACTGCTTTGATGAAACTTCATGCTGGAATTACCATAATTGTGAGCTGTTGGTGTCATTGGAGTGATGTTATTATTGGTTTCTAGGCTCGTAACGCCAGACTGGGTCCATGTGTTGATCATCATCACTGTTATTTAGAGCAAAACACTACAGGAGAATATAAGTCATATTCCCCAGTTTATTGGAAACACTTTTTGTATTACAAGATTCTGAAATGTTTCTTATGCAAATGAGGCATGGTCTAATTAAATATGTGCTAATTTGCATCAGAAAATTGGATAAAGCAGGTTTGATTGTGTTGACATTAGAGTTAAAGGATTTTTCAGTTTATCATCCCATAAATCAACAGTCATAAAAATAAATGTTCACCATACTTTTAGGAGTAAAATGTTCTATAAATCAGGCGAATGATACAGTATATGAACAACCACTTGGAATATATATATTAATTCATTTTGGATGTTTTCTTTCCACTAGTCTGAAAAAACACGTTATGAAAAGCCAAACATCCCAAAATCTCAAAACTGACCAGTGCATGAAAAGAAAGGTTTTGCCTGTAGTGTTTTGACTTTATGTTCTTGCAAAATAATAATATGGCTGAAAATTGCTTATCAAACAACAAAATGTGTAGCATTTCCTACCCAGTTGTTCCCAGCTGTTGAATTGGCTGGCGTTCTGGTTGTTTTTACGTGACGTCAGGTGACAGAAGTCTGATACAGTAGACGTGTATGTACGGTGTCTCCCACATGAGCTGACGTGAGGTTGTGTTTACGTGACGTCAGGTGACAGAAGTCTGATACAGTAGACGTGTATGTACGGTGTCTCCCACATGAGCTGACGTGAGGTTGTGTTTCAGCTGGAAGGATGTTTTCCAGACACCATGACCAGATGTGCCGAGCTGCTCAATCAGAACATCGATGTGGACTTTGTGGATATAAACTCCGGCTGCCCCATCGATCTGGTTTACAAGAAGGTAACGTACAGAAGAGCAGGCTGGGAGGCCATTAGCAGCTTTTACAGGAATAGTTCACACACTGTCACGATACATGTTTTCTGGAGTATTCACTATTGAGTCGCAGGTTGATTTGACCAACATTAGATTTTTACACGGCTTGAAACTGTTTATTCCTTGAAACTGTAATGTTTCTCATAGGGCCAGGAATGTGCACGCAAAGGTTTGTGTTTTGGAAAGCCTGTACACATTTCTGACTACGATGGTCAAAATGACCTTTGAATTGGAATTGGTTTCCATGCACTTTGCCAAAAATCAACACAGGAGAGTTTGCTGTTTCTTCATCTATTTGAGTTTTACTGTCGAAATGTTTTTGTTTTTGGTTCTCAATTTCTGGACTAGAGTCAAAACAAAAATGCAGAGGCGTTTTACACCAATAGTACAAATAGAAATAAATACTACAAATAATGTACAAATGAAATCATAAATACTATTTATTCATAGTTGTACCTCAGAGTGAAAATGATATTTGTGGGGGGGTTTGTCACTGAAATGATACAATAGAGGTTTTACGTGATTCTTTAGTGTTGATTTTTGGTGAATTGCATGTAAACCATTGGAGGTCGATTTGACCCCGAGCACACAGCGTTGGCATATTTTCAGAAGAACGCTAGTTTTTGTGAGCGTGTAAGCACTGATTAACTGATCTGTGTTTCCTCAGGGCGGCGGATGTGGCCTCATGACACGAACCACCAAATTTGAGCAAATCGTGAGGGGAATGAATTCTGTAAGTGAACTGAGAAACCTTGACCTTGATGTTTAAAGAGTGTGTTGAGTGATGTTCATCTTGTATGGCGGCGTTGAGCTGCATCATTGGACGTCAGTAGGTTTACACGCACAAGTTTATCAATCCGATTTCAGATTCTGCAAGTTCTGTTTATATGAACCCTAATCGTCACAATCTGATTCACATATACATTAACTTTTGCATTTATGTATTGTGTTCAGAAAGATGGTGTAAAATTGACGGTTTTATGTCAAATTGACAAAGGAACTATTTTTTTATTCTATAGGAGTTCATAATTTCTCATGTTTTATATTTTTTTATTCTTTGAGAACCTACAAGAGGTTTTTACATGACTCTCTAGTGTTTTGTGTTGTGTTGATAGCATGGAAACCAAAGGAGGTCAAGTTATAGTTATGCAAACCCTAAATGTTACAATACGATACACACATTCATTTACATTTGCATTTCTGTATTATGAACAAAACTTCAGTTTGCTGCATGCAGATCCGGAGAACACCAGCGCGATAATGTCTAACCACAAGTATGATTGTTTTGCGTGCTTTTTAGCAGATATTTAGTGAATATTGAGTCTCCTTCACGGACCAGTTCTTAAAACACAAGACGTAAATAAACACACGCATGTTCGTAAGACATTTGTAAACATGCTCATCACGGCGCTGCAAATGTGCACAAGATATTTGTGAATCTGAGACGATTCAAGCATTTACATACTGTTTTTTTCCCATTGATCGGATTATTTCAGATCTGCAGCTCCCCTTCATCCAATCGATATTTGATTCAGATCGAGCTGAATCTGAGTTTTACATGAAGGCTTTTCAGTCCGACTGAGCCCTCAATCTGATGATGAACAGATGATGTGTAGCTGTGCTGTTTGTGATGCGTCTCATTTGCTCTTCTTCAGGTACTGGACGTTCCTCTAACGGTTAAGATCCGTACGGGAGTTCAGCAGAACTGCAACGTCGCGCACAAGCTGATCCCAGAGATGAAGAAGTGGGGCGTGTCGCTCATTACGGTACGGTGAGGTTCAGTGAGCTCAAGCTAAAATGAGGTTTCGTTCATCATGGTGACGAATCACTGAGTGTTTTTCCTCTGCAGCTGCACGGCAGATCACGAGAACAGCGTTACACGAAGTCAGCTGACTGGGATTATATCGACACCTGCTCACAACTCGCCGCTCCCGTACCGCTGTTCGGTGAGTAGACGCCGTGGATGATGTGGATGCTCCATACTTCAGATGCTTTGACTCTAGGGATGCACCGATGACCAATAATTATTTATATTTGAAAACCAAGAACCGATAATTCTTTATATTTGAAAACCAAGAACCGATAATTCTTTATATTTGAAAACCAAGAACCGATAATTCTTTATATTTGAAAGCCGATAACCGATAATTCTTTATATTTGAAAGCCGATAACCGATAATTCTTTATATTTGAAAGCCGATAACCGATAATTCTTTATATTTGAAAGCCGATAACCGATAATTCTTTATATTTGAAAGCCGATAACCAATAATCCTTTATATTTGAAAGCCGATAACCGATAATTCTGTTGTCAGTATAGTTTTATGTAGCCGATATGACAGACTTGCGCTGCACATGTTGCACTGAACTCTATTTTCCTTTTTTGAAGCGATTTAAATCATATTTCAAGCAATTCAAAGCCATTATGTTGAACAGTCGCATCTGAAGAGTCTCAGCTGAGGGGAATAATACATTATTTATCGGCTTTAATATATCTGACAAATTTTCATATCGGGTCGATAGCGATAACATTATAAATGATCATATATCGGCCGATACCGATGTGGTGATCCCTGATTGACTCTGTTGGTGTTTGTCCCACAGGTAACGGAGATATCCTGTCGTATGAAGACGCCATGAAGGCCAGAGAAACGGGAGTGTCGGGGATCATGGTGGCGAGGTCAGTCTGCGTCACTGCATCATCGGTGTCGTTCTGGGCTGTGTTTCCCAGAAGCCTAAGAAGTTTGTAAAAACGATCGTACGACTGATCTTAAAGGGATAGTTCACCCAAAAATGAAAATTAGCCCATGATTTACTCATCCTCAAGTCATCCTAGCGTATATGACACTCTTCTTTCAGACGAACACAATCAGAGTTATATTAAAAAGTGCATCTATCCATGATGAAAGTGCATCTATCCATGATGAAAGTGCTCCACAGGGTTAATAACGGCCTTTCTGAAGTGAAGCGATGCGTTTGTGTAAGAAAATGATCTATATTTAAAACTTTATCGACTAAAATAACTAGCTTTCAGACAGACACGAACATTTTTGGGAAAACGTGGCGAGCGTTCGTAACCTTGCACGTAGAGATCGCTCTTAAGAGCTGAGATACATCATTATCGGGGAAACCTGGCCCTGGTCTTTCCTGAAAGAACTCTTTGGTGTTTGTTAGGGGCGCGCTGATCAAGCCATGGCTCTTCACTGAGATCAAGGAGAGCAGACACTGGGACATTTCCTCCAGCGAGCGCCTGGACATCCTGCGGGACTTCAGCAACTTCGGCCTGGAGCACTGGGGCTCCGACACACAGGGCGTAGAGAAGACGCGCAGCTTCCTGTTGGAGTGGCTCTCCTTCCTGTGCAGGTGACGAGGAGAATTCAGTTCAGTTCACAGTTATGTGTATAGAGCTTTTCACAACACACATCATTTCAAAGCAGCTTTACAGAAAGAGCATGAGTGTATATCACAGTTTACAGTGTTCTGTTATCAGAGGAAACTAAGTTATGCATTTCAGAAATGTACATATACAAATCACTGTTAGCTAAAAGGGTATTAATTTAAACAATGTAATAATTTAATGCAGAAACAATGAGCTCATTGATGTAATGAATACTTGTTTGTTAACAAATGATTTTGACATTTAGAAAAAATGCAAAGTCCTGGAAAACCATTGAAAACAACCTTTCTTTTTTTAAGTACTTGAATTATTGAAAAACAATAATATATGGGAAATGCATTTTTTATTTTATTGATAAAACAATCTTTTCACACAGAATTAACGCTGCAGCTCGTCTGATATAGATGTAGAGGTGTTTTGCGATATTGCTCATATAAATATTCAAGTATATGATACAGCTTTTATTCTTCAAGTCAATCATATATTCAAATATGTTGAAGGAGAAAAAATCTGTTTGAATGAGGAATAATTTTATCTTTGTCACATCATCCTTTCAGTGGCTAAAGTTACCGCAGTCACTGCACTTTATTTGTACCATTTTGTTTTATTCGTTTATTTTTATTGATCTATTTACCTTTTTTTAATAGAATTTTTAAGATAATAAAGAAAGATATTGTTTGATAAATGACATCTCGGATTGTAGTCCTTGAAAAAAAAAAGTAGTGTTTGAAAACTCCCTGAGTTTAAGTCCTGGAATTAGATTGTACAGTGTGTGTGTGTGTGTGAACCATGTGTAAATACACGGCTCACCTTCATGATGTTCCAAACCCATATGGAGTTGAGTGTACACGTGTGTTCAGGTATATTCCCGTGGGATTGTTGGAGAGAGTCCCGCAGAAGATCAACGAGCGTCCGCCGTTCTACATGGGCCGGGATTACATGGAGTCTCTGATGGCCAGTCAACATGTGGGAGACTGGATACAGATCAGGTGACGGAGTAATTCACACATCTCTCTGACCAAGAGCAGAACACTACAGTCCAGAACTCCTCCTCAGTTACTCTGTGTTTCTATCGTAGTTTATGCACATCTTATCAGATTAAGAAAAATCAGTTTTATGCGCATTTTTAGAATTTATGTGCATCTTGACATTTCCACCTATTTTTATGCGCATTTTGGGATATTGTATAAAAAGCACTGGATGGAAATGTCAAGATGTGCATAAATTCTAAAATGCGCATAAAAACTGATTTTTTATCTGATAAGATGTTCATAAACTGAGATGGAAACACAGTTACCGAATAAATCCCTCAAACCTCATGTGCCTCAGTGTCAGCTGTGATTGGATAACTGGAGTAACCAGTGGACCAATGGCATCGCAGCATCTCTAATGTTGGTTTGGTGTTTCTGAAACGCTGGAGTCGAAGTCTGGTTTAATTTGGTTTAATCTCCTCCAGAAGTGTCTCAAACACCAGCATCCGAACGCCAGAGAACATGACAGCGTTTACTGTGTTTCGCCTGACGCTCGGAGACACTCGTTTAAAGAACCCGATTGCAGAAACTTACCAATTTTTTGTACCAGTTTCCCAGGAAGGGACGAGTTTGTTCTCTTGAACACATGGGAAGGAAATGCTGCTTATTCACAAATATTTTGTGCAAAAAAAATCTGGATGGAATGATTGGCTGAGAAGTCTTCTCTCATTACACAGCTAAACTGAGTTTTGTGTGTTGAGTTTAATATAGTTTATAGTTTCATGTTTTGATTTCTCTTATGAATTTATATACTCAAATAAGAATTAGTATTAACTGGATAAATTTCACTCACGTGGAGTTTAACTTGTGTTTAGTGTGTCATGTTTAATAACTGATGTACTAACGTGTAAGTAAACGCATGAGTAAGGGCCTGTTGTCTTCTGTTGTCTCTGCAGTGAGATGCTCCTGGGGCCGGTGCCGAAGAACTTCAGCTTTCTGCCGAAACACAAGGCCAACGCTTATAAATGACCATCGGCTGCAGAGAGAGGCTACCATTACTGAATAAGAGTGCTAATTTTCTTTTGTTTTATTTCTATCTTGTTTGAACATGATTAAGCCGAAGTTATTTATATTCAGGTTTATTTTATTTTAAATGTATTAGAGATGTTTAATACTGAAGAGGTGTGTGTGTGTGTTAGATATAAATGCATTGTTTTATTATTAAAGCAGAAGTGATCAACAGATCGACACTGATGTTCTCTGGTTCTGTACTGATCTCTTTACTGGTGATATTAAAGAGAATAAAGTCAAATACTCACTAATGACTGCAGTTCACATTTAATCTCCCGTCACACCAGGGATCTGAAGAGATCATGTGATCTAATGAAAACACTGAAATATTGCATTGTGTACATTAGCATCTTTTAGCAATGTTTTTATTAAGTGCATAGCATGAGTGTTTTGGCATGATTGTGCCAGTGTTTATTATCATTAATGATCAGTGAGTTTACACACAGTCACCTGACACTACACATCTCACAGGATATAGTGCTGTTATTAAACACATTCAATATGTGCGATACTAACCCTCAGGCTGCACCAATCACGGCCTCTGCTGATCAGGTGGGCGGAGCTACTGTCAGAGGGTGCGTCACACACACACACACACACACACACACACACACACACACAGGGCGGCAGGTATACAAACATGAAATCACTGTGTCCTTTACAGCATACAGAAGTTGGTTGAACTCTGACCTGTGATTCTGCAGTGAAAAGCTCTGAGCGTCTCTGACCTCGGATGAAAACCCAACATGCACTGCAAAAAGTGCAGTCTTGTTTTCCAGTACAACATCTAAACATTCTTAAATCAAGATACATTTACTGTAGAAGAACAATGACTGAAGACATTATTAAGACGTTTACCTGAAAAAATGGATAAATAAAGAGAGTTAGTGGTTATTTGTTGAAGACTGGACTCTCATTCAGGTCGTTTTGCATCAAATGAGTTTAAAAGAATAAAGCCTTCATAATATCCTCTAGTGTGAGAGCACAGCATTTATTAATTATCATTTTGCATAGTTTATTAAAGCAAGCATGACATCACATCCCGTTGCTCATCTTTGCAGCAGGCCCTGAAAAAGTTACTTTTGGAAATATTACAAAAGTATCAGTGCTTGGTGAACAAATATGGGTATTTCTGGAGGCTCCTGTCTTCTGCATGACATTACAGCTCAGAGAAACCTGTGTGTGACAGTCCTGCTCTTCATACGGTCCTGCACCAGCTGATGGACTCCAGGAGGTGTTTATGGGTTAGTGTCAGCATCCTCTGACCTCTGCTCTCTAACAAACACCACGTAAGGCACACATGAATGCAAACACATCATAATCAACTCCTCTGCCTTAATAACGTCAGTCTGATGTGATGCTTGTGAGATATTACTAATGCATGGATGGGTTCAGTCCGGCTCGAATCGTTCTCCAGGTCTCATTTCCTCCTCGATGAAAACAGAAACATTAATACTGGTGCGCGCACACACACACACACACACACACACACGCACACACGCACACACACACACACACACACACACACACACACACACGCACACACACACACACGCACACACACACACACACACACACACACACGCACACGCACACACACACACACACACACTCATGATTCAGAGTTCAGTGTGAGACAACTGCATCGTTCTCATCCCATTTCCTGAAGTGGAGTCACGTTCAGAAGAGAACACTAGCACACTACTACTGCAGCATGCTGACTGGACACAGTATGTGAAGGAACACCCAGATGGAATACTCTATCCCACAATGCAATGCACTTAACATGACCTTCAAGAAACTAGTTATTTTTGAACAACTGGTTCCATCATGCTGAAGTCAGTGGGATTTTTATGTGTTTTTGTAATAAGGTCTGTGGTGAACACAAGCTTAAGATATGTTTATGATTTATTCTACAACATAAAATGAATCAGTAATTCCACTCATGCTTTTTTAAGCTTTTACATGTCTTGAAAAAGACGTTTGCTTACGAGTGGCATTAAACAGGAAAATAGGGGCATTAATCAGGTAAACTCACTAGCGACTTTGTGTTTATAATCGAGTTCTTGCAAACGATTCTCAAAAATTTCCAACTTGCAGATTTTAAACATTGAACAAGTTATTGAAGCGTAATGGCGGCGATGCTGAGGTCATGTGACTGTGGTGAAGCTCGTTTATAGCCTAACTTTAGCTGTTTACTTCTGCCGGTTGTAGCCTTCAAAACTTATAAAAGTTGTTCATTTGTGAAGATTATCAGAATGAACAAAACATGAAAAACTAATAAACTTTTGTTGGACACAGAGCTTGGTTATCTGCAAAAATCCCAAATCCTGTTCATAATTGTGTTAAAATGCAAAATAGCAGTGTTATCTGAAAGATATTTAGACGCCACATGCTGAACTAAACATGTGATATGAGATCATGTTGGCTGTATACAGTATATCCTGTGCAGTGATCAGTGTGCTAGTGTTCAGTCTGAACCTTCCCTCTAGTTGTTCTGTGCAGCTGGTGGGGTCATTCGGGGTCAGAGGTCAGTGGTTGTGTGTGCAGGTGCAGGTGTAGAGTTCTGGCAGGTATGTTCACAGGTTTAGGGGGGATCTGTGGTTTGAGCGATGCGGTGCGTCTGACGAGAGCCGTGCGCTGGAGGAGAGGAGGCTCGCTGTAGCTGTGCTGTCGGGTCAGACACGAGCCGCCCGTGACTAGCGGCCTGTGTATCTCGTAGATGTTGCCCGCGAGCGACGACTTCTGGTTGAAAGTGTGCTGGCGGGCCGTTGTGACCCCGTTTCCCATCTTGATGAGGACTTTGCGCTGTGATTGGACGTGATTGATGCCGTGTGGTCGTTCGGGAAGCGTTGGCAGTGGAACCTGCTGAAGCGTGTTTGTTTCAGGCGTCTCTTTTAAGCAACTGTAGTATGAGGAGGGCATCTGTAACGTCAGGCTATACGACACTGGATTGGTGACATCACGCACTTCTGATTGCGGGATGTGTTTGAATATGTCGTCGCTGTGGTTTTCTGAAGGTGTGTGATTGATGGAAAGCGTCTGATTGGTTGGAAACCCCTGCAGGGTGGAGTTGTGGGTGTGGCTTCTCTCCCATTGGCCGTTCAGAGCCTTTAAGTTCTTGATTGGCAGCTCGGGAGTGGAGTCCGGGGTGGGCAGCGCCGAGACCAGCTCTTCCTCCACGGTCGCGTGTGGTTTGACGGGCGGCTGCCGGCAGGGCGGGCCGGAGCTGTAGTTCTGGGAGGAAGTGATGTCGTTCTTGTCCTGTTTGGCGTCCAGCAGGCGGTTGAGTTTGGCGAGGCTGTTGAGCGAGAGCGCGTGTGGAAGTGGCGCCTCAGGCTCTTGTTCTCGCTGGGATCTCTGACCACAGAAACATGACACCAGTAAACCCGACGCGATCGCACCCAATATGAACGCCACCAACACACACGCGCCCAGGAGAGTGTAGTGAAAGCCGTCGCTCACGCTCGCCGCATCAGGAAGCTGCTTCACTCCTGCACACACAGACATTATTTTTTTGGTTATTAAATAGTCAAACCAAACTATTCTTTAGACACCAGATTTAATTGTGTATATTTCTTCACTAGTGTGTGCAGGACACTATAGTTCATTTCTGTAAGTGATGATCGCAAAATAAAGTAAACTGGGACATAATATACCCAATAACTCTTCATACAGTGACTACCAGTAACATTTATACAAAATTTGGGACCAAAAATGACTGGGACACTTTGAGCTGATCATGTTTTGCTGAAGTGTTTCGTCTTTAATTGCTAATGCTCTTTTTACACACAGACTGAACAAAATGAAGCATTGCTTGGTGATTGGTTGAGCTAAACTGGTATTATCTAATTGTGTAGTTAAATTTAACAGCTGACAGATATTCAACATAATTCATGTGTGAGACAGTCTAACAGAAGGACGGACAAAACCAGTCAAATATCAACTGAGTTCTTGTCATATTTTATTACCATGTTCTAAACTATAGTGAATACACTGTGATGATGTAAGAGATGTTGAAGGCGTCTGAATATATTTTGGTTTGACTGTATATTGCTTTGCACTATTTTAATTATATGCTGCAATGAAGAATGCAGTAGATTGTAAATTGCAGTAAACTGCCTTGTGACTGACGTTAGCACTGAACCTCACACACTCAACTAGCCCCAGCAATAATCAGACATGACATCATAATGTGTGTGACACTGACCAGACGCTGAATCCACAGCTGAGTTCACATCACTTCCTGCGGCGGACATCACATCTGAGCACATGTAAACATAGAAGAGATTAGAATCAGTTTACATTAGTATTAGAACAGTTAGTATTATGACAGTGTGTATATATATATATATATATAAATGTTTGCTACATTGTACAACACAATTCCAAAATATTGGAATATATGGAATATGCAGTTCATCTAGTTTCTCCACAGGTTGAGCTTGGCTTCATAACAGCAGAGTGAAGTGTTTAATGATCACATATACTTCCTAGAACAATATTATCTGATATTAGAATATGACGAACTGAAGCATCACTGCTGTGACTCACTCACCGGTGCACGTGTCAAATACATGTGATTGGTCACCATCGATGTCCTGCTCAAAACCTGCCCTGCTCATCATAAAAACACAGACAGGAAGGTTAGTGTGATATGACCAATCACTGATCATGCAGCAGGAAGTGATGTCACTCTTACTTGAATCCAGGGGCCATGTCAGCACAGCGCCCCGTCCGCAGCCAGATGCAGTATGGGTCATGAGTGTCGAGACAGTGTCTGTGGAGGAACAGAGAGAGTCATGAGTTTGACTTGTTTTCTGCAGGTTTAATGAAGGTAAATGTAGTATTTTACTGGAACGTTGATATGTGAGCGCAGGTGATTGATCATGTGACCTGGTCTGACCTCTTGCAGGTGTCGTGTCGAGCGCAGCGGCTGAGAGGAACTCTGATGATGCAGCTGGAGAACGCCACAAACAGAGCGTGATGCTCCTTATCCAGCTCCAGACCCAGAACCCTGCGATCTCCGCTACACCTGCAACATTAGGCTTTATATCAGTGCGCTGGAGAGAGGTCATGTTCATCTACAAGCAGGACAGTCAAACCAAGATCTATTCAGAGTCCTTCAGCATCTCTTACATCATCACAGTTTATTCACTATAGTTTAGAACATGGTAATAAAATATGAGCAGAACTCAGTTGATATTTGACTGGTTTTGTCCGTCCTTCTGTTAAGATTGTCTCACACATGAATTATGTTGAATATCTGTCAGCTGTTAAATTTAACTA